>NC_088921.1:57792500-57992500 GCF_038396675.1 Hydra vulgaris
GCAAATTATCCGTAAAGGGACAATGGTCGAACTCGTCATGAAAACTGACAAGTCGAAATCGGTGATCCTCGAAAATGGACTTTTAATTAATGGTGATTTGCAATAAATCTCAAGAGTTAAAATTTTTTAAAAAAAAAAAAATTTTAACTCTTGAAATTTATTGCAAATCTGGCATGCAATATGTTTATCTAGGAATTGAAAAAAATTTGTTACAAATACTAGGTCGTCTTGAAGAAGAGGACAAGTTAAACAATTTATTAGACTTGGAAATCGCTCTGAATATAGATGGGCTTCCGCTTTTTAGGAGCACAAAAGCATGCATGTGGCCAATTTTATGTTCTATTCTTAATGTTAGCTCTGTTCCCATAGTGTTTCCCATAGCATTGACTTACGGTAAAGCAAAACCTGACAACCTCCAGTTTTTAAATGAAGCAGTGGAAGAACTGAGAAGCTTGCTTGAAAATGGATTGGAGTATAATGCAAACAGAATAAGCATAATATTAAAGTTTATTGTTTGTGATACGCCTGCCAAATGTTTCATAAAATGTGTAAAACTATATTCTGGTTACTACGGATGCGACAAGTGTAACCAAAAAGGTTTTTACTGTGAAAGACGGATGACATATCCAAAAATTGTTGGACTGCAACTGAGAGATGATCATTCTTTTCGTCAAAAATCAAATGCAAATCATCACCATAATGGTTTGGCATCACCATTTTGTGTTTTATCTATAGATATGGTTGAGGAATTTCCAATTGACTATATGCATCAGTCTTGTCTTGGTGTAATGCGAAAATTGTTGGTGACCTGGATTCGAGATACTGACAAAAAAGGAGTAAAAATATCTGCAGCTCATAAGAATGATATTAGTGCTAAATTGCTTGAATTAAAAAAATGTGTACCTAAAGATTTTGTAAGGAAGCCACGTTCTCTTGATGAAATTGATTTTTGGAAAGCAACTGAGTATAGGCAATTTTTATTGTATACTGGAAAAGTTGTGCTGAAAAGCATCTTGCGAAAAGACCTATTTCAACACTTTTTAGTTCTAAGTGTAGCTTTATCTATATTAGTCAGTACAAGGTTAGTTAGAAAATATGAAACTTATGCGCACCAATTACTTTTATATTTTGTCGATCAAGCTAAAGATCTTTATGGACCACAGTTTCTTGTTTATAATGTACACAGTCTAGTACACCTCGTTGCAGTTGCTAAACGATATGGCAATGTAGATAGGTGCAGTGGTTTTAGTTTTGAAAACTATCTTCAGGTTTTGAAAAAAAAAGTAAGATCAGGTAGAGCTCCTCTTAGCCAGGTTGTTAAGCGTCTTAGTGAAATGAATATTATGGTCCCACATCAAAAATTGCACACTAAAATAATTTGCATGAGTCGCCCCAACAATTCATATATGTTGGATGATGGAAGATTCTGTGAAGTTCTTTGCAAAGAAGGGGAAAATCCAAATTTTGACTTGCAACAATATCGTTGCAGAATATTTCAAAAAACAAAGTCATTGTTTGATGTCCCTTGTGACTCTCGACTAATTGGAGTTCATGTTGCAAATTTTGACTACTCTTCTATTGAAGTTGTTTTATCAACGGCCGTAAAAAGCAAGGTTTTTATGATTCAAAAAGAAAATAAGAAAAAAATTATACTTATAACTTTGCTACATGACATGTAAAACTTAATATTTAAAATATATGTTTAGAAAAAAAGTTGTATTCATCTGACTGAATCAATTCGCTTATGTTTTAATTTTTCTTTTTTAATTATTTAGTTCACTATCTAATTTCATTATTATTAAGATGCAATAACTTATTTTTCTTGTTTAGAAAATGAGTAGCGGTCCCTTTGTTGTTGTTGAGTTTGTTGATGAGCAATCAGTGGAGGTAATGCCAAAAAGTTGGATTGTTTACGAGAATGAGGTAAATTGTTACTACAATTAATTAGTAAGGCAGTGCAGTTATCTGTTTTGTAATAGTTGTACTATTTCTAACAGTGATGCAGAAATTGTAAATAAAGATTTAATTATTGATAGTTATTACACAATGTTGTTGAATGCATGTGTTAGAATGTTTTTGTGGTTGTTTTAGCAACTGTTTGGTTATTGGCCAAGAAAGGATCCAGTATGCAGAGTCAAAAAGAGTGAACTGCCTGATCCGAAATGGCCACTATACAAAATTAGAGCTTTTGGGGCGGCAGGTAAAGACTTTAAATAATTTTTTGGTTGCAAGTTTGTTATTTTGTTATATGAGCACTGATTAAAAAATGAATAATCTGCTTTTTAAACAACAGGTTAAACGTACATCTATTTATACGTCCTTGCATGTAGTGATATTTACTATTTGTCAAATTTTGGTAATTCAAAAGTTTAGCATTTTAAGGTTGAACTAAACTTTGATACAAAATTTGATTTTGGTAATTCAAATTCATTTTTACAACATTAGCATTATGCTAATTTATAAAACTGTAATAAATCTATAAAATTGTTTTACTTTAAAATATCGCGTATTGTATAAGCAATCTATTCAAGAAATGTAAAGCTATAAAAATATATTTAATACAATAATGTTACATTATTCTTTTAAGTATATTTGATCAGGTTTTAGTAATGTTACAATAAAGTTATATTATTCTTTTAAGTATATTTGAATCAGGTTTTGGTAATGTTACAATAATTTTACATTATTCTTGTAAGTATATTTGAATCAGGTTTTAGGCAGATTGTATATTTTAAGTTTATATATTACCAGTGGAAAGTTATAGCAAGGCGTCAAATTTAGCTAAGAAAGCATTAGTAATGTCAAATGTGGAAGATACTGATAAAAACAAAGAGACTTCTTCTGATATTGAAGATGGTATGTAGTTGTATAAATTGTATACTGTAGCATGATTTTACCTACCATTTATTACCTAACATTTATAATTCCATGCTGTTGTAACTCAAATTTGTTACCTTTTTATTGTTAATTTTACAGAAACCTCATCTGGTGATCACAGTCCTCCAAGGAAAAAAATCCAACTTATATCTGCACAAAGGTATAATGCAAAACAAAGCAAAGGCAAGAGTTAGTTTCTGTTTTAATAATAAAGTATTTTACATTTAACATGTGTTGACATTATTATGACATATATCACTAATCTATGTATCTGGAATGTAGTTGATTAAGTTATGTATTGTAGCACGATTTTAATTACACTAACATCTATCTAATACTAAAATTCTATTCTGTTGTAACACAAATTGTATTACTTTTTATAGTTACTTTTACAGAAACCTCTTCTGGTGATCACAGTCCTCTGAGCAAAAATATTAACCTTCCATCTGCACCAAAATATAGTGCAAAACAGAACAATGGCAAGTTTGTTTTGATATTATTAATGATAATTCAATACTTAAATTCATAATTCATATGTTTATTATAAAAGCCACTAATTACAATGTGTAAGTTGGATGATAATAATATTAAATAAATTATTTTTCAAAGGAAAAAATGCTTCCCTACAGTCTTCAAATGCATCCCTACAGGAACAAACAGCTGTTTCATCTCAAGTGTTTCAGCATGCGCGAAATGCAGCTGTGTCAGCTGCTGCAAATATTATTCATTCACCTTCGGCATCTGTAAGTCAAGTGAATCTTGCACGTATTGCATCAACTGACAGGATGTCTTGTGAAAATGGTTGGTAGAAGCTAAAATACTTTAATTTATTTTTGTATCAAAATTTAAACAAACGTATTTATGGATTTTACAAATTTAACAAAATTTGATGGTATTTTTTATCAACTTTAAAAAACAAAAAAAAAATTTTATAGCCAGTATCAGAAGACCATTTATTGGTGAGACAATGGTCAAAAGTTTGACAGAGAGTAAAAATTGTGGTAGAGCAGGTGAAAATACTGCGGGAACACACGGTTTGTTGATTTCAATTTATATAACAGGGTTGCCACCAAATCAGGGATATCTGTGAAATTTAGATAGAAAATTAGGGGGAAATGATCGATTTAGTAAAAAAAAAACAGGGAAAATCGTTTAATTTTTCAATTTATTACAATTTTTTTAATGCTTTGAAATTTGTTAATAAAAATCTTCCTTTACCAGGGTTAATGTTTAACATTTTTTAACAAAATTAATTATAGAGTATTGATGTAGATGTAGATTTCGTTTAAAAAAACAACATACTTACTGATTACTGTTTGCAGATTATACTTTGTTCTATAACTTTACTTTTACTTCAAATTTATCCTATAGAATAAATTTGAAGCTAAATATATTTAGCTATGAAACTAGACATAATAATTGAAAATCAAGAGGAGATCAAAGCGATGCTGAGAAGTCTTGTGGCTGTTAGCAGAGATGATGTTTCTGACGATGTGTTTCCCCAGAAGATGAAAAATGAACATGAATTGCGACAGCTTGAAATAAAGTTGAAGGATCCTAGTTTTCGCAAAAAAATGGTAATTATTGTCAATATTATTTAAGTTAGGACTACTTGTGTTTAATTTACGTTATTTATGCATTGGTTGACAACAGACCAAAATTTCTACAAAGTGTTGTATTGTGGTATATTTGTAAATGTATATTATCATCCCCTGACTCTCTTTCTCGCCATACTTGTCAATTAAATTCATACGGGTTTTGGTGGACAGTACTAGATAACTTGATACACTATATACTAAGAATTATGTTATACAAATTTATTTAAGCTTACATAAGCTTTCAATTAGCAATTTAAAATTATGTTATAGACGCATTTTGCAAATTATATATAATTTTATAATTACAATATATTACTTTATATGCTACTTTTTGCAAATATAGATATAATAATTGCTTCTTTAGATTAATTATTTTGGAAGTCTAGGTGGCCGGAATTGTAAAGATGTGATTCGGCGCATTATGCGCACAACAGCAACGAACCAACTTTGGTCTTTTTTTAGTTTCAATGGCAGAAAAGGAAAACTATCATTTGAGAGCTGTTTACTCTGCCAAGTAGTGATGAGTAAGTTTTTTCAAAGTTTTTTATAAGGCAAGTTACTTTAAAAAGCAACGATTGGTTATGCAGTTAATCTTTGACTACTTTTATTAACTATTGTAAATATATGATTTAAAATTAATCATTTAGAAGCTTGTAAAAAGATTATCAAAGATGCTAACGATCAAAAAATAGAGGACGAGATTAGGGAGGTATTAAAGCATGCTCCTAATCGACCAGGAGGAGTTAACTATGAGGTACATGAATTGAATTGCTTTTTTCTCTCTGTAAAGATCATTTTTAGTTAATGTTAACTATTAATGCTGATCTTAGTGTATTTCATTTATTCTTTATGATAGAAAATGTTTATTTATTTATTTCTAGGCAAAAGTTGTAACAAATACTCCGAAAAAAGATGTTTGCTTGTTGCGACAAGCCGAAGAAAGTTCCGATTCTGAAAATACGAATTAATATTAAAATAGTTATGTCATTCTTTGTTTTTTGATTGTATTTATAAGTTATGATTGATTTATAAAAATTTTTTTTCTACGGGGTTATAGATAATAAATAAACTTTTTCATTACTTATTTGTAGTATTTTTTGTTATAACTTTTTGTTAATTGTGAACAGCTCATCAAGTTATGGCTTAACGGTTGAAATGGAATAAATTGTGGTCTCTCAAATAAGCTAACTTAAGAGTAATTATGTTGTAAAACATGGTAATTTTGTACTGGTTAAATAAAAAATGATTCTGTTGACGCTAAACATTAGTTTAATGTTAAGAAAAAACATTGTATTGTTTATTCTTAATATTAAACTAGCAAATGTATAAGTTTAAACCGTAAGTCCGTTTAAATCAATGCATTTATACATTTAATTTAAAAAAAAGAAACGTTTCGTAAACGTCCGATGTTCGTTATTTCACGTTTAAAGTGAACGTTCAAGGGCTATTAAAATATCGTTTGCATAACGTTTGCACTGAATGTTCGGTCGACGTTCGCTGTTAGTTGTTTGAATGTTCGTATTGAACGTTCAAGAACTGTAATTCGGAGTTCACAGAAGTTAGTTCATGTAACGTTCGCGACGAATGTTACGCAAACCTAAACGAACGTTGTGGCAACGTTCATTGAACGTTAATTGTTAGCTGGGAGCGTATCTGGCTGCCATGATGTAATGTCATTTTATACCACATTTCAAAATATATATTCTTTCTTTGGAAGCAGTATCAATCGGTGGGATCTGCTAAACAGTTTTCTGGGGAATCGGAAAAAACTTTAAAAAAACTTAACCCTGCGCGTTGGTCAGGGAGAATACAATCTATAGCAGCTATTAAAGTTCGTTTCGTTGAAATTTTAAAAGCAGTTACAAAAATAATACTGCAACCAAATAAGGTGGATGAAAGAAATGAAGCAGCCAATATTAAAAAAACAAATCGAAAATTTTGAGTTTGTATTTATTACTGTATTTTTATTCAAAATCATGACTGAAGTTAATTATGTATCTAAAATTTTACAAAAAAAGATGTGGATTTAAGTACGGCAGCTTCTGCATTAGAAAATTTAAATATTAAACTAAAAATATTTCAAGACTCATATGAAGAATTTAAAATGGAAGCTAAAGTGCTAGCAAACTTGTGGAAAGTTGATCCGCGTTTTACGTGTAAACGACGAAGATTTGTTAAACGTCATTTTGATGAATTGTCATCAGATTATCGTTTTAGTAATAGTGAAGAAATATTCAAGGTAAATGTTTTTTATTACACACTTGACAAAATAATTGTCTAAATCGATAAACGATTTACCGGAATAAGAACTATCAACAATTATTTTGCATTTCTTGAACCTAAGAATATATTAACGATGTCGCAACAAAATATGGTAAAAGCTTGTGATACACTTTGCAGCAAATATCCAGAAGTATTTACATCCAACCTAGCTAATCAATTTGTCCAACTTACCACATTATTAAAATAGATTTAAACCACACAATGACAATTAAACAGCTAGCTGAAATAATGACAACCAAATATAGTGTATTGGAAAGTGATTTTTTCGAAATTTACATGACAGTTCTTTTATTTTTCACATTACCCGTAACGGTTGCAAGTGAAGAGAGAAGTTTTAATAAATTAAAAATAATTAAAGATTACAAAAGAAATGCAACCACTCAAAGCAGACTACATCATCTTGCATTACTAGCCATAGAGCATAAAACAGCATCAACAATGGATGTTAAAGAAGTTGTGAATATTTTTGCAAATGCAAAAGCTAGAAAAAAAGTTTTTTAATATTATGTAAGTGTTTTTCATACTGTGTTCTTTTCTCCAATAATAATAAAATACTGAATTTATAATATATTTACTGAATTTACTTTTTTTATAAAATAAATTTACTTTAAGGGGGCCCCTCAGGGGATCTTGCCTATGAGCCCGAAACTTTTAGCTACGCTACTGAATATATCCCTTATTTGTCCCTTCAGAAGCTTTCAATAAAACTGCTATTGGAAGTTAGGATAGCTTTCAATATAACTGCTATTGGAAGTTAGTTAAATAAAACACGTGGAATATAATGTCCTGCGGTATTTCCGATTTCACATATAGTGACGACAATTCTCATTCTTTTTTATTAATAATATGAAACATTAGTAACGGATGAAACAATATCACAAAAAAGGCATTAAAAAGCTTAAATTCCAAAAATCACTAATTTTAGAATTTAAGCTTTTTGACCACCAGAGTGGTCAAGTAAGCATTCGCACGTTTTTGGGTAATTCCCCACATTTTTTTATGTTTAAAGAAGTTTAAATAGAAGTTTCATAAAAGCATATTTTTCAAAATTAAAATTTACCTATAGATGAATCAGTGATTAGATAATTAAATGATTAGAGGTCAATAGGGTAAACTAAAATTATTCAAATGAATCATTATTTAATTAAGATTCGTCTAAATTATCATCAACTGTTCGTTTTCGGAACTTTTTGTTGGCAATAGTTTTCTTAAAAATGATTGGATCGACAGATAACACATCCTCCTTATCAGAGCCAACAGATTCGTCTTCTTCATCTTCATTAAAACTTAAATCTATTTTGTTAACTGTAGAAGAATTCAGGTGATTCAGCGTCGGTAATTGTTTTGAACTTGATGAAATTTCCCTAAACTCAAATGTGTTCATCACGTGACTGAGCCCATTGTGAACAGAACCAGAGGGATCTTTTTGCGTGGCAAAATCTTTTCGCTCACTTGGTTTCGTAAAAACAGGATTAATTTGGTTTGTATCTTTTTCTAGTTGACAATCACTCTTTCTTTTTTTTAAAGATTCTAAAAAGCCGAGAGCCACTTGTCGATTTAAATCGTCTGGAGACAAACCGAACGGAACATTTGAACCATCTTCTTCTAAACTATTAAAAAATAATAGAAAAGCAGACAAAGTAAACTAAAAGTTATTAAAATCTTGATGAAAACATTGTTATAAAACCAAAAATAACGCTAAAATAACGTCAACGAAAAATTTGGCGTATATTATCTTTACAAATAATATACGCTAAGGTATACACAACAGTATACCGTAAGAAAAACTATTCGCGCGATGCGAGTTTTTTCGTCAATAATTTAAGCACGGGCAGATGAAATTTTTGTATCAAGTGTTACGCTGCAGCGAAAAAATAAAAAAAAATCCATTAATTTTTTAATTTGTTCTGTTTAAAAAAGATTTGTTCTTATTTAAAGCTTTTCTAAAGTAAAGTTTTTATATTTCGTTCGATTAAGTGATTATGTGAACAACAACAACAAAAAAGTTAATAGAAAACACTAACAGTCGATTTAACAAACACATTTATCTAAAGTAATTTTTTAGTTTCCTACATGTTAGTATTGCAATATTTTTTAAGAATTAAATTTTAAAAGTTTATCAAAAGTTTCATTAAAACTAATAAAATTTATTTATTAAATTAACTTTTGCAATAGTCTTAAATAACTATTTATTAAATGTTTTCAGTTTCCTTAATGTTTTTTAACACAGTTTTTTTTCTACATATGAAGATTACCAGCTCTATTGAAATAAAATAGAAAAATATTTGATAGAGAACATTTGTTGTGAACGGGCCTTAATTTTTTTTATGTTGTTGCAATGACATCTGTCAAATATATTTAGTAAACATCAAGTCATTGTATAAACAACATCATATTTTTAATCGTGTTAAAAATGTCGAATTTTATACCAGAAAATGATGATTTGCGGAAAGCACTAATTTTTTGTTTTCATTTGAAGAAAAGTGCTGCAGAATCGCATTGAATGCTTTTCGAAGCTTATGGTGATTATGCTCTTTCGGAAGCAACATGCAAAAGATGGTTTTAACGGTTCAGAGATAATGATTTTGATGTGCGAAATGAAGAACGTGGAAGACCACCATAAAAGTTTGAAGACACAGAATTGCAAGCAATACTGGATGAAGATGACAGCCTCAAAAACAAAGGGCAGAAATGTTAAATGTTTCACAACCAGCAATTTCTGACCGTTTAAAAGCTATGGGAAAGGTTCGAAAGTGCGGGAAATGGGTGCCACATGAATTGAATGACAGGCAGATGGAAAAGCGAAAAACCACATGTGAAATGTTGCTGTTACCACACGAAACGAAGTCAGTATTGCATCGAATTGTGACTGGTGATGAAAAATGGATTTATTTTACGAGTCCCAAACGCAAAAGATCATGGGTAAATCCAGGAGAAGCATCAACATCGACTGCAAAGCCTGATCGGTTCGGAAAAAAGACAATGCTCTATGTTTGGAGGGACCAGAAGGGAGTGGTGTATCATGAACCTCTAAAACATGGCGAAACTGTTAAAAAGATAAGCAACGCTACCGACAATAAATGATCAATTTGAACCATGCATCGATCGAAAAACGACCAGAATGAGCTAGAAGAAGGTAATTTTGTTGCATGATAATGCTCCGAGTCATACAGCAAAAGCGGTCAAGGAAACGATAACATCACTTGACTAGGAAGAGTTACCTCACCCGCCGTATTTACCAGGCTTGGCTTCTTCCGACTACCATTTGTTTTCATTGATAGGACACGCATTGAATGAGCAACACTTCAATTCCTACGAAGAAGTAGAAAAATGGGTCTCCCAATGGTTTGCCTCAAAAAACGTTCAGTTTTATTGGCGTGGTATCCACAAATTGCCAGAAAGGTGGACAAAATGTGTAGAAAGCAATGGCAGATACTTTGAATAAAATATTCTTTACTTTTCCATCAGAAAATAGTGTTTTATTTTGAAAAAAAAAACGCTCTATTCATACTTATAGATCTGGTATATATATATATATATATATATATATATATATATATATATATATATATATATATATATATATATATATATATATGTACATATATATATACATACATATATATATTCATACTACGCCATACTTATTACTATAACAAATTATTATATACTAGCATTTAGGACGGGTCTTGGTAAGTCTATTCTACACCGACCGTTTCTATTCTAATCAATTTCTATACCGTACGTCAATATTTTTTAGTAAGCTGTTGAATATTGTTTTACCTTTTAACCCAGCTAACACACCATCGTTTGACCAATGCTTATCGTAACGTTGGCAACAAAGGTTGGGCCAATGCCGTGATGACCGCCGGGGATGCATTGGCCCGCTGACATTGGCTCGATGCTGTTTAGCCAGCATATATCCGAATATAAATTTTATTAGGACCAATGGATTACAAACGCTTCTTGTACTTAGTACACAGTTCCGCCAGTGTTAAAATAAAATTATTTTCATTTGTTATTCTTTAATGTATTAAAAAACCTATTTAAGTTGCAATCGACATTTGATTAGAGCCATTTAAATTGCTTTAATCAAATGCAAACCGACTTGATCGGAATACCTTTTGAATGGTATTACGATCAAGCGTGTGTGAATTCATTTAAAATGAACTACTCTCAAGGTATCAAAATGTCTTTTAGAGAATAAAAAATATGCAACAATACGATATGTATATTAGATAATATAAACTGTTATACATTATTTATCATCAGCATCACCCTCATTGTCCCGAAGTTGTGAATGGTATGCTGAAATAATTTTCAAACGTTTGTTTGTTGAACTGTCAAGACTGCGACGTTTGCGCCCTCCTGACCCATCTGACTTTTTGCGATCGCACGAATTACGAAGCCACGACTTCACGTTTTCGTTTACTTCCATTTTCGTAGCATCTTTTGTATACGGATTATGCTGTACTGCACCTAACCATAAAAAAAATTAAACATTTAATATAATGTACACAGCAGTCCTAAAAAAAATAGATGAAAATTTGGTTTGAAAGTAATTAAAAAGTCATTAGTTGTGCGATCATTAAAAGAATTAATTTTTTTTTCATAGTAAATATTATGGTATTTTCTATTATCTATTATTCATAGAGCATACTCGTGTTACCTAAAAGTTAAAACCTTATGTAAGGTCTAATACGTTATGATTTAAATCTTCGTAACCTAACAAAATTTACTTGTTTCATTACATGTACTGTACATTTGATGGAACATGCATATGTAAACTTTCCTAATTATAACTAAATGGCCATACACAACATAATTAACAACATTTATTGATCACCAACCGTAAATTGCAGATAATATTTTCATGGTTTTGATTCCTTGCTTTTGCCCACCTCGACCTTCAAAATTTATTTGTTGAGCTACTTCTGTAGCCATCAATTCAGAGAGCACGTTTCTCACTGTTTCTGCAACAGTTCGTCCACCGATCTGACCAAGATGCATAATCTGGAAAGTTTTATACTTTTTATAATAGACCCATAAAATGTTTACTCATAAAAACCAAATAAAAATCTGCAATAAAAATATTATCTAAATTAATTATACCAATGCATCCAATGAAGATTTTTCTAGTAGAACCTGCTCAAGATGTTCTAATTGCACAATAGAATACAATGGCAATGATATATTGTCAGGTAATGCAACAACTACCTTTGATGAGCCAACAACCTTTAGTATCATTTTCTGCTGCGTAAGACATGTATCTAATTTTTGTTCAATCTTTGTGAGACGAGCAAACATTGAATGAAGTAAGGTTGGAAGATCGCCTGAAAAAGATTATATTTAAAATGAACAAAACCGTTCAAGTTGTTAAATATCTTTATTAAATCTTATCCTACACAGTAAACACTGAATTCAGTAAGACAAACACTGAGTGACAACAAAATAATATTACCAATGTTTTTAAATGCTGAAAACAGCTCACTGCGCAGTATAAATTAAATACCTTGGTTATTGCCAGTTTCAGATTGCAATGATGTGCTCATTTTGATGAATGGTGTATGATCAGTTTAATCATACACCATCAGTATGATCAGTTGTTACTGTAATTTTGTTTAAAATTTATTTCAACTTGAAAGTTTTTTTTTTGAAAAAATACAGAGTAAAGAAATTGAAAAACAAGATAACCTTGTATTAAATTATAAACTATTTCTTTTTAAAACAATTGTTAACAGAGAATATACAAACAGTTTATATTTTTATATATTAAATATTAAATTAAAACTTTATAAAAGATTTTAGAAAAATATTTTTATATAGTATATTATTTTATAAAAATTATATACTATATAAAAACCAATATGGATTTAAATAAATAGCACTCCCAAACACAATATACTTTCAATAATATACTACAGAACCATTTAAAAAAGTTAAACTAACTTTTTCATTGATTTTCATTAATTTATCTAAAGCTTTTATTATTTCACAATATAACACTATTTCAGTATGAACATTAAACAAATTAAAATTTTGAAAAAACAAAATGGCCTCTTTTACATCCATACTGTAAAAAACATCATCTAAGTAAAGTGCCTATTCTTAAGTCATAAGTAATATAGATGACTTGCAAACTAAAATAACGACAGTTACAAACTTTTTGGAGTATTTCTATTGATGAAAATATGAAACGAAAAAGAAAAAGTAATTAAAAACTTTATCATCAACAGAAACATGCTGCACATTTAATTTATAAGCCTCCTATTAATTTTAAAGATGGTTTTTATCACCATCCTCCTTTAAATAAAAATAATATTCTTAATATATATAAATTTAATATTTTCAATGTACTGCATTTTAAGTTTGAATGTAAAACTCATATATCTCCAATTTTATTTTACAATTTTTATTCTTTAAAAGAAAAAGAAAAAAATACAACTTAAGAATTGAAAATATTATTCATAATCTAAAAATTCTTTCATGAATGTAACTTTTTCTCATTGAAAAAAAACTGAAAAAATCATTTTCTAAATATATATATATATATATATATATATATATATATATATATATATATATATATATATATATATATATATATATATATACTGTGCTGTGCAAAAGTCCTGCAAAAGTCATAGAGTCCTGCCATCTGGTGAATACTTCATAACTATTTATTTAAATGGTTGCTTCAGCAGCTGACTTTGTTTTTAAACACATTTTGTGTTATTTTATTAATATTTATCCATTTTTATCGGGTTTTCTCGTGGCGATCGGTGAATTTCAATTTTTGGCGATTTAGCAGGTATGTTAAAATTTATTTCTAAACTATTGTTTAGTTTAGTAATTGTAATTTAATGACATTTTATGCAGTTTTATAGTATTTTACTTATGGATTTATGTGGAAAGCATGAGATTTTAGTTTTTTTAGCCCATAAAATTGTTTTTTAATATCATGTAACAAAATTAGAATTTTTGGTAAATAAAATTTAAAAATTGTCATATTCTGTAGAAATAACAATTGTAATATTATTAATTATTTTATATTTATACTATTGCACTTTTAATATTTATTACTTTTTTTTATTATTTTATATTATTTAAAAATTTTGTTTACATTTTTCAGACATGACCGTAAAGAAAGTTGACGATGGAACCGAGATGTGAGGTGTTGGCGAAGGTTAAGGAGGGATATTTGTATCGGAAGGTGGCACAAATAATGAAAATCCACTACCTGACTGTATTTGGAATTGTGAGGAAGCATGCCGCAACCAACTCCGTACGCGATCTTCCCAGGGACGGCCGGCCAAAGAAGACCATGGTCAGAGAGGATCGGATGTTAGTTCGTATGAGTATGAAAAATCGTCGAATGACATCATCGGACATTAGGAAACAGTCGGCAGTGGACATATCTACAAGCACAGTCAGAAGGAGACTCCTGAAGGCCGGTCTACAAGGTTGTGTAGCGGCCAAGAAACCTCTTTTGACTGTTGCCCAGAAGAAAGCTCGATTGGATTTTGAGCGACGACATAAGGACTGGGGTGATGAGGAGTGGAAAAGGGTGTTGCGGAGCGATGAAAGCTCATTCCAGATGTTTTGTGGGGCTAAAAGGGCTTATGTAAGAAGGAAAGCCGGGGAAAAGTTCATCCCACAGTGCATTGTTCCAACAGTTAAGCACGGGGGAGGTTCCATAATGGTTTGGGGTTGCATGTCCTGGGCAGGGGTTGGCCAGTTGTACAGGTGTGAGGATACCATGAATCAACACCAGTATGTCAGGGTCCTCGAGAACTGTATGCTGCCATCAGCCAATTTGCTTTTTGGCAATGGAGAAGAGTTCCTGTTCCAACAGGACAATGCTCCTTGCCATAAAGCAAGGCTTGTGACTGCATATCTGGAGGATCATGATATACGGGTACTGAACTGGCCAGCCCAGAGTCCAGACCTCAACCCCATAGAGCACCTGTGGGAAATAATGTTTAAACACTTGCAAGGAGCAAACCCTAGCAATAAGGATGCACTTTGGGCCCATTTACAGAACATATGGAATGATATTTCACCAGCTACTGTTCAGAACTTGATTAGCTCTATGCCCTGTAGGATCAAGTCCGTCATCAAATCAAGGGGTGGGCAGACAAAGTATTAATAAACTGTGTAATTTTAAATTGTATGAACAGTTGCAATAAAAAAAATAATCCAAATCAATTGTTTTCAGTCGTTTTTATTTGTAACGCTACAAGAAAATAGAAAAAAACCTTAAAAATATTACTGTTATAATGACTTTTGCACAGCACTGTATATATATATATATATATATATATATATATATATATATATATATATATATATATATATATATATATATATATATATATAAATATATATATGCATATATATACATACATATATATATACAGTATTGTGAAAGATTTAAGAACTACCAAAAAATAAATCATAATTTATTTTTATTTTTACATTTTTATTTAATCGAATATATTTTTCTGGTAATAAAATAATAATAATAAATTTTAGAAAATAAACAAACAAAATAAAGAATATTGATAATGACAAAAAAAAAAAACTGTAATTTTTACCTAATACTTCATAATTTTACCATGAATTTTTAGGCACTCATTTATACGATTTGGCATTGAGTCTATTAAATTCTCTAAAATATGTTTGGGAACATTTCCAAGTATTGTTGGTAAAATATTGTGCAACTCCTCAAGGCTCCTTGGTGCTTTCTTGTCAATATCTTCATCAAGCCAACTCCAAAGATTTTCAATGCAATTTAGATCTGGGTAATTTGGTGGCCAAGTTTGATGCTCAATATTTTTGCTTTCGAACCATTCAGAGAATATTTTAGCCTAGTGACATGGTGCATTGTCTTGCTAAAAAATAAACAGAATACTTTGCTCAAGTGCATCAATTGATGGTAACAAGTTGTTGTTTAAAAAATCGACGTAATAAATAGAGTTGAGTCAACCATCAAACAATTTAAACATTTCGAAACCATATTCCAACTGACCCGCTACCTTGTTTTATTCTTTGATCAATACAATTGAGATTATATTTTTCTGAAGGCTACCTTTAAATCATAATTCGTTTTTTTCAGTTATCAACCTCGATATTCATCTCATCACTGAACATTACTGTCCTCCATTTTTCTTTGGACCATTCTTTGACATTTTGGCAAAATTCTTTTCGCTTTTTTATATGTTGTTTGGTATGTCAAGGTTTTAGAACAGCTTTTTTCCATAACATATTGTTAGCTATTAGTTTCCCACATACAAGTGATGCCAATGCTTGATGTCCATTTGAAAGCTTCCATTCCCTTCTTAATTTATGTGACCACATGGTTTGGTTTTTCTATGCCAACCTGATTAAAAGGGGATCATCATTGGGTGTCGTCAATTGGAGTCTTCCAGAACAATGGCAATCAACATAAGATTTCTTCTCTATGAATCCTTTGATGATTGTTAGCACCAAATTAAGTGATCACTTTATTATTTTTCCAATTTCACGAGTGGTTTTACCTTCCTGGTGAAGTACTTTTACATGATCTTCATAGGTAATAGCTTTTCTGCTCATTCTTTCAAAAGAAAATAATTTTTTTTTGTTTGAAATTAAATACTTTTTTTTTAAATACTTTTATTGGTTTTTTGGTAATGGCTCAGGTCATTAATAGAATATTTAAACAAAAAAGGTGAAAATAAATTAAAAAAAGACAATATTTGATCATATTGAAAATTATCATCTAAACCCATTACTGGTAATGCTTTATAAAAAAACGGTTTTCCATCAAACAAAGAACAAACCATTAAACCCAAAACTGGTTTTGTTAACTCATTTAGGAAGTTTACAGATTTACTAAAAATGTTACTTCCTTGATAGTTAAAATGTTTAACATAAATTTCATCAATTAGTAGGATAACCTGTCTTCCTAACTTTAGATGTCAACTTTATGATCAGTGATATTCTTGGTAGTTGTAGTCATCACATAATCAAAAGTAAAGAGTTCTTGACAATAAAAACTCAAATGCCCAGGCAACCATATCAGGAAAATACTTTATTTCACCAATAAAAATTAAAGAGTTCACACTTCACATCTGCTCAATAATAGTACTTTTCCTGTGATCAATTGGTAAAGAATTCAGATAGTATGATGCAGCATGGAGATGACTAATACAGTCAAAATAAACTTTGGAACACCCAAGTTCTCCAATATATCAGCAAATTGAAGATGTAAAGTTTTCATAGATATTTAATATTATTGAAATGGAAAAAGGTTTTAAATATTATTTTACTACAATAATCGTTGAAAGATGAAATAAGGTCAGTTTTCACAAAAACCTTCGTTTCATCAGGCGCAGTACTTCTTAAAGATAGCAACGATTTATTAGTTAGTGTTGGTGGTGTCTGTGGAGTTAGAATATGACTTGAACTAGTCTTTATGCCAACAATCTTCTTAAATAAAAATCTTTGAGCTATTACCTCGAGGTATAGCACTTATCCATCTTTTTTGTTCATTCACATTTTTTTTATTTAAAAAGCAAATTAAAATTTTCACAGACTTTGTAACATCATAGTTATCTCTGCGTCTAGTGACACAACACTAAAATCCATATTCTTCAAACCTTATTATTTAGCTCTGAAAAAAAAGCAAATTTAATATACATAAATCTAAAACTCATCGCATATTAAATCAAAAGATCACACTTTTTTTCTGGAATGCACCATTTTAAATCCTTATTTTGAAGTCTTATATCTCTGTAAAGTACTTTTAGCACTAAGTTCTTTCATTTTCTCCAACTTTTAGAATAATAATTCGTATTTACATATTTATATTTTAAAATGAGGTAAAATTCAGATCGTTTATTGGGTTTAATAAACCTGATGAACAATCTGAATTTAAGATATCAATTAAGATTGTTCTTCGGGTTTCGAAGTTCTCCATTAAGGCAAAGGTGACACTTTTATGAAATGTTTGAAAAAGGGGAATTGGATTTTAAAATAGACCAGGCAAAAGTGGGGGTTTCGTTAAATTTGCTTTTCAAGTCCCAAACATAGCCACCAGATAGAGCCATTGTCCTTTGATATATTTTGTTCTTAAAGGATGAATTGTGGTTGTAATATCTTGCTTTCCACTAATCTTTTGTTAAGCCAATATATATACATACATATATATATATATATATATATATATATATATATATATATATATATATATATATATATATATATATATATATGTATATATATATATATATATATATATATATATATATATATATATATATATATATATATATATATACATATATACATATATACATATATACATATATACATATATACATATATACAAATATACAAATATACAAATATACAAATATACAAATATACATATATACATATATACATATATACATATATACATACATACATATATACATATATATATATATAATATATATACACTAGGAATGAAGAAAATTGAGGTCGGCAATCTTTTGCTGACCTCAAACACCCTTAAACTTGACCCTATATATATATATATATATATATATATATATATATATATATATATATATATATATATATATATATATATATATATATATATATATATATATATATATATATATATATATATATATATAGAGAGAGAGATAATTAATTTGTAATCTCTTTAAGCAGTTTTCGATGGCAAGATCCTCATGTTCTTATTGTAAAATTAGCAAAATATATATATATCATACTTCTTGCTTATAAGTATTTTACTAATTCTTTAATTGTAAGCTTATTTTTAATAAATTTAAAAAAGTAATTTTCAATGATTTTTAGAACTGTTATTTTTTGTAAAATTTGATTTTTTCACACAATTTTTGTGATCTTTATATTGAAAAAAAAAAGAATTATAACAACTAATTTAACCTAATTTGCATGCCTCTTTCTTATTTTCAACTTCATAACTGTAAGGTAATTTATCACATTGAAAATAAGGAGAAATGCATTGTCGAGGTACTTTTCTTAAACAGTGTGATCCATTCCATATGTGATTTGAATATGAATCACTTAAGGTTAACCACTTTCCACAACCTAAAATTAAAATTTTAACTTTTTTTATATAAAAGTATTTTTGAAACTCAGCTTGTGCTTCATAATTTTGCAACATACTCCACCAAGCTCAGATCAAAGGAGGTCTAGAAAAAAAAACTTAATTAATTCTAGGGTCCTGTATGGCATTTGTAACAACCACTTTTTATTAAAAAAAATTTAGTGTATATTTTACAAATTTTTAACTTTTGCCTTGATTTTGAATTTTAAGTTAATAAATCTCACTAATAAACTGCATTTGAAAACAAACAAAAAAAACACTGTATTTATGTTTATTAAAGTATATTAATATTTAGCTTGCTTGTGATTTGAAAAAAAAAAATGGTATTAATGTTATTCTTGGAAAAAATTGAGCTCTTTATGTAGGATTAAATATGGCTAATAAATATATTTAAAAAGATTTTTAGGCTAACTATAATATGGTGCAAATATCACACAAACTGCTGCAAAATAGAGATTTTATTACTCACTGAGAAAAAGGAAAGAAAATATTTTAAAAGATTTTGATGTTCATTAAACAGATGCTTCATTTTTTTTTTTCTTAAACATCTTTGCTTCCAACAAGGCTGTAAGCAACCACTAATTAAAGTTGGAAGTTACTGGAAGAGAAAAGATGAAGATTGTAGGGGAAAATAAGGATTGACAGAGGACTTAAAAGATTGCAAATTATATGAATCAGGAAAACAAGATAAAGGAAGCAAATTCCAGAGAACTGATGTTCAAGGAAAAAAACTAGAGGAATAAGAGTTTTTGGAGCACTTATTGGAACATTTAAAACTTTTATAATTATTTGAAAATTTTTTTAACTTTAGTAAATAAGTTAAAAAAAAACTTTGTATAAAAATTAAGTTAAAAAAAAACTTTGTATAAAAAATAAGTTAAAAAAAAACTTTGTATTGGAAAAAATCAAGTAAATTAATTAATAAAACCAAAAAATAAGTAGAGGTCATTGTCCTTTGTGGTTTTTCAAAAAACTACAAGTTTGTTGTACAAGATAAAATTCCAAATTTTCACTGGTACAAAATTTTAGCAAAATTCTATCCAACAATAGTTTATAACAAAGTAAATAATATCTTTAAATGCAACTCAATGTTTCATCTCTGTTGTTTGATCGAACATGTTAAAAAATGTTCATCAATATAAAAACTGTAAACACTTCATGCCACCATAAACAATGATATAAAACTATGCTATTAATTGTACTATGCTACTAAATATAAATGGTTCATCATTTACAATCAGTCACAATACATTTCCATGATGGTACTGGTGAGATTGTGAAAAAAAGTACCATCAGTTGCTATACTTAATAACTAACAACCATATATTTTTAACATCTGCAATGCTTGATTTTTGCCAAAATAAAATCATACGAATTACCTTTTACAACATATCTGAGTAAAATATGATAATCCAAAGTGAAATAAAGGAAAGATACACAACAGAAAAAAACATTACCAGACATTCACAGTTATCACAATTTTACATAAGTAGCCTCAGAATAAGTACTAAAGTTGTTACTCAACAGTTGAAATATTCATTTTTAATTGATTGTTAAAGAACATCATGATAACAATCCATTAGACTAGTTAAAGATATTTAACAAAAAAGACAAAAAATAACAACTTTTAAGTAAAATTCATGCATCTATGTTCTTTTAAGTCATATTATTGTAATTTTTTTATCTTTTATATCTCAAGATTCATTTCTTTTTGTACAAGGTGACAGAAAATCCAAGAAAATTGTTAAAATATTTTGAAATCAAATTTTTATAAAAAAGCTTTGATTTTCCTTTCTTTTATTTTTGAATTAAAAAATAGATATGTTAAAATAGATAAATTAATATAAAAAAGTTAAAGTTAATTGTGTGATGCAGTTTTATTTACAAAAATATTAAGTAATAAAAAAAAAGTCATCAAGAAATTGAAAAAAGAGTATCAATATATCTGAAACTGCAAGGAGTTAGATACTAGAATTAAAGTTGAATTACTTTTATGAATGTAAAAATGTGAACCAAGCAGAGCTGACAACACGAGTTTCAAAGTGGACGGGCATAATCATCAATTTTTGAAAAAAAGTTCTTTATATCTAAAATTCTCTAATATAAATTTTAAAAAATGTCCTTTGGAAAAAAAGTGGAGGAGGAAGGAGGGACGTGCCCCCTTGCCCCCTCAGTGTCATCAGCTCTGTCAAAAATAATTTAAAAAAAAAGAATTGATCAAGGTAAAATATTTGTTAAAACAAAATTCAAAAGTTATGTGCACCTTTTTCGTAACATGAAGCTGTTTGACAAACGTCACACATATTGTTTTCAACTTCATTTTTTGTACAAACATATATTTTCAGCTTTAAAGTAAACATTCTTTTTGAAGGATTGCCTCTGCAGCTTCCACCAATATTTTGGTTAAGCTTGCTTTCTGTTTGCTCAGATGTACCTTTAGAAAAAATTATGAAACCATTATTTATTAGTTATTTATAAAAATTACTTATTTTCCAATATATTTATTTTTTAGAAAACAATTGTTTACTTAAAGCTTGTTCAAAATGTGTGTCCTATGCACAACTGTAAAAAAACAAACAAAAATAAATTATTGTTTAGTTGACCATTTAAGTTTTAAATCATTTTGTGCTCTATGCTTAAACATGTCAGGTGGTCAATTTATCAAAATAACAGGTAAAAATACAAATATAGGATATAAAAAACTAAAAATATATAAGCATATATAAAAAAAAAACAACATAAAAATACATAAAACAAAACATAAATACATAATACATTTTTTTTTAAACTTAAAAAATTATAATAAAAGATTTAAAAATACTTATTAAATAATAAGTCATTCCAGCCACAAATTTTGGTTTAGATTTTGAATCCAATGGATTGTCATCAAAAACAATATAGTGTGAAAAATTTTTATTGCAAAGCCAAGCAAAATTTGATGAAGGTAAAACTAAAAAAAAAAAAAAAAAATTTTTTTTTTAAATTTATTTGTAAAACTTTTTTATTATTCTGATTTTCTTCTTAATTGTTATGTGTTTCTTATGTTATGGTTTTATATGAATGAAATGTTATCTGCATGCATCCCATGTGTATACAATTTTAGGTGCATACACTAGGGTAATAACCATTATTATTATTTTTTTGTAACGAAACTGAAACCCCTTACATTCGAGGAACAATTGTATAAAAATGACAGTAGCAACATTAATTTATAAAAAAGTTGAGAAAAGTTCCCCCACCTTTTTATTTACTTTCTTTCACTTTTTGCGCAGTTTGAATGTGGGTTTCAATTTTACAATGAATTTTTATGACGTTCTAGTCTACTTTTAATCAGGTTCTGGTCAGCTGTTTACATTTGTTTATAAATAAAGCATTAACAGATGGTTGTTAATTTTAATTTATTAGTTTTTGATTCTAATTATACTATACTATATGAACTCTTGCCAGCTTGGGGCAAGTTTTCTTTATATAATTATTTGATATTTTATTTATTTTCTATTTATAGAAAAATAAATAAAATATAAAATAAATATATAGAGAATAATTATTATTTCTATTTTTTATTTCTGTAGAATATTTTGAAGCATAGGAAATATTTTTAAATATTTTGGATAAAATCTTGTTTTCAGTGCAAAATTGCAAGTCTTACAGAGTGGAAGAAAAGGGAAAGACATTAATCACCTTAAAACCAAAATAAAATGTCTTATAGAAAATACAGCAACAGTGTAAAGTCAAACAAATGCATTTGGACGAAAAATCTCCTCTCCTCTTCTAAACAGAAAAAGGATCTAAGGATTTCATCTGTTGAAAAGTTAACCAATCTCACATGGAAGCCAACAAATTCAAAATCTTGGAAACTTCACTTTTCTGTTCAATAGCGTAAAACTGCGACTGGTTTGAATCAAAATTTTGATTACGGATATAGAATTTCTCTGTAGGGAAATTCTAGACTTTCCATTATTATCTAGCGCACTCATCAGAAAGAAACTCAATAGTCTAATTGATCTATATGACAAAAACAAACAAAGAATCATCTAATAAATTCACTGGAACACTTTCTCAGTTAATTGATGTCACCAACATTAATGGAGAATGGAAAAGCACAGAGGATAAATAGCTCTTTTTCAAAAATTTCAAAGCAAAAATCCCTATTGTCTCCAGATTATCTATCAAATCAGGTTATCCTGCTACTGGTAACATGTAACCCAGTACAATCTGCTTCATATCCTGCTGCCTTGTAGGATATGCCCTTTTAGGCAAAGGCTAGAAGATGACAACTCCGATTTAAAACACCATCTGCCTTGTGGCTCTTGGTTGAGTAAAGGCTAGAGTTGGTGTCTCGATAAAAATACTCATCTTGGGCAGATGTTAAATGCACCCTGCTACTGTCTTGTAGAAGGCCTCCTAGGCAAAGACTTAAGGGGTAAACAGATTCTATCTGTTGACCAGCCTCGCACCCCTTCTTCATCTATTAGGCTGGCGCAGATGTCTTTTTATTACATTGTTTCCAGTTTAGGATGTTGAATGCTGGATCTTCTTGACTCAATGCATGGGTTTTGCTTGTGTCTCTGTTTTTATGACTAGGCAACTCATTCTATTATCTCCTAATGAGGGTACAGCTCTAAAACTCAGTTTTATGGTTCTGAGGCCGGCTGGTAGTCAGGTTTCCCAAACTCTGTGGTAGCTCTCAGAGAGGCTGATTCCATCAACAGCTGAAAAATATCAAAGTATTAACAGTGCCATGTTGCGCATGGATGGGGTCCCTGTTTGTACTTTTGGTGTGCATTGCGGAGGCCACATTTGAAGCCCTTTGTTACGGCTTAGGGTTTATTAGTAGTAAAGAGGCAATTGCTTGGGCTATTAAACGGTGTTCTGAGTACTATCTATGCTTTGAATCAAGTTCTTCAATCTAATTTAAAAATGAATATAGTACCAAAAACTATAAAACACAAAAAACCATCATCATCACCAAGTTCTCTAAACCTATCATTCACTAACATTCGTGGTCTTCGAAGTAATTTTTCTTCTGTTGAGTCTTATCTCTTGCAAAGTTCACCAGACCTACTTGCTCTTTGTGAGACTAATTTGAGTTCGGCTGTCTCATCTTGTGATCTTAGTGTTGATGGTTATCTTCCTCTAATTCGTAAAGACTCCAATAGTCACATGCTTGGCCTCAGCATTTGCATTCATAAGAATTCAGCCATTTGTCATGAAACTAGGTTTGAATCCACAGACTATTCTTTCATGTGCTTTCGCTTAGCACCACTTCACTCTTTTGCCTTTCTCTTTGTTCTACATCGCTCTCCTTCATCTCAAGACCGCACTCTTTTTGACGTTATTTCAGATAATATTGACCAAGCTCTCTCTCTTTATCCATCAGCTAATATAGTTGTTGTCGATGAAGTTAATGCCCACCACTCTGAATGGCTTGGCTCTAGTGTCAGTGACTCTGCAGGCATTAAAGCCCACAACTTTTGCCTTTCTCAATCCCTAACTCAAATAGTCAACTTTCCAACTCGCTTTCCTGACAACCCAAATCATCTACCTTCTCTACTCGACTTATGTCTTGTTTCTGATCCTAGTCAGTGCTCAGTTTCTCCACATTCACCCTTAGGTGCTTCTGATCACAGTTTGATCTCTCTAAAACAAATATCTCATTCTTCTTCATCACCTGAATCCCCCTATTATCGAACCTCTTACAACTACAGCAAAGCTGACTGGGATTCTTTCTGTGATTTTCTTTGTGATGGCCCTTGGGTAGAAATCTTTCGTCTTCCTGTCGGCAAATGTGCTTCTTACATAACTTCGTGGATTTAGGCTGGTATGGAATATTTTGTTCCCTCTCGACAATTCCAGGTTAAGCCTCACTCTCCTCCATGGTTTTCCTCACACTGTGCTGCTGCAATTGCCTATCGAAACCGTTACTTTCATATTTATCAGCAAAACAATTCTCCAGAAAACAGACGTCTGTTTATTACTGCTAGAAACAATTGTAAAAAGGTTTTGTCTAACGCCAAAACCTGCTATTCTCAGGTCATGAAATCTCGTATCTCCTCTCAAAAATTAGGCTCTCATGACTTCTGGAGAATCTTTAATAATATCAATAATAAGGGCAAATCTATAATTCCACCTCTCTTGTATGGTTCAGACATTGTCACCTCACCTAAAGACATAGCCGAATTGTTTGCTAAAAACTTTTCATCAATATCATCTCTTGATTCCACTAGTTGCGTTCTACCTGATATTGCCAACAAACAGGTTGATCCATTGCTTGACATTCATATCACTTCAGCATCTGTATCTAAAGTGATTTCTTGTCTAGACTCTTCTACAGCTTGTGGCCCGGACAACATACCTGTTATTGTCTTGCAGAAGTGTTCTCCAGAGCTGTTGTATATACTCTCAAAACTATTCAACAAGTGCTTATCAGAGTCTTGTTTTCCAGCCTGCTGTAAAGCGGCATCTGTTATCCCTATTTTCAAAAACTCTGGAGAGTGATCTGACTCGTCTAACTACTGTCCCATTAGTCTTCTTTCATAAGCAAGGTTTTTGAATCTTTAATTAACAAACACTTAATCTTTCATCTTGAATCTAATAATTTACAATCTGATCATCAATATGGATTTTGATCTTCTCATTCTACAGCTGATTTGCTAACAGTAATAACTGACAGGTTTTATCGTGCATTAGATAAAGGTGGAGAGGTTAAGGCCATCGCTCTTGACATTTCAAAAGCTTTTGATAAAGTTTGGCATGCTGGTCTTCTCCATAAGGTTTTTTCTTATGGTGTATCCGGCAACATCTTTAAGATCATTCAATCCTTCCTTTCCAATCGTAGCATAAAAGTTGTCCTCAATGGACAACACTCTTCTTCTTATTCTGTAACTGCAGGGGTTCCTCAAGGTTCTATCCTTGGCCCTATACTCTTTTTAATTTACATTACCGATCTTCCAGATATTCTCACATCTAAGGTGGCATTGTTTGCTGATGATACTACCATTTATTCTTGTCGTGATAAGAAACCAACACCCTCTGATTGCTTGGAGGAGGCATTTGAGCTTGAAAAGGATCTCATTTCTGCTACAGCATGGGGCTCACAGTGGCTGGTGAACTTTAATTCAGATAAAACTCAATTTTTTTCAGCCAATCGTTATCAAAATAATTTAGATCTTCCTATATTTATGAACGGTGACGTACTCGATGAGTAACCTACTCTTCATCTTCTAGGATTAACTTTTACTTCAACTCTTTCTTGGAAACCATATATCAAATCAGTTGCAAATTTAGCATCTGCTAAGGCTGCATCTCTTTATCGAGCTCGTCACTTTCTTACTTCGGATTCTATTCTCCATCTCTATAAATCTCAAATCTGGCCTTGTATGGAATACTGTTGCCATATCTGGGGCGGATCTTCTAATGATGCCCTTTCTCTTTTAGACAAGGTGCAAAAACGCATTGTAAACATAGTTGGACCTGCTCTTTCAGCCAACCTCCAACCATTATCACATCATCGTAATGTTGCTTCTCTTTCTCTTTTCTACAAATACTATAATGGGCACTGCTCTAAAAAGCTTGCATCTCTTGTGCCACCTACTAAAATTCATTCTCATGTTACGCGTCATTCAATTAAGTGTCATCCATTTTCTGTGACTGTTCCTAAGTGCTCCAAAAACGCTCATTCGTCTAGTTTTTTTCCTCGAACATCAGTTCTTTGGAATTCGCTTCCTTCATCTTGCTTTCCTGATTCATATAATTTGCAATCTTTTAAGTCCTCCGTCAATCGTTATCTACAATCTTCATCTTTTCTCTTTCAGTAACTTCCAACTTTAATTAGTGGCTGCTTGCAGCCTTGTTGGAAGCGAAGATGTTTAAAAAAAAAAAAAAAAAGATTGATGGTAAAAAATTGCAAGGGGAAGAGTATCAAGTAGTTCTACTGAAAAATATGATAACTGAAATCAAACTTGGTATACCTAAATGTGAGAATAGGTCTGCTGCATCCATTCATAAGGAACTATATCACCTAACTAATGAACACAATGCTTGGGTAAACATTAGCATGATAATCTGTGACACGTCCACAGTAAATACTGGTCACCTACATGGGATTGTAAAGCTCATACAGGATGACCTTGAGTAGATGTTTTGAGCAAGAGCTTTCAGAAACCACAGATTGATAGATGATGTTAACATCATCTGTCACAATGATGATGTTAACATTATCTGTTGCAATGATGATGTTAACATCATCATCATTATAAAACAACTTCACATTGGCCTCGAATCAGCTGAAAGAAACTCCCAAATTTACATCAGGCAAGATGGAATTCATGTGCAAGATATGCTGTTATAGCATTCTTTCTGATGCCAAAGAGGCGTAGCATCCTTGCTCCAGCATGAAACTTTATCTGCTACGAATAGACAAATGCTTGGTTCCATTCACAACACTACAATGAAACCTCCTTCAATGAACTCTATTCCTCACTCATCAAAATAAAATGCAAGATGGCAATTAAGTATTTAAAGACGCATCGGTTAATAGAGGAGTCAGTAATTGACATTCCCAGATCTAACGAAATTGCTAAACGTGCTGTAAAACTAATGGAGGAAATTTATGCAAAATCAAGAAAAATTGAACTTTTGAATCTGAAGTTCATAAGATATATTTTTTAAATATTTCTTGTATATTTTGTACAGATTAAAAACTGTTCTGTTTCTTGTTTGTTAATAAAAATTGCTTAGTTATTACCGTTACTCTTTTGAATGATAAAAAAAACATGTCCTTTTTTTGAAAAAAGTTTTTCACTTTTTTTTCCGAAAAGGAGGCCTCTCTTTTTCTTTTTTTTAAAAAAAATGCTATTTGTATTCTTAAATAAAATAAAAAGTTTCAATTTCAAGTGATTTCATAAAAAAATAAAAATTTTTCATTACCCTAGCATACACTTTATATTTATACTATTTTATCCTAAGGCATTTCTCATGCATACAATGCATTCTGTATTCATATGCAATATGAATACAGAATACATTGCATACATAATACAAAAAAAAAAAAAATGTTAATTTGATAAACAAAAAATTAGTTCTGTTTAATACCATTTTACTTTTATACTTCAACATTGTTGTTAAATTATTGATGGTGTAATGGAACCATGTACCATCATTAATTTTTTAAATGTAAATTCCTCCAAGAGTGACAAGCCATGATGACTTACATAAGGCAAATAGAATAGATATTGATGTTTTAAAAAATTAAATAGAATTAAAATTAAAAAAACGTGATGGCAATTATAAATGTTAGCCCGATTGACTATCAACATGCTTTATTTGTTCCTGATTCTAAATCCAGCATGTTTTCTTTGATTATCTTCATCTAGTAGTATTGTTTCAGTATTTTGTTCCAGTAATATATAATTTATAATATAATTATTTTTGTCAGTTATTTGTTCCAGTATCAGTTATTTGTTCCAGTAATTTTTTAAACTCAGTGAATCAATTAATGGGACTTTGCTTGTGTATCCTTGGCAGTGTCTATGCAAGTTTTTGTGTCTCCTACTAAAGATACAGCTCTAAAATTTAATTTAATGGTTTTGAGGCTAGCTAGTTTACCAAACTGTGGGTAGCTCTTAGAGAGTTAGATTCCATAAACACCTGTAAAATATCAGAGTATTAAAAGTTTTATTGTGTGTATGAAATGTGTCCTAGTTATTGTTTTTAGTGAGAATTGTCAAGGCCACTTAAAATCTTTAGTTGCAACTTTAGATTGACTAGCAGGAGTCATCTCCATAAACTTATTGGTTCGGCTGGCAAGGACTATCTATGACTGAATAACTTTGGTTTAACTCAAACTTTCTTAAAACTGTTTTGAACTCCTTGAATTATATTATTTTTATTATATTATTCTTTACTAATAAAAATCTCTGGTAAAGTTAAACCTTGGATCAAACAATTGTTAAGATAAACTTTATTATGTGCTCTTTAGCAAATTACTTCCAATAACTCAAATAAAAAATAAAAAAATATAAAGTACTGCGATTAAAAGAATCTTGAAGAAGTTGTTGTATTGTCAATTTTTTTTTGGGTAAAATTTTTACTTATGGGTGTAGAACATAAATAATATTTTTATTTAAACTAATATTTTACAGCTGCCAAAATTCAATTAAACAGGCTCTTCGCTTTATTTGTTAACAATTTTGCTTTTAGATTCAACTGAATTACATTTTTTTAAATACTGAACTATATACTTGTACAATATTACTTTTGAAATCTTTTAACATCGCTATTAACAAACATTTTCATAAGTTATTAGAAAAATTAGTACCTCTTTATTTGCTCTTATATTCGCTTTATTTGTTAAAAATTTTTGCGGTACATTATAATTAATAATTAATAATTTGATTATCAATTTATAAGTTGTTTAATCAAGAGATAGGGCTTACAGATTAAAATTACTTTCTAGCCCAGCATTCTGGACTAAAAAGTAAATTTCATTCATAAATGTTTTAATACGATTTTCAATCAGGATAAATTGTTCAATCAGATATACAACTAGTAAAAAGGGGGAGATGTAAGTTCGCTATTTATTTTTCGATATGGCTCTTGTACAAAATTATACAAATTATATACAAATATTTTCTTTAGCATCATTAACCAAAAGTCAGGTAAAAATGAGCGCAGTGCACTTTTTATATTTTTGTATCAAATACTACATGTTGAGTATTTTATATATGTAAACAAAAAAAAGTACTTTAAGTTTGTAAACAAAAAAAGGATAAACACAACTTTATTAAAATTAAAAAATGTTTTACAAAATATTATACAAATTATGTAACAGTCATGAAAAGCATATAAAAAATATTTTTAATTGGTATTTTTTACAATGAAAATTGGTTTTTTAAAAAGGTTTTAAAAATTTTACTGCTACTTTTTAATATTTTAAACCTGATAATATGAAGTGTAACAAAATCATAAAAAATAATTTTTTTTTTTTTACAAGCAATTTGTTTTTTTTTTTCATTTATTATTATACATAGATAAAATACAACTTAACCAAATACACAGGCACACACAAATTTTTTTTTTGAAACTGTATATAACAGAAGCTGTGATTATTTTAACGTTGCCATTAACTACAGGAACTCTAGTATCACAACAGGTTACCTAAAACAGATAAATTTTGATCGTTTAATCCATAAACGAGATAATTCCAATAAACCAAACTGTGCAGGAACAAAAAAAAATTTTTAATATGCCCATATATCCACTTATATGGACATTTATTGTTATTTTTTCATATTTATGTATTAAAACTATTAATAATGTTGATATCCACAATAAAGTTGATTTTACAAAAAAGTGGAGTTATCTTGTTTGCAGATAAAACTAGTGATTTCCAGCTTTAATATGTAATGTTTTTTTGAAATTTATATTTTATGTTATAATAACTTCTTTTAAGATTAATCCGATGATGTAATTATGCGATATTCATGAACAAAATTGATTATTGTTACTTATAAAAATTGACAATTATTAATTTTTTTTAAAAAAAGAAGCCTTTTAAAGATTATGTTAACAAATATTTCATTATATTACTTAATTTAGTAATCAAGAGTGTTATAAATATTAAGAATTAAATATAAACATAGAGTGTTATAAATATTAAGAATTATGTATAATAAATACATTTACTATGCATTTTATTGTTATTTTGAAAATAGTTCCTCTTGTTTTAAAATCTCGATTTCTTTTAGTTAAAATAACTATTCTTGTATGCCCAATAAACAGAGGAGAGAATTAATTAGCATAAGGTTTGCAATTTTTCAAAATCTAAGATTTCTAAAAACAATTTAAATTTTCTAAATACAACTTGAAGTTTGTCTCGCATTCATCATCTATGTGAAAGATTCTTATATTATAAATGTGTTTAAATAATAAAGTCGGCACATTTAACACTGTAAAGAGTTAATTTTCTTTTAGTAAGTTTATCTTTTCTTAGGTAAGAATAGGTAAACTTACTAAAAGTAAGAAGATTTAAGTTTCAAAATTTTTATTTTTTCCAATATTAATAAGTAGTAAGAATTTCTTTTATAAATAATAATAATAATGGAATTTAGTTGAAACTTTTTAAAAAAGTGTGCTTATTCACTTTAGATTCTAATTCTAACATACTGTAGTACAAATTAATTTAAATATTTGTCAAAGTACAACATTTTTATAAAATTTTATACGTACCCGATCAATTTTATCAATGCTGATTTAGAAAAAGGCTATAGGCTTTTTCTAAATCACCATAATCGACAAATTTTAAGTGAAAGTTTGCCGCAAACATCATGAAATCTCATTAAATGGCTTCCACCTGTATTATTTCAATACAGATGTCAATTTGAGCAGCCAATTACTTTATCTACAAAATAGTATTAATTTGAAAAACAAATAAATACTATATTTTTCTTATTTATTTGTTTTCGATTTGATTTTTTTTTTGTTAACTTGCACAATTTTATGCAAGTTGACAATGTAAAATTTAATTTCATGCATTTTGTTTATATATAAAATTGAGTAGATTTATTCAGGAAGATGAGGTAGTTTATATATTTCTGTAATTTATAAATTATTACGTAACTCATATATTTCTGTAAACTATTTTTAGGGAGCTAGCTTAGAATTGGAGCCAGTTTTGGAATTTAAAATAAATGTGGGATCTGGGGCTAATTGAGAGTCCCAGTGATCCAGTTTTTATAACTTTTTCACCTTTTAATTGATTTGGAATTACCAATTAGGATTTTAAAAGACTTTAAAGAATAAACATCACTTGCTAATTATTATTCTGAAAATGCACTTAAAATACCTTACATTAATGCTCAAAAGAAAACTAAACAATAATTGGTTACCTTTATAAAACAATAAAATAAAAATGAAAAACATGCAATTGATTTATTTTAAATTTAATAATTATCAGAGTCAAGGTTCAGAGATTTCTGAGATTTGGTTTCTTTCAAGAAAAGCTGTTGACTTTGACACTTTCTTTTAACCTTCTCTTCATTTTGTTTCTTTTTCTTTTTTTGATCATCTTGTTGAGTCAAAAAAAAATCGATTCACTGACAGCATGAGGCATCTTAACAAGCCTCTTCAGACTTTTTCTACTTATCATGACATTTTAAAAAATTTTTCAGGTAGTTTTTATATGGAGAATACTGTCAATTCTCATAAAATGCATTTGATGAAGTGGATAGTTCATTAAAAATGTTGTTTAAACTGGGTAGGGCTGGAGTGGTAAAATTTGATGCAAAATCACGTTATTACATTCATTGATTCTCTAGGGATTTGATTATCTGTATAAACTAATCCCTAAAGAACTGGTTTGACACTTGTTCTTTAACATATATATTATTATACATTTCTAGAGTATAATTATTATAGGTTTGTATTTTTGAAGAAGTTATAGTTTTTATTATAGTCGCACTTCGTGTTAAAACATCTGGATTATAATAGGCAATGGTTTAGATGTGGATATATTGTTTTTATTACAAACTTTAAACAAATTCTTATAAAGAGTAAATTTTTTTATAATCAAAAAAAAACTTCTTTTATGGATATACCTCTATTATTAATTTTTTTTGCTTGAATTTATGCTTGAAGCAATATAACTCTTGCAATGTCTTTATTTATATTTACAAGTTTTATTTTGCGAAAAACAGTAGTTTTAGAAAAATAGTATTTTATAAAAGTTACATCAGATTCATTTAATTAACAGATTGTGCAACATCAAAAAAGTAAAAACAGAAATTTCCCTCTAATTTAGAAAGAATATTAAATAAAAAAGTTATTTAAATAAACAAAATAAGATTTTTTTTAATCTATTTTTCTTCCTTTATTCCTATTTTTTACAAAAAAAAATATTCCTTGTAAACATGTTAGAACTTAAAATGCATCAAAAATATTCATAAAGCCTAATTTTTTTTTAATTTTTAATTAAAAAAAAAATTAACGTTTAAATTTTTTGCTTTAAGACAAGTTAAAGCACAACTGTATTATTTAAATATTGAAAAAAAAAATGCTGATAAAGTCAGGGGCTATTTTAGATTGTTTTCAATAGCGTCTACCATATTTGGGCGCCGCCTACATTAAAAACTGAGGACCTTTTTTTTTTCTTCATGTTTTTCTTACGTTATTTCTTGCTTTGTTTTTTATGAAAAAAATATTTTTTTTTGCAAAAAAAACGCTGAGTATCTGCTAAAGTTTGCCAGAACCAAGGGGGTATTGCCGCCCAAACCTTTTTCCTAGAATAGGCCCTGAAAGTAGTTAGCATGAGTTTTTTTCTTAGAGACAAGTAATTTTTTTTGTTTGTTAATAACTTTTAATAAAGTAAAAAATCATTAAGAAATAATGAAAAAGAAATGTAAAATATTTTAATTTATTTATACAAATGTAGAGTAAATAAAGAAATTATTTTATATTAAATGATAATAAAAAAAGTAATATTCAATTTAATTTTTTAATATTAAAAAACAAAACAAAAAAATTGAAATAAAATAGACATTCCACAATATGCATCTAGAAAAAAACACTAGATTTGTTTTTATTAATTAATAAAATAAACTTTTTTTGTAGTAATTTACTTTATTGCGGTAGTTAAAAAAGTTAACGTCGTTATATTAAAAAAAAAAATTAAAGATAAATTTATGACGTCAAAATCACAAGGAGCTCATGAGATAAGGCATTTTTTACTTTAAACAAGGCCTGCAACATTGGTTTTAAATTATTTAAAACCACAAAACGCAATCAAAAACATTGTAAAAATATAATAATGCATGAAATTTAATACTTTTGAATTAAATTTCGGGTAGATTGCACGAAATATGATGTCTTCAATAACTCATGGGGATTTTCTTTATATCAAAAAAACATAAATTTGTAGATGTTTTTTTTATATTTTTACTCGTCACTTAATTTTAACATGTTTGTCAAAATTGGATGACAACTTGTACTTGCATCAAAGAAGTACCGCACTCCATTGTTGCACAGTTGAGTTTAAAAGTTAGGTATAAAAAGGTTGAAATCTTTTTATCTTATGCGAAAAACTGTTGTATGATGACTTAAAACATCTTTTTCATTATAAGTATTTGGAATACATTGTCACATTAACAACAACTGGATGGAAAATAATTTTATTAACAGAAACGTAATACTTCAGTTTTATAACACTGTTATAAAACTGAAGGCAGTGTAACTTTTTTGATGCCAAAGGCAATTAGCATGAAATTCGATGCTGCTGTAAATTTGCCAACTTACCTTTGTTAAGAAAGACTATAAAAAAACCAATGATCAGAACAGATAGAAAAATTTAACTATGATGTTTATTCACCTTAGTAACATATTAATTTTAAATCTATATTTTAATCTGGATAAGCAATTCTAATATTTTAGAGATATAAAGAAAAAACAAACATTTTTTTTTTTTTTGCCAGAAATGCTTTTATTTTATGTTGTCACAATTTGCATGAATGCAAAACTTGCTGATAATTATTTTGCATTAAAACAAAATCTAAATAATTAATAATTTATAAATATTTCTAATTCAGAAATAACTCCTTCAGAAATTTATATTATTTAAATTAAATTTCTACCATAACTCAATGACCAGACCAATGGAACTATGTCTCGGTCATTAAATTGTCTTACAAAGCAATAATATTTTAAAATCATCTCAACTAACCCTAGCATAACTTAAACCAATATTTGTGCGATAAAGATCATAGTTTTAAAATTATTTCAAAAAACTAAGTGGCTTTTAAAAGTGTAATGCATCATAAAAAATGTTAGACAATATTGTAGCATTTAAAAAATGTAACCAATTGAAACATAATGTAATGTAAAAAATAGTAAAGTGCTTAAATATTATAAAAATTATGCCATAGTGTTGCGAATTTGAACTTTTTTTGTGTGTGTGTGACAAAGTCACCAATTGAGACCAATTATTATATATTTAAAATAAAATAAAACATGATCATTAGCAGTATAACAATGATAAACAAGTATTTATTAAATTAAGTTTATTTAATTATAAATAAAATATGGTAACTTTGTTACCAATTTAAGAGGGAGTGTAACGTAAAATGTTTTAAGAGCTACAAATTGTTTTTGTGATTTTATAATAATAATATCAGTAATTAATAACAAACGTTTAAGCATTTGAAAGCAGGCTAACTAACGAAGTGCGGCTATGATAAATGCCATGTTTTTTTTTTTAATTTCTTTAGTTCGACTTTTGGCATTATTTTAGCTTTAGTTTTCCTACTGTTAAAATCTAATTTAATTAAATTATATTTTATGAGTAAAAATGTTTTTCTACTTGTTGTTAATTTAAATTATTTTTAATAATAGGCTGACATTTAAGGTTAAAACCTAAACCAACACAATTAACAAATAGTTTTGATTACTGGAAACATTACAAAACAGATTTAACTGTTAATTATTTTGCTAAGTACCATGCTAATTGCTATTTTAAGCCACTTTGTTGTATTTGCCATATTAAAAAAATTAATATTTATTACGCAAATATTGTTATTTTAATAATATTCTATTTTTGTTTTAGATTTTTACTTTATTTTTTTTTAGGAATAATGTAACACATAATGAGGGTGTTAAACTTTATTTATGACATCTCACATTATAAATCTTGTTTATTTAAAAAAAATTGAATTAAGTAAGGAATTTTTTTTTATCAACATACAAAATAAATAAAATTTTAAGGAAAATCTTAAAATCTTATGAATTTAAATTATAAAGCAAAGCTGATTTAAAATGTTTTGCCTAATTCATTGACTTGTTACTAAGAATATTTTATTTGTTATTGAGAGTTATTTAATAAACTAAACGTTGTAAAAACCCACTTGCGTGGAGAAATATACACTCTATAGGTAAATATATATATACAAAATCCATTAAAAAAACACACCGACTGAATACAAAAGAAAAAAAAAATTTAGATTTATGATCTAATTTTATAGCAACATGTTATCTTTATCGTTACCAGATAAGTAAAGATATAAAAAAAAGATATAAAATTATAAAACTCAACATTATCTGAACATAAACTTTTTTATGAAAAGTAACAAATTTTAATCATAAAAACTCACAAGAAGTGTTACATGTTTCATAATTTAAAAATTGATCTTCATTAAGTAGATAAATTTTTTCAAAAAGATCAATTTCATTGGGATGTTGAACTAACTGAAGAGAATTTAGCTCTGCTTTAGGACATATTAAATTAATTCGATCATCTATACGTGCTTTGAGAGTTAAATTTTCACAAGAGAACCTAAAAAAAAAGGTTTAAATATTACATTTCCATTATGTAAATTACCAAATAAGCAGTAAATATACAGGCAATATGGTAGCCTTTAAAAATCATTCTTTTTACAGTAATGCTATAAATACACAACATAACTAAAAATCATGATGATGATGATAGAATACCATTTGCTAAATTAGGCATTATATTTACTTTTATGCCAAATTTAGAGGATGTCTTTGAAATAGTTAAAAAATTTTAAATGTCTATAATTCTATAATTGCAAACCAACTTGTGAAATCATACTTAATGACAAGGGAAAAAAAAATGTTTATCATTTATAGCAAGGGGGCGAATTACCTCAAATTTATCAGATTTATCAGAATTTTTGCTGAAAAAATGAAAATAAAAATAGTAACTTTGCTATTTTTGTTGCAGTAAATTGATTGTTATTCTGCAAAAAATTTTGTAAACTGGTAAATTTGAGTTAATTTGCGCCTTGAACAGCTGTTGCATCAAATACTAGAGTGATATCTTTTGATTTAATCTCTGCAACTTGAAAGTTTAAAACTTTTATCAAAACTTTGAAAGACTTTTATAAGACTCTTACAACTATGATATTTTAAATATTATTTGTATAAGAAAGATGTTAATCCAGGTAATACAAATACATGATAAAAGTACTAACTGTTATACACTAAAATTAAAAAAAAAACAGAATCGAGGTAAATAAAAGCAATATATAAATATATATATATATATATATATATATATATATATATATATATATATATATATATATATATATATATATATATATATTTGCTCCTTTATCAACTCCAGCACATAAATCTTGAGCCCATTTATGAATTTCAAACAATAACCAATTAACTTTGAATCTTCTCCACAAATAAAGCAAAATCAAATACTTTTCTTATTTTTAATTTTTAATGTCAATTCCTTTTTATTAATTGTTGCATTTCTTTTATATTTCGTATTTTTTACATTTTCTTTATTCTGTGGTAAAGATATTTGGATTGACGAGATAGAGCATCCACCATTACTGTTTATTGGGATAGAAGCTAAATTATTTTAATGAATTTTTATTTGGTTTATAGACACTGTTTCATTTTCATTTATTTTTTTATTTTTCTGTTTAACATACTGCAGAAAGTAATTCTTGATTATTGATGTATAACGGAGAAACAATAAAATTGTCATCAAATTCAAGCCTGTTACATGGTTACATACTAGTAGATTTAAAACCATTCAAAGCAATATCCACACAAACTTATTTTGAGCAAACAATTCCAAATAGTTCTGACACAGTAGTTTGTTTAATTGTGTTTTTAGGATTTGTTCTTAACCAATAAGATAAAGCTTTGTTATATTTGGTTTCCAGAAATTTAAAAAAAAGATCTTTTAACTAACATCCTCTGTATATATATACATATGTATATATTAAATTTAAATCATATATATATATGTATATATATATATATATATATATATATATATATATATATATATATATATATATATATATATATATATATATATATATATATAAATAAATAAAAGTAAGATGAAAAAGAACAACTTTTTTACAGTACTTAAAGTTTCATGCCGTTTGCGGCACTCATCAGCCATATATTTAAATCATATATATTTCTATATATATCAAATATATTTAATAATATAGATGCGTTTTGTAAAATATATATATATATATATATATATATATATATATATATATATATATATATATATATATATATATAATTTATATAAAATTGTCACATATAACAACAATATTGGGTAATAGATAAGAAGAAAGGGTCAATATGATCAAAAATAACATCAAAAAGGTGCAGTCCTGAGAGAAAGAAAAATAGGGAACAAAAAGAAAGATAATTGAGTTATAGGGCAATAAACAGAAGCATACAAAAAAACGGTAGGAGGATGTTGCGTAAGTATAAGCTCAGGCCAAGCATGTTACTATTGAGTTATCAACAAACCAAAAGATGGAAAAGTCAAACTAATCATATAAAAAGTAAGTAAATCGGTGAACTTTGCCAGACTTGAGTTTCAACAAATAAAAAGTTACATTAAATATCACAATTATTTGTAAAAAATTAAAACCAGATAGGAATGATTGGTTTATTGTTATTATTTACAATATTGTTACAATTACTTAATGCAAATTGAAGACATTTTTTTTTTGTAAATGAAATAATTCTGTTGTTATTTGAAATTGTTATTTAACACAAATTTAGACTTTTCCAGAAGTTACTTAACACAGACACCGAGAAGAAAAACTCCTTTTTTAATATTTGAGTTCTTTATTATATTGAAAATTTTTAAATATTTTATTTGTATATTTATATCCTCTTACAAGTAATTCCTTGGGTCCCATAATAAACTCGGTAGAATGGCTGCAAATGTTTCTGAATGGAAATAACATCTCCATATTAACACTGTTATAAGTCTACTAAACTTCATAATAATTTTTCTTAAAACTTTTTTATTAAATATAAATTGAATAGTTTTAACTCACTTGAAAAATTTACATCATTTTACTAGACAACAAAGGAATGTATAAAGTAAAGTTATCAATATAATTTATATCGACCTTTTGTTCATATTATAAACAAAAGAAGAACATAATGAATAACAATTAGAAATAAAAATTACAAACTTTTGTTTATATATATATACATTTTAATTAAAATTTCATACCTTTAAAGATAAGTTTCATCTTACAATATTTTATAAGAAATCATATATGACTATAGTGCATTATTTAAATTTTTCTTCATAACTCAAATGATTGTAAATATGTCCCACGTGATAACATTTTTACGCGTGTAAACCTTTAAACATAGTAACTATGGTTCGTCGTTTATTACACCGTAACTATGCAAGTTTCACTTCTTATTTCAAAGGTCCTTATTTTTATAACTAATAACTGTTTTATTATTCTAGTCTACCAGAGGCTGCTAAAACTTGATTGATCCAATTATAAATAATAATATGGTGCCAAGACAATATTCTTGAATTTAAATTCGGTATGGCCTTAAAATAATTTTAACAATGCAGTATAATGTCATTTTATTCATAATTATTTATCCTCCTGCCTTTTCATTGGTAAAAAAATATCAATATAAAACTTATAACAAATTTATTAGTACGTCTTAAAACGTATTCTAAACGTTTATAAACGTCTTATATACGTTACAACATATTATACACGTATATTATATACGTTTTATCGACGTTTAAAACACGTCAAAATTTGTTTTAAAAATTTTCAATTGAAGTAATGATTTAGTTTTGAGAATTGAACAGAGCGAAAGTTTCAACAGAGATAATTAAAGTTAGTATTTTTAGTATTTTTAGTGTCTTTTTATTTAATCATTTTAAATGAATGTTTCATTATAATGGAAACTGCTATGAAATAGATATCGATTAAAACAGACACAATTTTAAAAAAGGACAAAGTGTAAAAACTAATTCGTCTAATCATTTTTTTCTAATGATTATTGTTTTAACGCTGCATTGAATTTAAAGCTTATGTAACGAACTAAATTCAACTTACATTTATACGACAAGTAATATATCCAAATTTTTCAAAATGTCAAAAATACCGAATTTTTAAAAATCTGACAACCTATACGTAAAGTTTGGACAATGAAATATTTGTCCATAAAGAGTTTATTGATTGCAGAAGGCATTTGATTGTTGGAGGTATTTTATTTGAAGGTATTTGATACTGTTGATCATGGAATTCTCTTATCAAAGTCACATTTCTATAGTATCAATTGCTCACATATTATTTGAATTTTACCTCTTTAAAATATTGATTTGCTGTCAACTCTAATACCTCTTCTAATGCTGTTTCCACCCTCTTTTTATATATATATATATATATATATATATATATATATATATATATATATATATATATATATATATATATATATATATATATATATATATATATATATATATATATATATATATAGTTCATCTCACCTTTTCAAAGATATAGTATTTTGCTAAAAACAATTAGGGGTCGTCCATAAAGTACATACGCTTTTATATTTTACATCAAAGCATGGCTTGAAATTTGATTGAAATTGTTTTGAAATTACTTGAAATTATTTTGTTAATTTATTTTTGCTATTATATTTTTAACTCAAAACATAATAGCGTATATATATATATATATATATATATATATATATATATATATATATATATATATATATATATATATATATACTCATACTACGCCATACACGGTTAGCCTTAACTAAATTTAGGTTTTCTGAATTGTGTCCAAATTAATTTCAACGTTTTCTGAAAGAGTATATTTCGCTGATCACTATGTATTTAGTCTACCAAATCAGGAAACTCCTATTAAGTAATTATGGTATTTATAAGATTTTTTCGCGCCTTTATTTCGCGCTTTTTTTGTCTTTTACGACCATCTTTAATCCGCCATTTTTTCTGCCACAAATTAAATTGCAAAAGACAATCGTAGAACAAATTTTGTTTTAAAAATGTTAAGAATCGGTAAATCACATCCTCAGACTATTTTAGATCGTCAAAAGAACTGAGAAAGAGTATGTCTTTTTTGTGGTCTCAAACGTCATATGAAAGTAAACAGCCAAAGTCATATAATTTCTAAATTTCAGAGCTGTTTTTCGGATTATATCATTGCTGATGATCGATACCCTACTGGATTGTGTCCAAGGTTAGTATACTTAATGATTTTTAACTAAATAAATATATATAAAAAGTATATATGCCATAAACGTAAAACCATTTACATAACTGAAAAATTAGATACCTTGTTGAACTCAAATAAATAAGATTTGATAAATGAATCAAATCTCATTTTGCTTGGTACTAGCTTATCTTTTAAAGGTGGAGGGGTATAGTTGAAAGAACAAATGTTGTTTATCTCAGGCAGAAAATTAATTTTGATATTGACTGGTCAAAGATGACTATACCGGCAAAAACACGAAATGGGTAAAATGTTATTTTATTTGTATACCTGTTGTAAAGAAATATAAAATTATAATTTTTTATATAATTTTATGAAACTAAAAACTTGGAGCTGTAAAATATGCAAAATCGCAAGAACGCAGGAAAGGATACCCAAGAAAAAATCTGGTATAAACAGTTTTAAAACGGCAGCTATTAGTCCGCGGTGTAGTTCTTGTCTGACTAAAGTTAAAAAAGGATTACATCATAAATGCAATGCAACAACGCTTAAGTAGAAAACTTTTTTTATAACTTTGATTATTTGGCTGTGAAAGGTTGTATGCCATGTTCTATAGAAAACAAGTTCGTAAATGTAATTTTTTTTTTCGGAAATAACATATCAGCTGCATCCGGATATCAAGGTATTAGAAAAACCGTATTAATTTGCGTTACTAATAGAAAGATAAGTGAAAGAAATCTTAAGAACAATAAATCAAAGATGATAATTTTAATTTAAAAAAACCTTTGTAAGCTCTTGAACCTATAATCTTTTTAACAATGTAAAGTTGTCGAAACCTTTTTCATTCAGTCCCCATAGTTTCGTAACTTATTTAGATATCAAGAAACAAATGGCTTCTTACGTTATTTAAGAAAAGCTATGTAGTGAAAGTGGTAACACCATTTCATTGAAGACAGGAGTTAGTAAGCTGAAACTATCTATTGGATCTGAGAATACTCCAAAAGCAACCAATTTTACTCACAAAAATCTTCTTTTATACACAGAATTCTCTTTCCTTAAGTAACCATCAAATGATAAAACTTGCTAATATGATAAGTTAAATCACAATACTAATACAAATTTAATTCTGCACAATAAAATGATGCAATATTTGGAGTAAAATTTACTATATAAAAAAATTAATAATTACAGAGTTGTTTAAAAAAAAAGAAACGTTGTAGAACCTGGACTGAAAGACTGTGTCTCTGATTTGGACAGTTATCTTCTCCCATTATTTACCGAAGAAAATATTTTATTTAAATTTAAAGACAAAGATAAAGCTTTGGAATATAAAAATATTACAGTAGCGTAATGCAATGATGTTACACTTTTTGTTAAACTACTCCTGGATCTTAAATGTGTTGATTGTAAGAATCAGTTGCTAAAAATTGCTGTTGACGGGGAAGTGGTTTTATCAAATTTTGTTTAAATATAGTTAATCTCTAAAAAAATAATATAGTTAATGAAGTTTTTGAAAATTATGGCAAAGTTGAAATAAATTACCTTAAAACAAAACCGGTAACAGCCTGCAGGTCTTTATATAAGATAGTCTAAAAAAAAAATTTAAAGATTCGTCAGTAAATACTTCATTTCCTCTTCTGGTAGCTCCAGAAATCCCAGTAAGATATTTAAACATTAAAATATTATTTGAAAAATTAAACCTTGAAAAAGTTGAGCATTGGGGTATGCGACATAAAACTTAGTCAAATTCCGACAGGTATATCTCCAAGTAGCAGTTCAATTCATCCTTGTTATGTATGTGAGTGGGATAGAAGAGAAACTTGGACAAATGCTCCATACAGAACTTTTGAGAGCTGTCAAAATAACTATACAAAATTCAAAGAATTTGGTTCAAAACCTAAGTGTGCACAAAATTTTAGGAATTGTATAAACCTTGTATTAGTACATGGAAACCCCTCTGAATTCCTTGTAGATAGATTTGTTTTACCGGATCTTCATATAATAGAGGGAACTGTCAACCATGTAATGGATAACATGGAGCGGATTTGTTCGGAAATGAATATGAAGTAGATTTACGAACAGTTGCAAATTATTCAGACCGGTCAGCATAGTGGAAAATTTAATTAAAATTCTTCTCGAAAAATTCTTTAAAAGTGGAAAGTCTTTAATGATAATCTGCCAATTAAACTAAAGTCTTTTGGAGAATGCTTAAGGTTGTTAAATTTAGTTGTTGAGTCTTGCTTTGGATCCGGACTTGATGAAACCTTTCAAACTAATATCGAAAATAAAAAATTGAAAACCTGATATGAAAATTTGATGCTGGAACATGGTATTACTTTAACACAAAAATTTCATATCCTGTTCAATCATGTATCTGAATTCTGTAAAACAAAAAAAAATGGGCCTTGGAGTTTATTCGGAGCAATCAAGAGAAAGTGTTCACTTCCTCCTCAAAATTGCCTCGTGAAACCGGTACAGGGTGTCTGCAAACAATTCTAATTATGGACATAATTTAGTAAGGGCATTAAGTTCTTGTAATGGAAAACATCATGTTTTTCTTGGACGTATTGATCTAAATGTTGATATTTTTTAGTGATTCAATTCAAGAAGAAATAGTTTTTAGTTTTATATTTGTTAATATTTTGATGATTTAAAACATTCCGATTATGTGATTATTCACTCTTAAACTATGTAATGTAACACAATACCATCTGTATTATTCATTTCCAATAAATTGTCTGTAACTTTTACAATAAAATTTTGAATGAAAACATGGCGGTCAAAAAAATGGTGCAAAATACTTGCAAAAAAAGGCGCAAAATAAAAGGCGCGAAAAAAAAAGCTCGAAAAAATCTTTAAAATGCCATAATTACCTTATAGGAGTTTTCTGATTTAGTGGACTATATACGTAGTGATCAGTAAACTATACTCTTTCAGAAAACATTGAAATTAATTTGGACACAAATCAGAAAACCTAAATGTAGTTAAGGCTAACCGTGCATACTTATTACTATAACAAATTATTATATACAAGAATTCAGGACGGGTCTTCTCATATAAAAAATTGTGACCATTAAATAACAACAGAAAATATTAAATTTTGACGTCATCTTTATAATAGCTTCTTTTACTTAAGTATGAAAAAAATGAAGTCCAAAAATTTGTTTTAACATATCGTCCATTGTCCAAATTCATACAACCGTACATCGGAGAACATTGATGTTCACTTGAGGATATTTTTTTATTAACAACTTGAAACTATTATTAAAGCTGTTTTATCATTTGTTTTATCATTTTTATTGATTCTGATATTAAGGAACTATTTATAGGAGCTTACACCTTAAGTTTATTGTTTTTTAGCTTTATTTTGCATAATTTTTCATTTTTATGTAAATTACATTTTCGTTTTATATCATTTAATCATTTTTATTTATATCTTTTCACATGCTACGAGCAGAAAATTAACAAGTTATTTAGTTTTAGATCAGCAACAGGCAAAAAAGGATTTTACTGACACTATCGGCCCTAATATGCTCAAAAAAACTTTAATATACTCAAAGACTTTAGTAGATGTAAATCGAGAAAAAAAAACTTTAAAATGTAAATGACAATATCTTTTTGATTTTTTCATCTAATAAAAAATACAGTTTTTCTATTATTATTTCAAAATTTATTAACTATTAATTTTAATACAGAAATACTTTTATTGTAGGTTTTATATGAGTGATAGTGGTGCAAACTACAAACATATTTGTTAACAACTATTTTCTTTGCATAATATTGAACATACCAGCGGTCACAGTCAGCGAAAAATCAGGGGCCCCGGGCAGAAGGGGGCACCGATGTGGGTTTATATATATATATATATATATATATATATATATATATATATATATATATATATATATATATATATATATATATATATATATATATATATATATATATATATATATAAACTAATTTAAAACCTCAGGAACTACGAATTCTCTCTATAATAAATAATTTATTTGAAATTTTCGCCGGATTATAGGCACCGGCATCATCAGCATATAATAAAATTACAAAAATTGTGACCATTAAATAACAACAAAAAATATTAGATTTTGACGTCACCTTTATAATAGCTTCTTTTACTTAAGTATGAAAAAAATGAAGTCCAAAAATTTGTTTTAACATATCGTCCATTGTCCAAATTCATACAACCGTACATCGGAGAACATTGATGTTTTTGTATCTCCAAGGCTTCACGGACTTTTTTTTCAAATTTTTTATCCTCAACTTTAAGTTTTTCTGCCCTATCCCATTCAATATCCTCATCGCAATTTACTTTATGCAAAGCTAATGCAGACTGATTTAACGTATTTGAAGTTTTCATTCACCGACATACACTTTGGAGCATTTGCACTAAATTAAAAAGGCTCCAGGTTGGCTGTTGCGTGGTAATTTTGATTTATTTCTAGACGTTAATAGCGTTTTTAGGTTAGCATTTGATTTAAAAACAGCTCTGTAACCAGCTTTTCTGAATATTCTTTTAAGTTTGAAGGATATTATTGGTATTCATGGTAAAGAAATTGTAGGAAAGTTATTAGAGTTTGATAGAATTTCATTTTTATTTGCTAAAAGTTTTTTTCGAACGTGATAAGAAATATCTTTAAGCATTTTTTTATCGTACCCATTTTCAGTAAACGATTGAATTAAAAAATCTCATTTTTAATTAGTTTTCGATGCATATTGAGTATGCTCTGTGTATATACTTTGGTTATTTCTTTTAAAATTTTGGGATCGTGATTAGAACGAGCTTTGATTTGGATATTGGTCATAGCATCTTTCCTGTAATTCTTGAACTCATATTTTCCTTGTGTATTATTAATAACAGTTATAACCAAAAAGTTAAGTATCTTATTTTTGTTTTCAACTTCAATAGTATAATTTAAAGAAGGGTGTTGTCTGTTAAGGATTGTTTAGAACTGTTCCGCTTGCTTTAAGTTAGAAAACCTAGCGTGGCTATCATCTACATATCTATAAAAGGATTTAATATCAATTGAAGGAATCATTGTCATTGCCATTTGTATTGCCTTTTCCTCATGGTATTGTAAAAAAGATTCAGCCAAAACAACCATAAAAAACAATCCAATTGGGCCTGAATTCTCCAACTCATGGATCCATTCACCTCAAGAAATAAGAACGAAACAAACAGGAAGAAAGCAAAGTACTTAGATGCTTTTAAAACTTTATGTTATTCAGTACCACCATCTGATGAACTTGTAAATATATTGAAAACATATGTCTGAGACTTATACGGGTCTGAACAAGAAGAATCAGTTAATTCCGCTCTTACATATTTAAGTCTGGTAAATTCAGCGGGGAAGCGTTACAACGAAATAAAGATTCGCTTGTTCTACACATTAATAGGTCCAATTATGAAGCTTTTATCAGAAAACGATCACATGTAGCAGTGAATAACCCACCAAGTCCTATTAGGAATGGTTGGTTTAATGATCAAGGTTCAATTACCATATCTTAGATACAATTGCTTGCTGCACCAGATTCGGCACTTGATATGTTCACTATTATTGCCGCGATTGTTTCACTAGAAGAAGTTCTTGTAATAAAGCTTATGCAGTTTGCCTAGATCTTTGTAAATGTAAATCATGGTGATAACCATCAAGAAATGGATGATGACAACCAATCAGATGAATCGTATCAGTCTGATAATGATAGCACCTTAGAATAAAAACTTGTAATAAAAATCATTTGTTATTTAATATTTTTCGATTTTGAACTGCAAGATAAACATTAGCGGCAGTAGTATGTATAGAAAATTTAGTTAATAATAATACTTCTGTTTTAATTACAGTCCTTTTTGAAAACATTGCATAAAAATGGCAAATGGTAAGTCTTCTAAGAAAACAAATCAAAAATAAAACCTATATCAAAAAGCATTCAAATTTTAAGACTTTTGGTACTTAACTAAAGAATATACAAACTAAATTTGAAGTTTGAAGTCAGAATTATTAATTATTTGGGCGTAAGACCTTCAAGATAACTTTCTCTAAATTTTGATACTAAATGTGTATAACGAACGTCTTTTTTTGTAAGCATTTTCTGCAACAGACGCCGGCCTTTTGTTTTTAAAATTAAATATAAAGTATTTAAAAGTTGGTTCAAAATTAAAATTGCAATTATAAGAAAATTTTTAATATCAAAGGTAAATATTTATGATTATTATACTTAGAGCAATGTTTTTACCTGTTTAATATAACATAGTTTTTGTATTGCAACTTCTGAAGTAGATTAAAATATAAAACTTTTCAGAACTAATGGTTTTACTTAATTCAGTCGAAGAAACTAATGGTTCTACTCAATTCCTGAGGAGCCATAACCCCCAGATTTTTTTTAAAAGGAATTTTTTTTACAATCCAGGTTTTTAATAGTAAGTTTTGATGTTTTAAGGTTTTTTGGTACTTTGGTCCCCACTTAATAGTCATTGAATTATCAGTGTCAATGTCGTTCATGTGAATTATCAATGTCATATTCAAACACTTTTAGACAGGCTGTTCAGTACTATTATTACCTTATACTTATAAATCAAAATGCAGATATCGTATTAGTGACTCAGCAAATTAGCAATAATATAAAATCAATTTGGACTACAGTAAACACAAGTTTACCTCTTACGACTGACAAATCTATTAATATGTAAGTTAAAGATCTTCTCTTAAGGATAATAATAGCAAGCGCGGAAAAGCAAGCGCTAAAAGAAATCTTGATGCAAACTTGGACAAACTTTTTGATATTTCTGCTTGTTCCTGTTTATTAGATGTGTTTCCCTGTAGTGATAGAAAAGTTTCATGTAATAAAGAAAATTGCATTGAAGAATATCTTATGCCTGCGCTCTCGAAGTAATAAAGTACCTCTGATAGAAAAGTTTCATGTAATAAAGAAAATCGCATTGAAGAATATCTTATGCCTGCGCTCTCGAAGTAATAAAGTACCTCTTGAAGACAGAGCTCATCTTCGTGATCAGAGGAAAAAAATCGGTTCAAAAGGTGAATATCAACTTTTTCTCATTAATAGATTGTCTGTCAAAGACTTGGTAAAGAACGACAAAAAATATCTCATAAGCTAGTTGATGAAGATGAATCCCTCATACCTTACGTACACTTAATTGAAGAAATAAGTAGTTTATCCAATACGGAGGTAAATATTTTTCTAATACATAAAACATTTGTAGTAGATGAAACAGAAAGCATTTTATTTTATCAGCTTTTTTTAGGATGAAGCTGAATGGAAACCAATAAATAATCCTATTGGAAAATACAACATGGTTAAAGTTCCAAGATTTGCAATGGAACTATTCAAAAAAGTGTATTCGTCAAACGTAAGTACAGCCTTTCGTCAAACGTAAGTACAGCCTTTCGTCAAACGTAAGTACAGCCTTTGCTAATATTTTGCTACATGACATTAACTATCTCCTGAAAAATGACATTGGTGTAAAAAATATTTTGATTGACAAATGCAAATTAGGGTCAAGTCAAAAGTAAAAGTTGTTAGTGAAAAACTCAGAACAAAAAAAAACATTTGTCTTAGGTCAAGTCAAGGTTGATGGTTAGGGTTGATGGTTCGGTTAAATAACTAAAACAATGAAAATAAGAAACTCACCTCCAGGAGAAGTACTAAAAAAATGCATTGAATCTGAACATCACCTCACATTTACTTATGAAGATGAAAAATCGAGTAGAGATTATTTGACTCATAGGACGATTCCTGTTTCTGTTGCTACATGCTTAGTTCTTGCTACCGAAACGTTCAGTGTTTTACAAGAACATAACAGTTTGGAAAGTATACAAGCTGTTCTTCTTGATAATACAGCTACCAATACTGAACTTCTAGTATTACCAATAAGTGGCTTATTGGTAATACTAGAGAGTTTTTAAAAGTAAAACTAATCGGATTAGTTTTGTTTTAAAAAACTCTCTATTTTAATCGGATGCGCCTTACATCAAAATGAACTTCCGTAACTTACTCTTTTTATAAAACTTGATAGTGACACAACTGGGTCAAGAAGCTTCAGTGGGCCACTTGGCAAAAGATGTGCTGAAAATATTCAGGATAGAAATCAAGTTTTGTTTGAATGAAATGAAAACCCAACTTTAGATGAATATATTTCAGAAGAAATACTAACAGACTTTAGGTTTACGCTTCAGCGTGGTTTGAAATAAAGAAAATCTTCAAAATATCACTAATCCCAGCGCCTTATTTTTCTTCTATTATTAGAATAAATAATCTCCCGTTTAATGATATTAAACTTATTGTTAAAAAAAACATTAAAAACAATGCATTTTGCCTAAAGCCAGTAAATATTCTTTACGCCATGCTAAAAGATCATGATAACAAGGTACAAAATTTTGGTTTTCAAATCCTACTGCCTCTAAGGCAAAGGTATTTTTTTATAGTTAACTAAAGAAAGTTTTGAAAAACGAATGATACATTCAAAGTGGTAATTAGCTTCGGTTTATAGCGTAAACAACGAAAGCTTGAAAGTAAATTTGAAGAAAATTCTGGAAATTAATTTTAATGCTCATCATTGGTATAAGTTTGTTGACATCGGCATTACAAAAGTTACGGAACACCCTACAACGCTGCATTTTTCAGTTGAGTAAATTTAATATATGATTGTCAATAATGTTAAACCTGAAATTCCGACTTTCCATCTCATTCCCAGAGTTATTTGGTATGCTTTTTAAATATAATATATACCCACTTATTAATAAACCAATTAGGATAACTAAAAGTTAAGCAACTGCGATTGACAACATCCTTTTAAACCACTTTTCAAAAACGTCATTTGAAAAAGGAATATTCAAAACAGACATAAGTGACCACTTTCCTATCTACATTAAAATTAATAACCTTGATATAATTTTGACTACTCGTTCAGAAACAATTAATTCAAAAAAACGCAATCTACCAACGTTAAATAACAATAACTTCTCGCAAACGCTATACGAAGAGAAATGGAAAGAAGTCTATTTATGTAAAAATACTAACAAAGCATACAATGCCTTTTTCAACAAATTTCTAAATATATATAATGAAACGTTTCCTTATGACTAACCCTTGGATGAACAAAACTCTAGTAAAATGTTCAAGAAAAAAACAAAAACTCTATAACAAATTACTCAAAAATAAAAAAATTGAAAACGAAAATAAATAAAAGAACTATAAATATTTTTATCAAAACTTACTTAAAAATGGAAAAAATAAAATTTTACAGTAAAAAAATTACTGAATGTAAATTTGATATAAAAAAACACGGAGTCTATTATTAACCTAATGGGTCGTAATAAAAGTAGTTCATTACTTCCTCTCAATATCACTATTAATGATAATAATTTTCACTGCCCAACACAAATCTCAAAAGAGTTTAACAATTACTTTACTAAAGTTGGTCTAAATTCAGCTAACAAAATTATACCTCATTGATTCATTCAAAACCTATTTAAATTCTGCCAATAATAATTTATTATGTGACATGAATTAACATTAAAAGAAATTGAGGAGGCTTTCTCATCTTTAAAAATAAACAAATTGCTAGGTTTTGATGGAATATCCAGCAATTTTAAATAAAAAGTATATTATCAAACCTCTGTTTCATATTATAAAAATTTCAATAAATGAAGGTGTATTTCCTGATACATTAAAAGTAGCTAAAGTGTATAAAAATAAATTTAAAACAAATTAAATTTAGATTAACTGTTATAAATTATTATATAAATCATCCAGCAATACAAATGTTATCAAAAAAACATTTAAATATGGACATATTTAAAACGTTAATTTTCGCTTATAACGCTTTTTAAGGTGTTTTTTTTTTCATAATCCTACATCTTAAAAATTAAATCTGCAAGCGATTCTTCATTCAAAATCTTTCAAATTTTGAGAGTAATCATATTTTAACTTTCTCCAACTACTGCAATTTTTTAGTTTTAATTTTCTCCAATTACTGCAATATTACTCAATATGCGTAACTAAAATTGACCTACCCTATATATATATATATATATATATATATATATATATATATATATATATATATATATATATATATATATATATATATATATATGTATATATATATATATATATATATATATATATATATATATACATATATGTTTGTGTGTGTGTATCAGCTCTTGGAGTTAGGAAAAATAGGGTTGATGATAATTTACCGACCTTAATCTGTGTGAGGTCGGCATCAGGTCGGCAGAAAAAATGTAAAGCAAAGGTTTGACCAGCCTTAAACTTTTGGCCAACCTTACTGGTGTGAATAATTCTAGGACGTTTTATTTATCCCCAGCTATATCAAAAATATTTGAAAATGTTTTGTTACAAAAAATAAGTATACCCGACAATTTAGATGATTATCAGCATGGTTTTAAACAGAAGCATTCTACAACTTTATTCTATAACTTTATGCACAAATTATTTAAAGAAAGCTATTAATACATCTAGAGGTAATCATGTGTTTATATCGTTTATAGATTCTGGCTTCTGTGCTGTTTCTTATTAGATCAAGAAATATCAAAAAATATCGCGAAACGAGTATTAGTCGGCAGAAAGCTAAATCTCCTGCTTTGAGTAGAGGAAATGGTTTGAGTGTAGGAAATTGTTTACTTCGTATATTTCGAACTTTATATTTATGATATTTATATTTGTATACTTTACTTGCAAAAATGATTTTTGGATACGAAAAGTATTGCAGCTTTACTCGAATGTTTTTAGAATTAAAGCTCTAATTATTTGATACTATTTTGTCTATCTTAATGATCAATTTAAAGAAACAGCTTGTCAAGTGTGCCAAAAAAAATTTCACTGTTGGTTCGGTTAACAGAATATTAGGACTGTACGAATGATGGGTTGTTTTAGATGACTGCATATTTAATTTTTATTTATTCTTTATTTAATTTTATCAATGGACCTTGTGCCTGTTTATATGTACATGATATTTGAGTTAAATACATTAATAAAATAGTAATAATATTTATATATATATATATATAATATATTTTCTTATTACATTATTTATTTATTATTCATTTCTGTTTAATGTATTCATCTATTTTTTTATCAATATGATTATATTGGTTTGCTGTTTACATTGAAAAACTTGCTTTTTAAAGGAAAGATAGGCCTAATATCTAATACCTTAATACCTAAAGATCTTTTTTTGTATTGATAATACAAAAAAAGATCTTTAGTTTTTAATATAACATTGAATTAAATTTATTTAATTATTGACGGTAAATCAAGTATAGAAAATGGTAATACTCATTTTTATGATAACAAAAATGTTATGATAACAAAAAATATAAATAAAAATTCTATCATTTCTAGAAGGAACCTCTAAATTGCGTCACACAGAGTAAAGTTAACAGTCAAGACAGATTTACAAAATGTTCCATTACAAGTTTTAACTCAGTTTACCTTGCAGTTATGTTATAATACAACCTTGCATTACTGCAGAGGGTAATAAATGACTAGCAGGTCATAAAATCTTAATAGATTAGGGGAGAGTAGGGAGAAGTGGGACATGTACATTTTTCTCTTATGATAATTGCAATATCTTTTTTATTTGATGTACAAACTGAACCAAACAAGTTTTTACAAATAAACCTTCTTTTTAGGCACCGATTCAATCCCATTAGGGTTCCAGCCAATTATAACTAAGCATATAAATTTTTGCTTTTAGAATAACCGTGCCATTGGGGTAAAGTGGGACAAGTGTGAATAGAAGTGGGACAAATAAATTTAAAACAACATTTTAACAAAATTATTAAATAGAAACTGATAAAATCATAAAATCACTTAATCGACATAAAAAGGTTTAAGAGCTTTGACCAATTTAAATAATCAAATGGTGACGAGAAGAAGCGAGGCATAAATATTTCTTTTTTCTGTCCCAATTCACCCCAATGTAAACACGTTTTTAAGGTACATTTCAAAATTAGGACTTCTAGCTCACGCAGGGAAACAAAGCAATTTCTGATAAAGAGAAGGGAAGAAATTTAACCTGTGTTTTTTTTGGCAGAAATATCAGAAAGACATACTCAAATAACCGTACCCAAAAATTAAAATTGTACCCGCTCCTAAATTGAAATTTCATGTTTGTTTTTTTTTTACTAGTTATGTACCAAATTAATTGTGTCTAAATTATGTCAATGTCCAATCTGTAGTCTGGCAAGGAACACTAGAAGTAACATAGAGATGAACTTAAGGGAGTACATTGACCCAATCTTACCCTAGCAAAAAAAAGTCTAAATTCAAGGTCTTATACTAATGCCTCAATGTGTGGAGATTATTTTCAATATATAGAAAGAGGAATTAGACACCCCTGCAATAGAAAATCAACAACTAAAAACTGAGAAAAAATTATTATGTCAAAAGATTTTAAATTTTCTGAACAGGTAGCATCAAAAATTCTAAAAACAATTAATGGGGATGAATGACAGGGTAAGGTTAAACTATCAACATGTAGAACATCATTACATGTACACCTTGGATAGAGTATCACTCCAAAATAGAATAGTTTAAACACAGTATTAAATATCAAAAAAATACATGATTTGCCTGAATGTGTTATTATACATGATTTGCCTGAATGTGTTGACTGAAATAAGGAAAAATGCTGGTCAATCAGGATTCGAAACCAATGAGCAGATTTGTCTGAATTGAAAGTCCCATTCACTAAATCAGTCCAAGTTTAGTCCAAATTGCAGCTACAATTTAGTCCAAACCTTCTCAAACTACTTGAATGGAAGTACATCCTTGCATCAGATCTTAAACTTATCAATACCATGTTAGAATTATCTGATCATGGTAGTAAATATGCATGTGCTTATATATTGGTGCGAAGCACAAATTAGGAGAATTTATAACTTTTGGTAATTTATCCAACCAGTATCAACGTTTTGTTGATGCAGGGAAACCACAAAAGTTGATGCAGAACTTTTTTAATCTCGTTAACACATGTCTTTTTGATGAGAGCCTGGACAGCCTGGTATTAGACGTTATACCTCCCCCAGAGCTGCACCTCTATGAGCATATTATCACACAGGTGTCAAGAGTACTATTTTTGAATAAGACCTTAACTAAGTTCTTAGAAAAAAAAACTGTTACTCAGCATGGCTACAATGGTGGAGGACTAGATGGATCTAATTGTCAAAAAATTATACGGTCATTAGATGAGATGATAACTGTAGCGTCGCTGAAGTACTACGAGTTTATTAACACACTAAGAAAATTTAAAGCAAGTAAATATTAATAATTTAACTATTATTAACATACTTAAAGATATTAATAAGATGTATCATTTTATTTGTAGTGACTGAGGGTTGTTTGGACCGCCATCAGATGTCTCTCGATCTGATATTAGAACTTTAGAAGCTGTTCACAAGAACATTAATAACACTATCAAGAGGTTTAGTGTCTCGGAAAGTAATCCTTCTCATGAAATAAAACTGAGAAGAATGAATGAAACATACAGCTCAATGAGAGTATAAAGATTATGAATCGGATAACAGTTGGTTGAGATGAAAAACTTCTATATATGTAAACTACTATAATTTTCTCATAAATAACCTTTTAATCTCTTTTTTTCCTATTTTTTAAATTTATGTCGGAGCTATGAGAAACTTTGATAAGACTAGTTTTCTCATTTATATATATCAGGTGCGGATCTAGGGTATAGCCGTTGTGGCAAAGGCTACACCTTTAAATAATCAACGAAATAAAAAATAGCATAATATTTCAACATATTTTTAAAGTAAAAAAAATATAAGTAATTAAGATAAGTTTATTTTTATTTGCTGTGTAAAAGCGATTACTTAAAACTAAAAAAAAAACGGAACAAAAAATGATATCGGTCATTGCAGATCAGTTTGTGGCAAAGCCATAAACGACCTGACTTTACAGCATAGGCTGATTAAATTATTGTTTTTTTAAAGTAATAAGTTTTTATTGAAAAGTCGTATGCCGTCAACACTCGTTGGCTAAAAGCAATCGTAGCCCGTAGCTAGATTACTTATTGCCTTGTACTTATTGTGGCTGTACTTATTTCTCAGTCTTTTTATGCCTAGCTATTTTCAAATAAGCCCTTTATTTTTCTCTTAGTAAGTTGGTAATTATGGCGGATATGTTTTGAAAATACACTCTTCCAAATGCTATTGATACTTCTCGCATTCATAACATAAAATGTTATGAATTCAAATGGTTTAAATATCTCACCAGTTTAATTTCATCGTTAAACTTTTCACTTGAACATGCCCTGATATAAATGTTTTTATACCATATTTTAAAATGGATCAAGGTTTTGTAGCTTTAAGTTATATTTTTTAACTATGTTTTCACAAACTATATTTGCTACAAAAAGATAACATGCGTTTTATAACTGTAAATATGTTTACTTATATACAACTATTTGTGTGCTCATTGTTAAAAAATTCTTATAACATTTAATTAAACATTCTTATTTTATTAAACAGGTTAATACTATTAATAATAGTTTTGCCACAGAGCTATATAAACAACTTAAATTGTTTTTTGCTATAAATGTAAATAATTAAAGTATTACATTTTTAATTCTTCAAAAAAAATTTTAAATCTTCAAATTGAAGCTTTAATTAAAAAGGACCTTATAAGTTGATTCTATTGACATTAGAATCAATTATAATACAATATAGGAGACTCTCTTATAATATAAGTCCTCAAAAAAAGTTGAAGGAAATCTTTTTGAACTACTTAATTTTGAAATTTATGCAGATGACACTACTGACACTAATTTATGCAGGTGACACTACTGACACTTATTTATGCAGGTGACACTATCTCATAAGATCATTTAATATCAGCCCCTAAAAATGTTACATATTTCTTAAACCATACAAAATCAACTTATAGAGTGTTGTAGTACGGCTTTTGAGGAGATTTTTTTTTCTGAAATCAATAAAAGCAAATACTTTTCAATTTTAGCTGATAAAGCATCTGATAGTGCCAATCTTAAACACTAGTCTATCGTTAAAAGGTATATAGACAATAACTAAAATACTCGTAAAGATTTCTTATGGTTTTTTGACTGTCTTTACTTATTTAAATATCTCTTAAGTCGAAAATTACAGGCATGTTTAAATAATTATCTTTCTGTTGGTAAATCAAAGTTAATTAATGTCTGTTGTACTTGTTGGGTTCAAAAACGGAAAAGTCTAGGCAATTATTTTTAGCAAAAGACTCTTCATAGTTGATGTTTGAATTTTCTTTCAATGTAACTTTAGTTTTAACAAAAATTTGATGGATTGAATTTTTTAGATTATAATTAGACTCCAAGATTAACAATACGACATATCTCAAATTTCAGAATCTTGAAATTGAAAATTAAAAAAACACGTTTCAAGAAATTAAATTTGGCATTGATTAATATCACTACAACTGGTTTAATATTGCTATTGAATTAGCTATGACTTTAAATGTAAAAGAAAACAAAAAACTAGAAAATGTGGAAAGCAAATCAATCATAATAATCACTCATCTTCTGATTATTGTAAGCTTTCTATCACTTTACCTCTACTGGACCATCTTATCAATAATCTTATTAATTATATAAGATTTCAAGCATCTTGGTTTATATGGGACGTTTGCAGTTCTAACCGCCATGTTAAGTTACCTGAAAACTGACTAAGATTGGAAAATCTACTTTCAGGAATTTCTGGATATCTATCATTCCTATCTTTGCATCCAACCTTTATTCATGCAGAGTTGGATTATGGAAACCTCTTTAGAAAATTCAATCAAAACCCCCATCTATTGTTTCTAAAACAAAAGTCATGACAATGACTGTTTTCCCCAACATTTTTGAATTTTTTTAAAGATTTGATTTTAGATACAATACTTAGAGATTAAAAACTTATTCAAGAAGTAGAGTGTTAGAATAGTGATTTTTTTTTCGGCTTCTGGAGAAAGATGTTTAAAGTTGCTATTTAAGCCTTAAATAATTGGCTATGATTGAATAATAGTTATTATCTCTTATATTTACAATGATTTTTTTGTTAAAATGTTTTTATAATTTCCTCTTAGAGCATCTTATTTTTTATTTGTTTTAAATAAATCTATTTTTTATTTTGTGTTCATTTCATTATCTTTGACATCTAAAATGTTAAATGTTCTAAACTTAATACAATGTAAACCACTAAATAAATAATATAAATAATATTAACTGTTCCTCCTATATCATCACAAATTTGCTTTCCATAGCTGGTTGCAAAGAAAACTCATTTTGCATCTATTCCGAAGTCTGATTATGCTGACATGGTTGAAAATATTTTTGCAGTTTTTATATTGCGATAAAAAATCAAAAAATCAGAAAAATCAGAAAAGTAGATCACGTTTACAATGCCGGGTATCCTTTGCTTTAGATTATTGAGGATTTATTTTTGTATCTCGTAAACCATTGCTACATCATGATTGTTATCATCTGATAAAATGCAATATGAAGCGGAATGCAACACTTGACCTTCTTTATAGTACACAACTACTGGATGAAATATACACTGAAGATTATTCCAATGAAAACCTTGTACTTTATCCTGCACAACAAAACTATAATTTTCTGCAAAATCTTCAAGAATTATTGCGCTATTTGATGGTAGTTCTTATTTAAGATTTTTTAAATATTTAGATTGGCATTTAGAAATATATGAATGGGCTGTTAGCTTGACTAGTTTTTCCATCACCATATCTACATAATCTGGTATGCTTACAAGCTTTATAATAAATCTGATCTATCAGTAGTAAGCCATCGGTTAAATTCGATAGAATCTTCTCCTTCAAACTGCCATGTTAGTTAGTTCAAATAGTTTTTCTTCTAATTTAATTGTATTTTTTGGACATTGAGTAAATCGATGTAATATGGATTTTTTATTTTGCATACTACAAACAATAAATATATATAGTTCATGGTAATCAATTTTAATGGGTAGGAGAATTAACTTTATGTTTTGGTAGTAGATACAAACGCACTCAGAATGGGTTCCAGATGAGTTTGGCAAAACACACCATTTAGGTCTTAAAACACAAAACTTGGAAAAACCTAACTGCATGTAGATTATTTCTTATTTAAATGCATTAAAAATATTTTTTTATTACTTGGGAAAAGTAAATTAAAAATTAACATATTAATAAATAAAATACACATATCAAAAATAGATGTATTTGTAATTTTATATCTTTGCTTTTTACAAATTATGTAATCTGAGCTTACAGTGTTTTAATTTATGTTTCACTTGGAAGACACAAAAGTTTTGTGTGCTTTCGATTAACTTTTAATGTGTTTTCCAGGTTTAGAATGAAAGGTTTTAAATGGAAATTACGATAAAGAAGCGTTTAAGGGTCTACTGTATTCATATAGTTTAGGAGTAAAGGCAATTTTACCATATTAAACCAGCTGCGGGTGTCAGGTGGGGGACATATCAGGCATTATTTCATGAACTGTTTTATATTGGAATTCTAATACAACTCCTGCAAATGAATATAATGAATATATCCTGGAAATTTCATTGTAATTGCACCTTTAGATCTTGAGATATTTAATTCTGCGTAACTGCGTATATTGAAAATTTTTAAATGGCAAAAAAACATGTTTTAAAAACAATAAACTTTCATAGTCAACTATCAACTACCAATAGAGTAAGCTAGTTGTTTTTCTAAATCATTTTTAATGTATAAATAACCATCTTTAATTTTTTTTAAGGATTTTTCTTTGTTGCATTTCTTTTTTTAATGATTCTTTCCTCATATTTCTGATTCGTTCATTGTTTTTATTTAATAAATCCTTTATTCATAAATTGTCCAACAGGAATTTTTGAACGTTCAAAAACTTTGCAAATACCAATAGCGCCTTCATTGAACTGTAATATTGTAGATTAAACTGCAATCTCTAAAATATTTGTGTTTAACAAAAATATTTTTGGAGCATTTTTTCCTTATTATTCCATATTATAGAATTTAAAAATTCATTGTTGTTTTGGGTATGTCTGTGTAAACATTTGGAAAGTAAGTCGTCGCTTGAAAGATCATGAAAAGCTGGGAGAAGAACAGCTGTATATAAGCAAGAAGAACAATGGTATATTCAATGTGGGATTGTATTTGTTTTGATTATCTGTTTGCTACAAGCACCAACTGTTTTTTGATTGAGGGCAGAATTGATGGCGTTCGATGTGATTACTTTATATTACTATTATGAAATAACACAGCCCAAACAAATTTCTTCATTGGGTATAATTGTTTATTCTGCCTAATTGCCATTATATAATAATTTTGAAGTTTATTTATAACTTTATCTGTCAATCCTCCTGCTCCATTTAATTTTCTATCACTTTGTATTTTTTCCTTCATACTTTGAAGCAAACTGCGGCATCGTGTACCTAATCGCTTCTGAACGTGGCCAACATATTCTATATTTTAATTGTTATTTCTTTGCCATATGGTTTTGAAGGCTATATATGAAGTGTAACGCAAACCATAATTATTTATGGATCCTGAAAAAATTAAAATTGCACTAACAGCCTCCATAAAAACTGATGATTTTTTGTGGTTTGCTTTGCAGATATGATTTGTTTGCCATTTCAGGTACCCTGGTTTGTTTTTTTCCCTTTTCCACATGGCACATTCTTTTCAATATTTGGATAAAACTGCTGTGTCTAAACACTTTTCATTTTCAATTAAATACTAAAGTATCTTTATTGGGAGATTTCTAGCACTGTTTTGATGTTTATTGCAGTTTTAAGTTTTTCGGCCACTAAGACACACTAAACTGCCAATTTTTAACACTGTTTAAAATACAAAAGATGGAATGCAGTCAATAACTTTATAAAACGGCAACTAAATACTTTAAATCAAAATTAAGGAGATATTGCAGCAATGCAATTTTTAAATAAAAGTAAAGTTTTATAAAAGTATAAATATCTATTGAACTTTAAAAATGTTTTATTTCAAAAAATTAAAAAAAAGATTTAAAAAAAAAAAAGGTGTAAGAGCTAGGATTTGAACTACGACATTTCACGAGAATGCTGCAACATAAACACTTCGGCCGCAAAGGCGTATTATTCGATGTAACTTTCAAAACTATTTAATAAACAAAAGGCTTTATAAAATGGCAAACAAATGCTACAAATCAAAAATTAAAGAAAATGGAGCAGTAATTCAATTTTAAAGAAAAACTGTAAAACTTGAAATATGTTTTAACATTAATTTAATTTATCTTTAAAACATGGTGTTTTTCCAGAAAACCTAAAAATTGCTAAAATCATTCCAATTTTAAAATCAGGCGATCCTTCTGAAGTTGCAAATTATCGTCCAATCTTAATTCTTAATTGTTTTTCTAAAATATTAGAGCGAGTTATGTATAATAGACTTTATTCTTTTTTAAATGTAAATAACATTCTTTACCATAAACAATTTGGATTCAAATCTGGCCATTCCACCGATCATGCAATCATTCACCTTGTTCAGGACATATTTAAATCGTTTGATGAAGGCAAGTATACCCTTGGTCTTTTTATCGATTTAAGTAAAGCTTTCGATACAGTCAATCATCAAATCCTTCTATCGAAACTCAAAAGTTATGGTATAAAAAATACTAACTTGTCCTGGTTCGAGAGTTATTTGACTAATAGGAAGCAGTATATAGTTTATGATGAAGGAAAAACTAATTATGAGACAATTACATGTGGTGTTCCTCAAGGATCAATTTTAGGGCCACTTCTAAATTTTCTAACATTTTAAATACAATTTTATTTGCAGATGATACCAGCTTGTTTTATTCCAATAAAGATATCAATATATTATTCCAAACATTAAACAAAGAACTAGACAAACTAACCCAATGGTTTAAATCAAACAAGTTATCTTTAAATATTACTAAAACAAAATACACTTTATTCCATCGCCTACATAAAAAATCAGATATTCCCTTTGAACTTCCGGACCTTTTTATTGACAATCAATTAATAAAGAGAGAGCAATCAATAAAGTTTTAAGGCGTGTTTCTAGACGAAAATGTAACCTGGAGGGAACATATCGGAGTAGTTGAAGATAAAATATCAAAAAAGTTAGGTATAATGTACAAAGCAAAGCAATTATTACATCGATCTTGTTTAAAAAACATTTACTTTTCTTTTATTCACTGCTACTTAAGTTATGCGAACATTGCTTGGTGTAGCACTAACGCGACGAAAATAAAAAAATTGCTTAGCAATCAAAAACAGGCTATAAGGATAATTTCAAACGTAGATCGCTTCTCACACACACAAACACTATTTAATGAACTCAATATCCTAAATGTATATAAACTAAACCTCTATCAAGTTCTTATTTTCATGTTCAAACTTGATAAAAATATATTACCAATCTTATTTTATTCAATTTTTTTAAAAAATAAATCACATATACCCTACTAGATTTTCAAAATACAACTACATTCAATCCAAAATTTATTATTCCGCTACTAAATTCTCTATTGTAAACCGAGGACCAAAGTTGTGGAACATAATATTAAATAATGAAATGAAATCTAATTATTCTCTAAACCAATTCAAAACAAAACTTAAGCAATTACTTTTGTTAACTGAAAATGAATTAAATTTTTTCTAATAAAACTTCTTTATATTAGAAATCAATAATTAATAGTTAATTAATTAATTACTTTAGATTATTAATACATAATTAATCAATAATTGTACATATATTTTTATCATTTTAAATGATAATCTTCTTTTAGAGAAATTTATTTTTTATTTTTGCGTTATTTATTAATCTTTTACTTTTATTTTATACTGTTTATTTTCTTTTACTTAATTGGCAATAAAAAGTATTATAAATATAATTAAATAAGTTAAACTATAAAGGTCTCTATCAATAAAATGTTTTTATATAAAATCATATCTTCTTATTTTTCAAACCATTTCTTAAATGTTATTTTTGTCATTTAATATTTTAATAAATTTTGTTTCTTTTATTTTACAAAGCAATTGTTATATCTTATTTTTTGAAAAACTATAAATTTTAAACGATATGCGATATATTTAAATTTTCTTTTATAATATATATCAGAGATATATACTTTGAAACTATATTTTATTGTCAAACTATATTTTGTCTAGTAATGACGCATTTTTTGGGGCTTAATGATAAGACTAAATTTGTCTTCTTCTAGCCCCGGTCATGTAATTATTTTTTTATAAGTTACGACTGTAAATTTTTTTTTTATCGGCAAAAGTGTAAATAAAATAAAGGGTGGAATGCAAGAAGCGAACTTGAGTGTAGTTCGACTTGAACTTTGAAGTCTGACTTTGTCAAGTTAGACTTCAAAAAAAAACTTGAGCAAATGGGTAAACGAAACTTAAAAATTTCACGATCGCACTTGATAAAATCAAAATTGAAAAACTTAAAAGAAATTGATTTGAAGGCGGAATTGGAAAAAAAAACTTTGCAACCAATTGCGGCAGAGTATTTAAAAAGGCAAAACTTTTTAGATAAAACCTTTTAAATAAAGCAATTTAACTATATATTTTTAAATAATACTTCTGAGTTTTATACTTTAAAATACTAACTTATGAAAAAAACAATTTTTACTTTTGTATTTTATTTTTAATAAAATTTGGTAATTTAATAAAAAAATCACGGGATTTAAATGAACATGTTTGTGTTACCTTCTGTTTAGTCTAAGACTCTAACGATGATGTAACAGCAGCTTAACATTTAAATGGTATTTATGCTATGCGGTTATCAGCAAAGCATATATGACGAACACAAGGTTTTTATTATCAATTTTTCTTGTTGAAATTTTTATTAAAAAAAAAATTAACTCCAACAAGGCTGCAAGCAAACACTAATTACGTTGGGAGTTAGCGGAAAAGTAATTAAAAATTATGACAACAGTTTTCAATACCAGGACAATTATGATGTACATAGAGAACGAAATCTGTAGAAGAAAATCGCTAACAAGAGTTAGATTTCAACTAATGTACGACAGAACATTTTTGTTATAACGGTTAACAAGTCAGCAGTAGAACGATAGGATTAAAATCTGTATAGATCAAGGGCGGATCCAGCCAACCTCCAACCACAAAGCGAATTCTAAACAATTATATATTTATACTTATGCCAAATAGTCAGTTTAAGCTGACTCGTATCATTGAAGTGAGAGGAAGAGTGTGGCCAAGTGAGAGAAAGAGTGTGGCCAAGTGAGAGGAAGAGTGTGACCAAGTGAGAGGAAGAGTGTGGCCAAGTGAGAGGAAGAGTGTGGCCAAGTGAGAGGAAGAGTGTGGCCAAGTGAGAGGAAGAGTGTGGCCAAGTGAGAGGAAGAGTGTGGCCAAGTAAGAGGAAGAGTGTGGCCATTTGATTCGATATATGAATTAGAGTAAAAGTTTTTTGCATTTATCAAGTTAATAATATAATTTTATAAATAAACTCTAATATCCTAACAAGAGACAACGCTTTACAAATGTTGCCATAAAATTATTTAATCCTATTTTAAAACTATATTGGGATAATACAATTTTAGAATTTAAACTATTTAAGCTTTAAAAAAACTTAAAAACTTTAAGTACATTTTTAGGATACAACTATTGATACAAAACAAACTTAGTTAATTCATTAAACATTCTTTAGTTAAACATTCTTTGTTCATAGTTTATGAATATCTATGTTTTTATTCTTTGATAAGTTAAATATTTATAAAAAGAATCGAGTCACTATTTTATTTTCTCCTTCAAAACCTCTCGCAGATGCTGTGAAACCATTTTCTCATTATAATTTTACAGTTCATCGTGTACCCAAAGATTATTTTGTAGAAAGGTAATGTTATAAAGATACAATAATGTTTATAAAATTTTTTGGTTTTATTTTTAAAGGGATATTGCTAACAAATTCCAAAACAACATTCCACTGTCACACCTGTGCTGCCAATATGGGGCATTGTCCCCTACAGCATGGCTATGCTGATGAGCTTCTAAAACTTGTTTAATGGCTGAATTGGTAAAAACTTGTGATCCTTGAAACATCCAGTCCATTGAATACAAGCAAAAAAAATTTCTTTTGACCCTTAATTACGTGGTAGTTCAAAGAAAAATATCCTTTTGTTTTAATACAACTTTGCATTTTCACTCAGAACTTGTTATAGGATATGTTCCATCTATTGTTCCAATATATCTTGGAAATCGTTAACGTTCGTAAAATCTAAAAAATTTAAAAATACTGTTTATATATAAATAAAACTTTAATTTCATAAAAAGAAGCAATAGCTGATATACAAGATGTTATTAATAAAATTATAAGTATATGAGTGTGTATATACTTAAGTATACACTCAAATACTTATAGTTTTATTAATAACATCTTGAATATAAGCTATTGATTGTTTTTATAAAAAAGAAATTTCATTTATTTATCTCTTATGTTTTTCTCTCTCGGTAAGTTCTTCAGGAAGATGACGATGAACCTACAGAAGAACTTCTGTAGGTTTATCATCATCTTTCGGACGAACTTACAGAAAAAGAAACAGCATTTTGAAGCAAATATAAGATGAGTGTTTCTTTTAATTTATACATATACATATATATATATATATATACATATATATATATATGATTTAAATGTTGACATCTTGAACGAGAGTATATATATATAAACTAATTTAAAACATCAGATAACACGAATTCTCTCAATACTAAATAATTTATTTGAAATTTTCGCCGGATTATAGGCACCGGCGTCATCAGCATATAATATAATATAATTACAAAAATTGTTAAATAACAACATAAATTTTTTTTTAATTGTGACGTCACCTTTATAATGGCTTCTTTTACTTAAGTATGAAAAAAATGAAGTCCAAAAATTTGTTTTAACATATTGTCCATTGTCCAAATTAATACCACCGTAGATTGGAGAACGTTGATGTTTTTGTATCTCCAAGGCTTCACGGACTTTTCTTTCAAATTTTTTATCCTCAACTTTAAATGTTTCTGCCCTCTCCCATTCAATATCCTCATCGCAATTTACTTTATGCAAAGCTAATGCAGACTGGTTTAACTTGTTTTCAGTCAAAAAATTTTGGTGTTGTTGAACCCTTGTTCTTATTTGAAGTTACGATTCTCCGACATACACTTTGGAGCATTTGCACTTAATTAAATAGGTTTCAGGTTGGCTGTTGCGTGGTAGTTTTTAGGTTAGCATTTGACTTAAAAACAGTTCTGTAACCAGCTTTACTGAATATTCTTCTAAGTCTGGGAGATATTATTGGTATCCATGATAAAGAAATTGTAGGAAGGTTATTAGAGTTTGATAGAGTTTCATTTTTATTTGCTAAACATTTTTTTCGAACGTGATAAGAAATATCTTTAAGCATTTTTTCATTGTACCCATTTTCAGTAAACACTGGAATAAAAAAATTTATCTCATCTTTTAAATGGTTTTTGCTGCATATTGAGTATGTTCTGTGCATATATATCAGTTGAATATTGCTTTTAAAATTTTGGGATGGTGATTAGAATGAGGTTTGATTTGGATATTGGTTATAGCATCTTTCCAGTAAACCTTGAACTCTTATTTTCCATATGTATTATAATAATAACAGTTATATCCAAAAAGTTAAGTATCTTATTTTTGTTTTCAACTTCAATAGTATATTTTAAAGAAGGATGTTGTCTATTAAGGATTGTTTGGAACTGCTCCGCTTGCTTTAAGTTAGAAAACCTAGCGTGGCTATCATCTACATATCTATAAAAGGATTTAATATCAATTGAAGGAATCATTGTCATTGCCATTTGTATTGCCTTTTCCTCACGGTATTGTAAAAAAGATTCAGCCAAAACAACCATAAAAGAAAATCCAATTGGGCCTGAATTCTCCAACTCATGAATCTCACCATTCCACAAGAAATAACAACGAAACAAACAAAGTTCAATTAGTTGTTTTGTTTCAGTTAAAGTAAGCTTAGTTGAGTTTTTGTAAGAAACGCTTTTATTTAATTGATCCAAAAGTACTAAAGTTGCTTCTTTTAATGGTATGGATGGGTATAAGTTCACAATATCATAGGATACCTGTAATTCATCTTTGTCAATTAACCACGACTTAGTTTTGTTAATAAAGTCTTTTGAATTTTTTAACCTAATAGGATTTTCATATAAGACCGGTTGTATTCTTCTAATCAAGTAGTTCGAAATTCCATAACAAGGTGTGCCAATAGTTGATACAACGACTCTCATAGGATAAGATTTATCTTGTTTATGAGCTTTAATTATCCCATACAAACGTGGTGGAACAGGATCACTTGGATATATGCTTTCATATTCATCTTTAGAAAAACGTTGCTTTTTGTTAAGCTTCGAAAGGAAAGACTTTATTTTAATTGCATAACTTAGAGTGGGATCAATAGTAATAATTTTTGTTGGGCCAATCTGTTCTCTAATTTTTTCAATTGCTTTATCATGTTCTATTCTCACAAATCCTATTCCTTTATCAAATAGATAAATATTAATTTTCGTGTCTTCATGAATTTCTTTAAATGCTTTACTTTGATCTCTCGTTAGATTATGATTAATTTTTTTGCCCTTTTTAAGTTCTCTCGGTACATTTTTCCTGAAAGCTTGCGCTTTTTCAACTTCTTTATTATATTGGAGTTTTAAGGCAGACAATTCAGTTGTTGTAATAATGTCCATGTAAGGTATAGATTTCAAGGAAGGTAAAAAGTGTGGACCAAGATTCTGAATGTCGATTTGATTTTCAGGTATCTTGGTATCACAAAGATATAAAATCGCGTTTTTAGTGTATTTCGTTGATTTTTTATTAATTTTGTTGTAATTGAATTCACTTTGAAGTATTTTAAACTTTTTAATTAACCGTTTTTAGATTTTATAAAAATATTTTCACGAGCTTTTTCAGTGATAAATATCACTTAATTATAGTCTTTGTCTTCAATTTTAATTAAAAAATTAAAAAAAAAAAAATTAAAGAACAGATTAGCTCAACAAAAATTATTACTATTGATCCCACTCTAAGTTATGCAATTAAAATAAAGTCTTTCCTTTCGAAGCTTAACAAAAAGCAACGTTTTTCTAAAGATGAATATGAAAGCATATATCCAAGTGATCCTGTTCCACCACGTTTGTATGGGATAATTAAAGCTCATAAACAAGATAAATCTTATCCTATGAGAGTCGTTGTATCAACTATTGGCACACCTTGTTATGGAATTTCGAACTACTTGATTAGAAGAATACAACCGGTCTTATATGAAAATCCTATTAGGTTAAAAAATTCAAAAGACTTTATTAACAAAACTAAGTCGTGGTTAATTGACAAAGATGAATTACAGGTATCCTATGATATTGTGAACTTATACCCATCCATACCATTAAAAGAAGCAACTTTAGTACTTTTGGATCAATTAAATAAAAGCGTTTCTTACAAAAACTCAACTAAGCTTACTTTAACTGAAACAAAACAACTAATTGAACTTTGTTTGTTTCGTTGTTATTTCTTGTGGAATGGTGAGATTCATGAGTTGGAGAATTCAGGCCCAATTGGATTTTCTTTTATGGTTGTTTTGGCTGAATCTTTTTTACAATACCGTGAGGAAAAGGCAATACAAATGGCAATGACAATGATTCCTTCAATTGATATTAAATCCTTTTATAGATATGTAGATGATAGCCACGCTAGGTTTTCTAACTTAAAGCAAGCGGAACAGTTCCAAACAATCCTTAATAGACAACATCCTTCTTTAAAATATACTATTGAAGTTGAAAACAAAAATAAGATACTTAACTTTTCGGATATCAATGTTATATTAAGTAACTTCAACCTTTTTAGACGTCCGGACGATTGCTGCTGTGTTTAAATATTGTTTTTAGATAAACATAGGTTAATGTGTAAGAAAAATCAGTTTAAAATGCAATTTTGTTGATTGTTTTTCACAATATGATTAATATACCGCAAAAACCACAATACTACTTTCTCCTTTTTGATGATGCTATATAGATTTAAAATTGCTTAAGGGAAACAACCTTTTTTCTACATTTAGTCATAATCTATAAGTGATAGAAAAACAATACTTTGCTAACTTAATCTAAGATATATCTTCTATGCTTCTATAAAACCAAAAAAAAACTACTTTTTTTTATTAAAATTTGCGCTTTTTTGCTAAAAACTGAGCTCTTTGCTCAGAAAAAACTACTAAAACCACTTAATTCATAAATAGACATATAGACTTTTATATTGTATCAAAGTTTTAATATCTCGAATTATTTACCAAATCCTAAGTTACTTAATTCGACATAATGGTTTTTGAGGTACGGTTGTTTTTGCGGTACGTTTACCTGTAAATAAAAAAACGCAAGCAGAATTATATTTGGCGTCATCAGAACGGTTAATGTCAAATCTCTTTAAAGGGAACTTAATACCTTTAATATTTATAAACATAATATACACTCTCTTCTCTATCTCTCATATATAAACATATATGTGTGTGTGTGTTTATATATATATATATATATATATTTATATATATATATATATATATAAACCTAATATACCATCTCTTTAAAGGGAACTTAATGCCTTTAATATTTATAAACATAATATACACTAAGTTTGGCTGTTCATGTTTAAAACAAAACATCATATATCTCTTAATGTATTTTATTCTTACTTTAGAAAAATTTCTCAAACTTAACAAAATTTTTAAATGATTTTATTTAGCAAGATCTTATTTAAAAATAATTTTTTTTTCAAATCGTGGACCATTTCTTTGGGAAAAATTTTTAAAGTATTTTTGAAAATAAAACTGTTTTCATTAACTTTTTAAAAACTTTTCAGAACAACTCAAAAAAGAATCTCAACGGTTCGTATTAGAAAGAGAATTCTATTTTGAATATTTTTTATAAATAACTGCACAAAACTAATAAACTGGAAAAAGTTATCACTAATCACTTATAATGGTCCTTTTAAACAAAATTGTCTTTGTTACAGAATGATGTATATCCTTAAATATTAACAATTTAGATAGGATAGTCATACACTATTCACTGCAGCATAAATTAGCCGATATATTTTTGAAAGTTTTTGTCATTTTCCTAGAATATATCCCTTAGGATAGCTTTCAACATAATTGCTATTGGAAGTTAGTTACATAAAACACGTGGAATAAAACAACCTGCGGTATTTCTGATTCCACATATAGTGACGACGATTCTCATTCTTTCTTATTAATAATATAAAACATAAGCAACGAATGAAACAATATCACAAAAAAAGCATTAAAAAGCCTAAATTCCAAAAATCACTAACTTTAGAATTTAAGCTTTTTGACCACTAGAGTGGTCAAGTAAGCATTCGTACGTTTTTGGGTAATTCCCTATAAAAGCATACTTTTCAAAATTAAAATTTATCTATAGATGAATCAGTGATTAGATAATTGAATGATTAGGGGTCAATAGGGTAAACAAAAATTATTCAAATGAATCCGTAAACATTATTTAATTAAGATTCAATAGGGATTAGGGGTCAATAGGGTAAACAAAAATTATTCAAATGAATCCGTAAACATTATTTAATTAAGATTCGTCTAAATTATCATCAACTATTCGTTTTCGGAACTTTTTGTTGGTAATAGTTTTCTTAAAAATGATTGGATCGACAGATAACACATCTTCCTTATCAGAGCCAACAGATTCGTCTTCTTCATCCTCATTAAAACTTAAATCTATTTTGTTAACTGTAGACGAATTCAAGTGATTCGACTTTGGTAATTGTTTTGAACTTGATGAAATTTCACCAAACTCAAATGTGTTCATCACGTGACTGAGCCCATTATGAACAGAACCAGAGGGATCTTTTTGCGTGGCAAAATCTTTTCGCTCACTAGGTTTCGTAAAAACAGGATTAATTTGGTTTGTATCTTTTTCTAGTTGACAATCACTCTTTCTTTTTTTTAAAGATTCTAAAAAACCGAGAGCCACTTGTCGATTTAAATCGTCTGGAGACAAACCACACGGAAAGTTTGAACCATCTTCTTCTAAACTATTAAAAAATAATAAAAAAGCCGACAAAATAATAAAAAAGTAAACTAAAAGTTATTAAAATCTTGATGAAAACATTGTTATAAAACCAAAAATAACGCTAAAATAACGGTAACGAAAAATTTGGCGTATGTTACCTTTTCAAAAAATATACGCTAAAGTATACCACAACAATATACCACGCTAAATATATGCTAAGTATACCACGCTAAATATACGCAAAAATATACGCTAAATATACAGCAGAATACCACAAGAAAAATTGTTGGCGCGATGCGAGTTTTTTCGTCAATAAGCACAGGCAGATGAAAATTTCTGTATTAAGTGTTACGCTGCAGCAAAAAAAAAAAAAAAAAAATCCATTATAATTAGTGATCGACCGAAACCGAAGTACCGAAACTCGGGTCCTGTGAAGCCGTAGCCGAAGCCAAAACCAAGATTTCGGCCGAAACCGAAATTTGAAAAAGAATGTTAAAAATCCCTGAACCTTTTATGATCACCGAGTTAAAGCAAAAAAACTATTACATATGTACATGTTGATTGCTTAGATATATTTATATATATCACCATGTAACATAATTTGATAAAAACTATAATATGTCAAAGACATTTCAATAATTAAAGTTAATAATTGAAATATTTTCTCTGCAGAATACATTTTTTTCATGTTTTCTGGCAAAAGTCTGTTTCTTTCATTTAAAAAAATGTCTCTAGCAGTTGAAAACAACCTTTTAACTTCGGTAGATGTTGGTGGAGGTGTAAGGAATCTCTTTGCTACTTTTACCAAATCAAACTTTGCTTTTAATGTTGTTTTCTAATATAGATCTATGAAACTTCAGACCATCCATTTTTTTTAAATCAATTTTTGAGATATTGTCAACCCAACCAGGCATTGTAAATTGCAACATTTCAGTCCTCTGCCGTTTTGATCTGATGTCAAATAAGGGTATTGTTCTTTTTTTAATTGTAATAGGCTCAACTTGATCTGAAGTTGGTATATTTTTAGGAATCCCGGTAGTTGTGAATATTGCTTTTTCAATGTCGACTTCTTATATGTGATGAACGCTAATTAATTGAAGTTTTGGATTGTGCGATCCACGAGATATTTTCAAATTGCAGATATTGCAAGTTGCGTATTTGGAATCACTGGCTGTCACGGTAAAATGAATCTAAAAATAGCTTTTCTATCGATTATTTTCCATTGTAAAATTTACCACGGAGAAACTTTTGATGAAATTATTGATTTGGGTTGCTTTACTTAAATGTTAATTCAGTTTAAGAATGATTTGAGAATAGTAACTTAAAATTATTATGTAACGTGATTTCAATTAAAGCTTCTACAATTGTTATAATAAAAAAATTGATTTACTAACAAACGATTACAATTAGGAAATCGTCATGATTCCACTCTAAATGAAAAAAAAGTTATCTAAACTTAAAAAATATCTTATAAAAGTTTCGGTTCATTTCGGTTGCGGTTTCAACCGAACTTTCGGTCGAAACAGGAAAAGTAAAAAATTGTTGAAGCAGAAATTTCGGTTTCGGCCGAAACTTCGGCCGAAGCCGAAAGTTTCCGTTCACTAATTATAATTGGTTGTTTAAAAAAGATTTGTTCTTATTAAAAGCTTTTGTAAAATGAAGTTTTTATATTTCGTTCTATTAATGATAGATTCGAATTATTTGAATACAAAAAACTAAGTGAACAACAAAAACAACAAAAAAGTTAATTGAAAACACTAATAGTCGATTTAACAAACACATTTATTTAACAAACGCATTTATTTAAAGTAATTTTTTAGTTTATTACATGTTAGTATTGTAATATTTTTTAAGAATTAAATTTTATCAAAAGTTTCATTAAAGCTAATAAAAAATTTTTATTATTTTTTTATTAAATTAACCATTGCTATAGTCTTAAATAACTATTTATAAAATGTTTCCTTAATGTTTTTAATACTGTTTTTTTCTACATTTGAAGATTACCAGCCCTTTTGAAATAATATGGAAAAACATTTGCAAAACAAGAGAATTGCATTCAAAAGCAGAAACGTGTACGTTACGTGATCAATAGTGTACTTTACTTGATCAAAATTGTACATTACTTGATCAAACGTGTACATTACTTGATCAAACGTGTACATTACTTGATTAAACAAAAGTTATGAATAAAAATATCAACTTTAGAAATAAAGTCTAAAAATGATATATTCCCACGTTTTGTAGAAATGTTTAAATCACTAGCGAGTTCAATTGATTTTTCTGATTCTGTTAACTCTTGGACTGATACATGATGATTTCCACCCAATGTCGATGAAAACCAAATCGTACCTCCAAACAGTCTGTTTGAAAATATCCTGTCAACACATAGGAAAAATGCAAATCAATTAACACGCATTGAATCAGTTTATTAAAAGTTATCACAGTATATTTTAAAGCAAAATATGTTTGTTTAGTAAGTCAGCCATGCCTGCCTTTTTGTTTAAAATTTTTCCATCTTTGAAGCCAAAAGTTAAAATCATTAAACAAAATAACAAAAAAACATCGTTTGAGTCATTGAATACTCGCATCATCTCGCATAGAAATTCCTTTACCAAAAGAATTAATATTAAATTTTTTTCATAGTTATATAATTAAAGAAACAAACTTATGAGTTCCAAAGAATAAGAAATAAATAAATAGAAAGTATAAAGAAAGAAAGTTGTATAATTAAAGAAATTACAGAAATTAAATAAAAAAAACTTATAAGTTATATCTTATTTTTGTTTATTTCCAAAATGCACTAATCAAAACGCAACAAGTCTACTACTGCTATTTAGTCGTCGAAAATTTTATTTCTGACTCGCTCATATAGATTATTTCAATTACATTGATTGTTAAAACATAATCTGAAATGGATATGATATTTTTATTACCAGGGAAAAATTGTGGTAAAATAGTAGATAATTTAGCCCGCTAAGAAAGTTTACTTTGATCGTTAACCTTGGTCACTAAACTGCTATATATTTCAAGTTACTAGAAAAAATCTCAACAAGCTATTGTGAACTTTTAAAGATAGTAAGATTGTTGATATATATCATCAATCAGGCGAATACAAATAGTTTGGTTTTTGAAAAACAACCCGTTCAGGTGTATTATTCACAACTATTAATCTTAATGGACGCAAAATCGTTAATTTAATCCGTTATCATTACACGAATCCATAAATCTGTCATCTCTGGATTTGTTAGAAATTTAAAAAACACAAACTTTTACGGATGATCGATCAATGCTGAATAGTTAGATCTAAAACCAATGATAAAGCAGTGTTGAAGCATTTTAAAACCTATGAAGTGTTTATACAATTTATATAACAGCTTATGTAATGAATACATTTATGTTTAAAAACTAGGGATGGCAATCCCGGGATTCCGTACGAATTGTTCGTCCCGAAATCCCGGGATTAGTCTCCAAAATTTCCCGGGATTTCGGGATTGTCATAAAAAAAAGAGTAAAAGTACAAGAAGTTTAAGCTTAATTTGTAATTAAAAAACTTGTACGTCGTAAAATGTAAATATAGACTTAGGAATTGTAGCTGCTTGGTTTTGTAGCTGTTTATCCTCTTTGAAATGTTTTCTTTTTATTCTCCCACTTTCTGTATTTTATCGAAAATCCAAATTAAAAACATTATTGTTATCTGGAAATTAAACAATATATACATTTTTTATATGTTTAATCGTACATATTTTGTACGATTAAACATATAAAAAAAGGTATATATAGTATAATATTAAAACTAATATACAATTAAAAATAAATTTTAGCACTTGCTAATTGAAAAATAAAAAGTATTTCTATTAAAAATGTTTAATTTTCTATATAATATTAAACATTTTTATAGAAATACCTTTTTATTTTGAATTTTCTAATTCATTCTAATTCCAATGTTTACGTGATTTTAATTTCACTTCTATGTCCACTCAAATTAACTACAAAATAATGCGTGATTTACGAACGCGTTGGTAATCAAAAAGTTTTTTAAACATTGGTTTATTTAATGAAGTTATTAAAATACAGAATGTTTAACTACAAATGATTACTTAACTTTCGTTTAACTAATGAAGTTATCTAAATACATAAGGTTTATTAAATAAACTTTAGTTATCGTTATTTTAAGTAGAAATTGTTTTTGAAGAGGAAGATTATGCTCGAGATTCAAATGATTTGTTGTTAATTAATGAAACATCTGAAGTTAAAATTAGGCACCAAATTATTGGTTGTAACAAAAACGTCAGGAAAATTGTAAAAATGTTTAAAAGGTATTCAAACAAAAATGAAAACTATTTACAAAAGTACGTAAAAATTGAGTTAAGAAAAATCATCCATTTAATCATGGGTTGCAAAACCCGATGGAGCAGCCTGTTGCTTATGCTAGACTGATTAGTGAAGTTAAAATTAAAAAAATTATTTGTGTAAAAAGCACTTCTAGATTTAGAATTGGATTCCAACATTGATGATTCAATTAAGATGAACGAGAAAAATGTAGAATGATATCTGATTTAGTAGTACTTTTACTCCCAATAAAGCAACCGTGGTAGCACTTTATCGACAAGAAGTAACTTTAATTTCTTCTGAAAATGCATAAAAGTTTATGTTTGCAAAAATAAAAGAACAACAATCTGAAATCAGAAAACAATTGTATGATACTTTGAGTCACCGAATTAAAGAGTGGAGAACATCGTTAAGAAGCTTAGTACAGGGTTCATGGCAGTTTTAGAAATCCATTTTCCCTGAGTTTTCCCTGATTTTCACCTGATTTCAAGTAATTTTCCCCTGATTTCGGGTGGTAAAAAGTATATAATTTTCCTTGTTAATGTTGAAGGATATAATACTTTTTCAACTGAATCCATGTTCTCCTAACACTTTCATTAGAATTTTTAAAGAAATTAGAAATTTATTCTTAGTTAATGATAACAATCTGTTAAAGGAGGATTTGTAAGTAATAAAAATTTGTTTAATAAGAAAACAAAGCCATAAAAATCAAATAAATATAAAAAATATATTTAAAAAAATAACAATTCGAATCTATCATATAATCTTTCTATGCAATTTATTGATAAAGACCTGTACTTCTTCTTAGCGTATTCTGGAGTCATTGTTATCAATGCATTAGGGTTAAAAACTTGAGAATTGCATACAATGATAGACCCAAATGGAGTTCACTCCATGAACTTTTCAAATAATTGTACATACATGCTAGTGCAATCTTTTTGGAAACTTTGATTATTAGTATTTGGTATTATGTCTTTCTTTTGTAAAGAAGCTAATCTTGTTTCAGCTGCAAATCCTAGTTTGATTTGATTTCCCTTAAGCTTACTATCTTTTTTATGAAAACCAACTTCTGGTATAGACTAACTATCAATAACTTTGTGTTTCACAAACAAGCTCAGTATGGTCCGCAACAGTCTTTTTAAGTCACTATGCATGAATGGAATCATTGGCTTGTCTGTTAGGTATACCAATGGAAATGGAATCATTGGCTTGTCAGTTAGGTATACCAATAAATATGGCACTAATATGCTGACATCAAAGCTCAAAACTTCAAATTTTAAAAGAATAAGTTTGTCTTTAACAGCTTTTTTGACAATTAAAAAGCTTTTTGATTTGGGTTGCTTTGAAGATGGTAACTTTTCCCAAAACTCAATTAACTCGCATATATTAGGCCAGATTTCAATTCCACAATCTGTAACAGATTTGCTTTCAACCCAACCTGTTGCACAAAAGAAAAAAAAGGTATTTTGTTGCATCCGTGACTTTTTCATAATCTTGACGCCTAGTCGGGCTGGCATGAAGAATTTGCGAACACCCTTTTCAGAGTTTTTTTAATATTCCATGTGGTTGATTCGATAGCTGTTTAAAAGCACCATAAATTACATGCAAGAAGCAACTTCAAATATTTAAGCTGTGGCATCTCGTTGTTCTTTCAGTGTTTATTTAGATCATCCATGGAAAGGGTCCATGGAAACTTGAAACATTTTACTTGAGTTAGATCTTGATAACTTTTTGTTAAAATGAATGAGTAGATCCATCTGACACGTTAGGGTTATGTCGTTCAAACTATAATCAAAAGATACAAGATGTAACAATCAGATTTTGTGATTTCTTCTTTTAAGAGTGTCTTAAAATATTGTGCTAGTCCATGGTTAACAATGTATGATACTTTTGAGGAACTCATGGTGAAATCTTCTGCTACCTTGCTGTCAGGAAACATCTTTTTAAAAGTGTTGTTTAAATTTGCACATGAATTATTAGAGTAGCAGCTCATTGTGAATCTCAGTGCCCATATGATCTCAGCATTAGTTGATAAAGATGATTCAATTGAGGAACGAATAGTTGTTTATTTTTTGGTGAAAAATATCATATTTTTTCTTTACATTTAAGCGGCTCAGCTCGCAACTCTTTTCCATTAACAAAGAAACAGCTAATAGGCTTTGCAGCAGACTGATGATTTTTACCTAAAATAAGAAAATTAAAAGATTAAACATTTAGGTGTCAAAAATGTCTAACATTTTAAAGTTACCCTTTTTGTCACAGTCAGTTTTGCAAAATTTGAAATAGTAATGTGAAAACGATAAAAGTAACCACAAGATTGATTACGATCTATTAAAACTGAGATTATAATATAAAATCAAATTACTAATCAAACATTATTTCTTTTTTATTTTCACTCTCACATTAAAAAAGTTAATATAAATACCTGCTGCATGATTATTAGACAATTCAAAACGATTTTTTACATCTTTTGCAATGAGCTTTAGTTTTAGCATGAGCATCAGAAACTAACCAATCTTTATAACTATGGTGTTGAAACCAATCTTCTTGAAAAAAGGTCTTTTCTGAAGTCATATCTTATATTATTATATTTATTTAAATATTTATCTAGACATATGGTTACTATATATTATAAAAGTTATAAAACCACAGTAGTGAGCAACTTTCAATAAAAATAAAAACTCAAAATTTGTATATTTCAAAATTACTTCAAGTTATATATAAAACTAAAAAACATTCCCTGAGTTTTTCCTGATTATACAGATTTTCAAAAAATAACTCCCTGACTTTTCCAGGAATTCCCTGATTTTTTTGAATTTAAAAACTTTTGTCTGGTTTTCCCTTAGTGCCGTGAACCCTAAAGTATATCTTCACGACTAGGTTACTTCATAAAAAATCCCAGTAGTTTTTCTACCAAATACAAGTACCCCAAATAACTCGGCAGATATAATAACAGCGGCAGACTTGAGAAGAGTAATGTCAAAACAATTAAAATGAACAAATTAAATGAAGTGATGGAAAAAAAGATTGGCAGCAATACGAACACAAACTATAAAGGTAAAAAAGAACTTAAAAACTTCAAAAAAAAATACTTTTATTTAAAAGTAGTAACTTAAGATGTGATCACCTTTTAAAAAAAAATTTAAGTTTTTATGTTCAAAAATCAAATACAATTAATAGATGAAATGATTGACACTTTGATTTTCTAGGATAGTACTTTCAAAAATGAATATAACTAATGTATATTCATGCATATTCATATTATCTTTAGTTATTATTTTTATATATACTGTGTTATCATTTTAAGGTATTATTTTATAATTTTAATTACTTAGGTTCATTAATGAAGTACTTTATTTATATCATAATTAATTACTTTCAAGTTTTAATGAGTGCTTAAAACGTTAGTTCTTATGCTTCTTTTTCTACAATTACGTTTTTTTCTATTCAATCCCGGGGGGACAATTTTTTCAATCCCGAAATCCCAGGATTGAAAATGTATGGGATTTTTGCCATTCCTAACAAAAAATCTAATAATTTTGAATTTAAATATAAATACAAACTAATCCTACAACTAGTTAAGCTGCAATATTGATCAAAGACCTACTTGAGTCTCAAGTCAAGATAATGCAGTTTTTGTAAAGAAAACCTTACCGTCGACAAAGGTTATGATGCTTTAGTAAAAGATGTAATTAAAAACTAATAATAATAAAATATACAGAGGACTAATAAAAAATATACAGAGTTAACAATTAACTGCGTTGAAAATATAAAAACTAGAGCTTGAATATTTACAACTTGAAATATTTAGAAAAAAGCAGTCAATTGAAAATGTCAATGTTGGAATAAAGTGACAACGCAAAAACAAAGGTTTTTTTTAATTAAAAGAAACCTGCCCAAACTCTAACCCTCAATCAGTATATGTACACTTCATATTGCTATATCATTCGATGCATGTACACTCCGATGCGCTTACGGCTACATCAGTCGATGTATGTACACTTTGATGCATCTATTAAATTAAATTTTAAAAAGTAATAATAATTAACAATAAAATGGAAGCAATAATAATTGTTATATCAGATAAAAATATCCGTACTTCAAAATAAAATATAAAATTTCAGAAAATAAAAAATTCTTCTTTGGAATCCGAACCTGCGTCACCATTTGCAAAACATTTACACCTTACACTAAATACTTACATTTTAGGCAGCATATTGAATTTATATTTCAACATTTCATGCCGGCAATTAACATCACAATTATTTGCTAGTACCGCAGGCAATTAACTTTTCTATTTTTTAAACTCATAAGCCGTTTTCTTCTTTAATCTAGCCTTGGCTAGATTTATTACTTTACTCATTTTTGAATTGAATTAAATTTTATATATAGAATATTATTTAAATGCACGATTTTGGATCTAAATTGTGTTAAATAAATATTATAATAAATTAAATGGCAAAACTTTTTTAAATTTATATATATACATATGTAAATATACAGGGTGCGGAAAAATTTCCTGTATAAAAGTATAATTAAAAAAAGTTATCTCTATGGTGTTTTCTTTCAATATATAGTGTTTTTAGTATTCTTTTGTATTCCTTCCTATTCTTTTAGTATTTTTTAGTATTATTTTGTTTTAAACTAAAATGTAATTTGTTTCTCATCATGTACAGGAACTTTTGCTGTTTTTATTTTTGTACAGGAACTTTTTCCGCACCCTGTGTGTGTGTGTGTGTATATATATATATATATATATGTATATATATATATTACCGTTATGTGCGAGAAAAACTCTGCTATGTTTTTTTAAAATATAACAAGAGTTTATATTTTTATTTTTATAGAAAATTTTAATGAACAGTTAAAAAAAAAAATTGAAATATGTATGCGTTAAAATTTTAAAAAAGAAAACAATTTGAAAATTGTTCAGATATTAATTAGTATCAGTTGATAAATAGCAATGAGGAAAACATTTACCTATACTTTTTCCATTTTTGGGGATTAAGAACGTGATCTGGAACTTGTTTAGGAAGCTTTCTCTTGGAGCTATCTTTATTCTTGTTTGGTACTAGGTCAAATCTGTCTTCACTCTGAAATTGAATGTTGTATTTTAGCGGGTAAGCGCATTTTTCGTAATCAATAACAACATTTTCATGCTTTTTTTGTATATCATCTAAATGACCAAAAATTGAGTCAACTCGCTTTTTAAAATTTTCGTCTTCACCATCTTTTTCTGATTGCATTTTATAGGTAATTAAGAAAGTTTTGAATTATTATCATTAGCCAAGCAATATCTAATCATTTGCTTTACATATTGAATGTTTTTGTGAAAATCCTCTTTCAACTTATTTGGTTCACCTCATACTGATCTCCGGTTAATCTCAATTTAAAAAAATCAAGTATAGATTAAAATAAAACATTAAAATATGGAAAACATAATACTATAGAACATACAATAGAATCTACTTTATGCAATAATGCATTTTGTGTAGAATTAATAAATGTAATACGGCAATAAAGTAATAATAAAAAAAAAGTGTGTGTATATATATATATATATATATATATATATATATATATATATATATATATATATATATATATATATATACATATATATATATCATATTAAATTATACATGATATGATCATAAAATACTCAAATTTAAGTTACCATATATATAGTTAAATGTAATTTATGATTTCTTAAACATTGTTATATTAAAATCGATAATTTTAGAAGTTCCACAGATCATTACAAGGTAAAAAAATGTATATCTTCACTGCGAACAAAGCATTGCCATTTCAACTCAATAGTTAAAATTAAGAATTATTGAATTAGGTTAATACAAACGTTTTCCATCAAAGCTGGAAAAAAACACGCTGCATCAACTTTATTTTAGTGTTAGTTCATACATAGGTAAATAAAAAAGATTGTTTTTAAAAAATTATTATATTTATGACTGTTAAAGTGCAAAAAATTACTGATTAACATAGACTAGAATTACCCATAAACAAAAAGCTTTCTTAGACATTTAAAAAAAAAAAAAGGTTCAAAGCCTTACACAAACGCATCAAAAACTACACGGCAATATATCGCAAGACCATGATAAAACATTTAGTTTGTATATTTTGTTTTATTTTCAGTTAAATCTATCAAGCAATAAATTAAAAATATTTAAATAAAATTATTATTTTTAAGATAAAAGTTTTTAATTAAAAAGTTAATTTTTTGTAAAATGATTAAAATTTAAAAAAATAAGAAGTAAAAACAACTATAAATATCTAAAAAAAAAAAAAGAAAGAAAATTGCTAAAATTATATTATAAATAATATATTTACTAATTCTCATAAATACAAAAAATTATTTTTAAAATATTTGATTATAAATGCTATTTTTTCAAAAGAATAAATATTAACTTTTTTTATTTTTTCAATTTCCTTTTCTTTGCATTAAGTTTTCTCTCTAAATCCTCTTGCTCTTTCATTGCTTCGTATTCGTCTTCAATACGTGCAATACGAGCACTAATAACAAATAAAAGCAAAAAACAAAACTATTATTATAGTATCAAATATATAAATACATTAAGAGTCATAATGTATTTATAATTAGCCTCAAAGTCAGGTTGAGGCTAATTGGTGAAGAACTTTATGGGGATTCTGAATCTGGGAAAAAAAAATTTTGCTGGCAGGGTCAGCGCCGTTTTGAACAAATAAATGACTAAAATATGATTAATAATTAGGGGGAAATGTTTCAATTTAAACAAAATTAAAAACATTTTTTTGTAAAGTTATTGATAAACTCAATAACCATTATGTTGAATTTTAAGAAAACTTTATATTTGGACAAAAAATTCATAAAAATGACCACATAAATTGAGTTTTTGTGAATGTTATTTTTACAAAAACAACACAAACTTAAAAAATTACACTTTTTCATATTTTAGACAGAGAATGTGGCAATATTCACTTTACCTTTTTTTTTCCTTCATATTTTAGACATTCTGTCTATATGTATTTGAAAAATAGAAAAGTGCTTTTATGTTTTTGCTTATTTATTATTAAAAAAAAAGATTAAATTAAAAATAATTTCATAAATTTTATTTTATACTATCAAGTACTAAACCCTTTACAGTAAAGTAGGGTGTACAGTTCTAACACGAGTAGATAGTGTATAATTCTAACAAAATCAACATGTATGAATAAAGCAATTAGGATGTTTAAACATTGTTATTCTGTACAATGGAACAAACAAGTTCACCTCTTTTCTTTAATTGAATTATTTTTTTAATTGAATAATTAACAGAACCATTTGCAAAGTACTTTTTCCTCTAATTTTTCTTTTGAATATAATGACCAACAACTTTGTTGCTAAAGTTGTTTCTCACTTGAACACCCTCTTCCACAACTTGTATTAAGTTAAACCCTCCTACAGCTTGTATTAAGTTGAACCCTCCTTCAGCTTGCATTAAGTTGAACACTCCTCCTACAGCTTGTATTTTAATTGCATAAAAATTTGTTTTCAATCTATTCACTGTTTTGCTATTACACAATGTTTGTAAATATATTTTTTTAAAATGTAGATCATGTAAAGCATGTATCTATAGTAAAATTTTAAAAAAATTTTGAAAACTTTTTTAAATTTATATTCTTATAATGGCTCACAATTTACTTGGGCAGTTGAAATGTCCTCTGTATAGCTCGTTTTGCATTCTTAAGATAAAACTTGACACACTAAAAAGCAACTTAATAAGAAAACAAAACTAAATCTAGTACCAGGAAATTAGTGAGATGTAAAAAAAAAAAAAAAAAAAATCCTTCAAATTTCAAAATAAAATTAAAAAAAAAAAAAAAAGCATTTGTAGAAGTTCATTTTTTGCTAAAATTCTTTTTAAGCTATATAAAATACCTAAAAAAAAGTCATCGTACCTTCGCGCTTCTTCTTTTTCAATTTGAGAGTAGCTTGAGTCCATGTTTTTTAAGTCTTCTTCATCAGTGTCTGAATATCTAATAACAATATTATATATATTCTTTAACATTATTCACCTCCGCAAGGCCGAGAGGACCATTACATTGCTTGGAAGATGTAAAGTTGACAACTCAGAAAGAGTTGTCTACTCAGTAAGTGTTGCCATTGATCAATATACAACCCTCGGAATTAGGAAAAATGAGGTCCTTATGCCAACCTCTAACAACCCTCGGAATTAGGAAAAATGAGGACCTTATGCCGACCTCTAACAATTTGAGGTGGGCAATAAATTGCCGACCTCGAAAAAATTGATACAAAGGGGTTACCATAAAACATAGAAACGAGGTCGGCAATTTTTTGCTGACCTCAAATACTTAAGGTCGGCAGTTAAGTTGGCATTGCCGAATGCCGACCCTAATTCCGAGGGTTGAATATAGGAATACCAATAATCAGTAAACAACTAAGATTTGCTTGGGTTGAATTTCACCAGCCATATTTATACATATACATGCATATATAGTGTCTATATATATATATATATATATATATATATATATATATATATATATATATATATATATATATATATATATAAAAATAAAAATAAATATATATAAATATATATATATATATATATATATATATATATATATATATATATATAAATATGTATATGTGTATATAAATATAAATATATAAATATATATATATAAATATATATATATACATATATATATATGTATGTATATATATTTCGGCAGGAATAAATGAGTGCAAAAGCTAACATGGACAAATATTGCATTTAAAATGGACTACCACTTAGATAGTCTCGTGTGGGAAAAATCGTTATGTTTTGATAATACTTTTAGATATTTTTACTGTACTTGAATTTCAAAAAAATTGCTTTATTTTATCCTAACATACTTTTTTAAATTAATTTTCTTATTATTATTTCCATATTTATTTAATAACTTAGTTATTAATTAAATAAATTATAACATAAAAATGTTATAATAAAAGCATCATTTTAATAAAACAACAATATAAAAATACTGTTATACAAAGTTATCTTTGTTTAATAAAAACAATTGATCTATATTTTATTATAAAAGTTTATTCATTTCTTTTTACTTTTGTGAAAAAAATGCCATCGAATATGAAAATTTTGATGGTCACACAGTAATAATTAAATAAATGAGTTTTAAATAAATGTAAAGTTAAGATAAAAGTTTTTCAAAGTTATGCCTCATTTTTTTTTCTTTTGCTAGATTTGTTTTATTTTTATTTTTTACACCATAGTCATGTAACTTTATTTAGTACATGCTAAATTAAATTTTTTCATTTCTTTGTTTAAAAAAGAAATTGTTTTAAACTTGAAACATGCCATTCATGTTGAAATTATATCGCGTGAGAAGTTTTTAAAAAATAACTAAATAAAAAACAAACACATTTAAAACAATTTTATCAAAAAATTTATATTTTGCATGGGCTTTATTTTACCTGTGTAAACTGACTTACAAGGGTGAGAGGTGGGTTCGAGCTATAGCCCACTATTCCTGCCAAAGCCTATATATATTCAATATATATATATATATATATATATATATATATATATATATATATATATATATATATATATATATATATATATATATATATATATATTCAATATATATATATATTCAATATATATATATATATATATATATATATATATATATATATATATATATATATATATATATATATATATATATATATATATATATTCAATATATATATATATTCAATATATATATATATATATATATATATATATATATATATATATATATATATATATATATATATATATATATATTCAATACATAAAACATGTAATATATTTTATAATTATTATTCTTTATAAATTTAAAAAAAATTAATAGCTTTCAAATTTAATTGAAAGCTTAATGAAATTTTGTAAGTGTTGCCAAACTTCGATTAACAAGATTACCAGTAGACTTTGTAATCCGAATTTTAACGAATATTCGCTGGTCCTTAATATATATATATATATATATATATATATATATATATATATATATATATATATATATATATATATATGTAAATTATGTTAGTGTATTTTACAAATAGAGTGCTCAATGTTCTTAAAGAACAGAGCAATAATTAATTAGTAAAAAACACTTATCTAACTTTTATCTTCGACTTGAAGTTTCACCATTGCTGGATCATCAGGAAGAGTATATATATATATATATATATATATATATATATATATATATATATATATATATATATATATATATATATATATATATATATATATATATATATATATATATATATATATATATATATATATATATATATATATATATATATATATATATATATATATATATATATATATATATATATATATAGAACCCTTAGATGTTGTCCGAAAGTTTTTTCCATATTTTGTTGACAAAAAGTAAAAGTTAAAATGCAAGACCGGAATTTTTTTTTTTTTTAAATGATAGACTGCCTGCCCCAACCAAACCCTCAGTCGATGTAGCAGCACTCCCTTGCGAGTCAGGCTATTTGTCAGTCGATGTAGCAGCACTCCCTTGCGAGTCAGGCTATAAGATAGTCGATGTAGCAACACTCCGCACATGATTTACAGTAAAAAAAATAAAAATAAAAACATTTTATTAAAAAAAATAAAAATAAAAACATTTTATTAAAAAAAATTAAAATAAAAACATTGTTTACATTGTTAAAAACATTTAAATTGTTTTAAAAACATTCAGAATGTTTTTAAAAACATTCTGGTCAATTAAATTTGCGTTTTTGTGGTTTTTTTAAAAAACGAATAATTTGTAATTAAATTAATGGTTTTTACTTTCGTCCAACACGGAAATGTTGGACGAAAGTTAAAAGTAATTAAAAGTGACGTATATGTTGGCGTAAGAATCACTTTTTTCCTTCCGCTCTTCCCAAAGCCAACAAACTGTAGATCTATATATATAAATATGTATATATATATATATATATATATATATATATATATATATATATATATATATATATATATATATATATATATATATATATATATATATATATATATATATATTTATATATATATATATATAAATATATATATATATAACTCCTAACTGGTTGTCAGAAAGTTTTGTTGACAAAAAGTAAAAATTAAAATGCAAGACCAGAATTTTTTTTTTTTGTTACTTGATAGACTGCATGCCCCAACCAAACCCTCAGTCGATGCAGCAGCACTCCCTTGCGAGCCAGGCTATAAGATAGTCGATGTAGTAGCACTCTGTGCATGATTTACAGTAAAAAAAAAATAAAAAAAAAATTATTGTTTATATTATTAAAAACATTTGCGTTTTTGCAGTCTTTTTAAAAAACGATCAATTTGTAATTAAATTAATGGTTTTAACTTTCTGACAACACGCAAATGTTGGACGAAAGTCAAAAGTAATTAAAAGTGACGTATTTGTTGGCATAAGAATCATTTTTTTCCTTCCGTACTCCCAAATGCAACAATCTATATATATATATATATATATATATATATATATATATATATATATATATATATATATATATATATATATATATATATATATATATATATATATATATATATATATATATATATACATATATATATATACATACATATATATATATATATATATATATATATATATATATATATATATATATATATATATATATATATATATATATATAAACCTTGCAATCATAAAGAAGAAAATATTAAAAAAAAAAACAATTTCCAAAAAAGTTGAGCTTAACAGAACCACTTAAGCTTTAAACATTTTTTCTAGAAAATAAAAATCTCAAAACCATCAAAAAAATCCACTTTCACAGGTCCAAAAAAGAACTTTTTTTCCTTAGATATTTTCATTTTAATAATATATTATGATTTTCAGATTTTATTAACACAACTATAAAGATTATTTTTAAATCTTTGATATATTTTGTTTTTAAAATAAGCATATTGATCATATTAATTAAGAATAAACACATAAAAAGAAGATGTTGGTGGACTTAATACGTATACAGAACCTTTTTTATTTTTATTCAAACATGAATTTTTTTCAAACTTTATCTAGGCCACTTATCGCTACAAGTTTTTTTTCTCCTATCAAAATGATGTTTCAATAGTTATATTTAAACCTCTTAAAAATAGTATATTTAAAAATATATATTGAAAAATAGTAATTTAAACCTCTTAAAATATTTACAATCAAAATATGTTACGATACAAAAAACAAAATAGATTTGGCATTTCCCAATAAATATATTATAGTTGTATAGTGTTTTATATTAAAACATGTTTCTTAAGATTCAAAGTTATAAAACTATAGGGATAGATAAACATTTCTTGTCAAAAGTCTAAATGGTCATATACTGTAACCCTTATGAATTGGTACTTTAAATAAATGATCAAGTCTGTAGATTGCAGCATATATTATAAAGACTCTGATATACAGAGTTAAATGGAGAAGGCAAGCTTTCACTAAGATGCCTAGTTTTTATTGATATACATTTATTATTCAGTTTAAATAAAATAAAAAATTTATCTCAAACGTTTTTTTTTTAAACATTTTCTTTAATACAAACACAACATGTGTTGGGAGTTAGTAGTCCCTTTAAGTTCATATTTACTATATTTTTTCATTTGTTCAATAAATGATAAGTTTTTAACAAACTTACTTTTAAAAAACTAAAACCTTTGTTGAAATGTCTTCCAGATATTTTGAAAGCAAACTTTTTTTAACACTTAGCAATATCCTCTATTTATCCTCTATATTCTTGTATTGGTAAACAAACTGCTACACCATTCCAACAGCTCTTTTTGAATAACCATATAACAAAGCATACTTTTTTAGGCTTTTTATAACATATAAACCAAAACTCAGGGTGAAACCGAAAATCAATTTTTTATCCTTTGTTCCTCTAAAGTTTATCAATTAACAGAGCAAGGGAAAAAGATCTTCATTAATTTTTATTCCTATTTTGATTTTTTTGTTTATATCTTTTTTTAAATTTGTTTTCAGAACTGTAACAAATTGAAATCTACATTTTTTAAGTTTCACTTTTACAATATTGAAAAATCATTGTCCAATAGAGTAAAACAAATTGTTTTTGTAAAACTATTGTTTGAAATCTAAAAAACAACTGTGTTTGTATAGAGAGTTCAAAACAGCATCCTCAGCATCTACTTTAGTACAAAGTTTTCAGATAAAATCTTTTTTTAATGCAGGTTTACTTGCAGTAGCATCGAAACATATTACACCTACTTTAGATTTAAGGTTGTATTCCTAGAGAAGGTCCATTGCACTATTTCACAGGTCTTCACTAAAAGATGATAATAAAGGAGGTACTTTAAGAAGGGGCATCACGCTCTTAATATTTACAAGAACAGGTAATCATTACTTAACCTTTTACTTTTACTTCGTTTAATTCAATTAATGTTTTTCCATCAAGATGCACTATGCATGCATATGTAGATTTATTCATTGCTTGTTAAACATCTTCTTTAGCTATCCTGCATATATCAATATAATATCACTACTAAAATAAAAAATAAAATCGAAGAGATATCACTATTACATCAGTTTTTCTAGTTGCTGTAAACTGGCTACATTTGAAATCTGTCTGATCAGCTCCTAGTTAAGTTAAAATCGCATGTGTGTTGAAATTACTCTGTGCAAACTTGAAGAAATATCACAATTGTAGCAATAAGAGCTTCATTACCAGCAAAAATTTCTTCTTTAAATCAAAGAATAAATTTTCTCTTTCTGGTCTTCCAAAAACTTTAATCCGAAAGCTTATCTGCATCAATGTTTTTTCATGCTTTTTTATTATATTCCTATAATCAGGCATGTTAGCGCAGAATACTTTTTCAGATAAACTAATCTTTTTACACTTTTACCTTGTTAACCTTATTAATAAAAAATAGCCCATTGAGTTTAATGAAAATTGCTGCGTAAAACAGCTTAAGATCTCCTATATCTTTTTTAAAAATAAATTTAGTTGTGTTACATAATTATTGGATGATCCCTTATCTAAACATGCATTTATAGTTGTGTGTGTGTGTGTGTGTGTGTGTGTGTGTGTGTGTGTGTGTGTGTGTGTGTGTGTGTGTGTGTGTGTGTGTATATATATATATATATATTATATTTTTACCAATAACTTTTTTATATTTGTGCTTTGATATTTAAGAAATTTATATTTTAAAATTTTACAGTTAACAAAATGCTTTTTCATATTCATTTACACTAATTTTAAAACAATAAAATAACAAAAATTTATTTTTCGTTATATTATTGTTGATAAACTTTAATACAATTTATTTATAAATTTATAAATAATTTGTAAACTTTTTTTGGTAAGCATTAAAAGAAAAGTGATATAAGCGAAAGAAAAGGGTTCATGCTTTTATAATCAATATAGAGTAGCATAATTGTTTAACTTCAATTTAAGTTTAATTAATTATAAATAATTACATTAATTTCATATTTAATATATTTTACATTTAAATATTACACATTTTACGTTTAATTAAATAGTTTTTAAGTTATAAGTTTAATAAAAACATAAAACTTAAATATTAAATAAAACCTTGATCTGTCATAGCCAAATATTTTTTTGATATAGTGAGATACATCTCCAGGTTCTTCAGAGTTATCAATGAAGTCATCATCTTCTGAATCATACTCATCAAGATCATAATCCTCTTCATCATAAATATCTGCTTCTTTTAAGTCATTATTTCCTGTTTAAAAAAAAATGGACACAAAGCGTAAACATAACTTGATACTTGTTATAAAAGATTATATCTAAAAACTAACATTACAACACCTGTGACACGTCTCATTTCAAACAGTTTTCTTTTCCTTGCTAACATGCGCTCTTCTTTTTCAAATTCACTTTCTATATCTTTAGCTGATTTTTTAGATGTACTTTTCACTATTGTTTTGTCGGATAGAACTTTTTTAACACTACTTTTGGGTTCAATGATTGCTTTTGCTCCTTTGTTTTTAATGCTACCTTCGCATATGGTTTCAGCAATTAAGCCACACTTACCACCACTTGAAATTTTCTGTTTTTTGCTTACATCATTAGTTAAATTATTGTTATTATTTTTTTGAGTTATTGGTAATCTAGAAGAACTTTTATTTGAAATAGTTGAAACTAGTTTTTGATCTTTATTTTTGGTATTGATTTTGTCTGAACTACTTGCAGCCAAAACGCTTTTTTGATTTTTTGAACTGTTTTGAACTTTTTTAACCTTCACGTTCTGGTCAGGATCAATAATTTCAGATTTCTTTTGAATAGGTTTTTTAACACTTAATTTTTCAACTTTAGCTGTTTTAGAGTTTGTTTTTGCTAATGCAGCTAGTTCTGCAAAGCTCATACTACCCTTAGCTAATTTACTAGGCTTTGGATTATTTTCGTTAGTTTGAACATGTTTTTGAGAATTTCCTATTTCAGATTTACAACTTTTTAAATGTGATATTTCCACTTGTTTGCTAACTGATTTATCCTTTTTGGTATTTTCTATTGACTTGCTTAGCAACTTTTTTTTCACATTATCAGCAACCCTCAAGTCAGTCTTTTGATCAGTATCTCTTTTGTTTGATATACTTTGATGTTCTGACTTTTCTTTTTTAACTGGATCAGAAGATTGAAGTCGTGCTAAAATTCGTTGTTTGCGGGCTTCAAGTTCTTTTGCTAAAAGTAAAAATAATAATAAATAATAAATATACTACCTATAAAATGAAAAAATCTAAGTTTTAAATTCACTACATAACTTTGTATAACATATATATTATATAACATACATACTATATAACAGATATATATTATATAACAAATATATTATATAACAGATTTTTATTAGAGGTGAATTGAATGGCATACCACCTTATCCTGACCAAATTTTTAAATAAAATTTAAAGGAAAAAATAAAAAATAATTTAAATTATTGTTTTTTCTGTACTCCTTTTAAGGTCTTTCAATATTATATTGAATATACCTAATATTCAATAGCTTTCTGCTGATCACCATAGTTTCTAGAAGAAAAACATTCTCAATGATGAGTACAAGTAATATCAAAATTAAACTCTCAGTTACTGATTTATCTTTGAGTTTACTAAAATACAAAAAAGTTTTCCGTTTTAAATTTACATAAAGAAAGGTGTGTTTACTTATTGGGAGTTTTATTATCTCATTAAATTTATTTAATATACTTTTAATTTAAGCAGTAATCTGTTTCTTTGACAAAAATTATTAAACTTGAATTCAAAAACAATTAATTATTATCAATTACAAATAGAAAAAAATTGTGAAATTATAAACTCCAAATTTTTTGAAATGAGATAAAATATTTTTTAACATAATTATAAATATTAAACTTTTCATGAGAAAAATTGCAATGTAAAGTAAGACCTTTAATACTCCCTGATTTTCATAACGTTATTAAATTCTTTTTTTATTTTTTTGCATTTGTTTGCAAGGCAACCACTATTAAGTTTGAGTTTATTTGAAATAGAGAATAAGTAAAAATACAAGGAAATGGTTAACTGAAGACTTGAAAAATTGTAGGTTGTATATAAAAGAAAAACATGAAGATGGCTAATAGTTATAAGGTTTTTTTGAGATCCAAGGAAATAAACTGGATTAATAAAAGTTTTTTAGCATGAAGGGACAGATACAGTAAAAGTATGCAACTTGTTGAATAAGTAGCCAAGCAAGAATGAGTTTTGGTTTATCGTAATAGAGACGATATCTTGTTTGAGCATTGATTATGATTGTATTAGTAGAAAAAAGAAGGAAATGCAACCTTACAACAATGGGAGAGTGGCTCAAGCTTGGCAGGTAAAGCAGGTATAATTTATTATTATTATTTTTATATATTAATCCACCTATTCTATCTAGTGGCTGAAAACGCCACTAGAGACGAGGATGCTACTTAATTGTGGTTACAACCCTCTCTTAACTATATAACTCCAAAACATGAACCTTGACAACCAAGGCTGTTGCATTGAGAAACATATTGAGCACGGTACTACCAGGGACTTAGTAGGGATCGAACTTACTTTAGTTAATGACATTGTTAAAGACTAACCAAAAGTCTCTAGAATCTAACATTTGATATAAGATTTAGTAAACTGAGAATAAGAGCGCTTAACATCAGACAGGACCTTTTTACATTGGCTTCTTGGAATAATAAAAGGACATTTGTTCTTTTGAGAGATGTTCTTGTAAAAAAGATGAAATAAATGATTAATAAAGTAACTGTTCAAGATGGTGAAAAATATCGATGAGGCTTGACTTAAAATTGAAAAGTAGGAATAAAAGCTTTCAAACTTTTTGTCCGGAAGGAACAAAAGCTTCTGAGATGCACATTATGCATACATATTATGGCAGAGTGTTACCCAGGAATAAAATTTATACAGCATTATCAGAATATTGGGAATTTAGGTTGCTGTCGAATGATGAGTAAATAAAAAAAAAAAAGGTCGTACATTACAAAAGCTTCTAGGCAAAACTTGTTACGCCAATACCAAATACAGAAAATTTATATTTTATAAATGCAAAATCGTAAAATTAATTAATTTTCAACTTGTTTCTGTTTCTTTCTAAACAATCTTCTTAATCTTTTTCTTATTTATACTGTGTCATTTCTTTGGTAGCAAGAAAACAAGTACGATCGTTTATTATTTGCAAATATATAATTAACAAAATACTTTGATCTACTTTAATTGCATAATTTGCTAGTATGCGCAAATTTGCTAGTATGTTTAAATTGAAAAAAAAAATTTTTGTATTTGTAAATTTTGTTTTAGTAAATTAAACTTTTTTATTTGTTTATTAAAATTTTTGATTTGTAAATTTAAAAAAAAATTGTAAAAATTTAAGTAAATATAGTATTCTTTTTTTATGTTTTACACAAATAATTTATACCATTTATAAACACAAATGATTTATTAACTTAATTAATAATAAAATGCTTACACTAAAATGCTTTACCAGCAAATTTAATTTACTAACAGTATTTTTAACTACCTTAATAAAAAACTTTTTAATTTTTTTTTAAAAGTAATTTCAAAATGACATTTACCTCCACCTAAGTCATTTTTTGAATAATTACTAACCTAAACTCTTTGTTACTTTCCTAACTAAAGATAAACAGCATTTGTTGGTTTAAAATTTTTTTTATTGTAAATAAAGTCTAAAATAAAAAACACAAATAATAAAACTATGTAAAAAGCGAAATGGAAAAACTAAAGAACAACTGACGTCAATTAAAAAATAAAGTTTTTATTTTATTCTTGAAGGAATTGCTACGCTTTTTGAATGACTTTGAATTGAATGACTTGCTACGCTTTTTCTTTGTAAAGAAAGTAATTGTTTTCGATCAACTATATTACTTTCTTCATTTTGTGAACTAAGTATTTCTACGTTTCTTGCATAACACTTAAAATCTAAGTCTGTTTATAACAGATAAAAGGTTTTTGTTTTTTTAATGGTTTTTTGAACTTTTGGGAAATTTAAAAAAATTGGGAATTCTGTGTTATACGCGGTGCCATCAGGCTGGTTAACACCCTGTATGGGTATAAACAATTATGTTTGCTATTTATTTAAATACTGCCATACAATATCCTTTCATATTTATATAAACTTTAGTATTTATATGGTGTAGTATTTGTTGAAAGAGAAGAAGAAGAAGAAAATGTTAATGATGATTATGATGATCATTTTGACCATAATGATGTTTATATATACATATATATACAAAATATAACATGAATTTTGAATTAAAAAAATATACTTTAGGATATATAAATGTTTATGCAGTCCCGGTCACAAACCCGGTTCCAACTGGGTATATATGTTATCTTTTATAAAGGATTTCCCTTCCTTCCAAATATCATTGGCAATCAAAAACAATTGCTCTACGGAAGCGTTTGAACCTGGCAAACATAAAGCGGCTTCCACCAATTTTAACAAATTGTTATAAGGAATGTGATTATTTTCGAAATGAGAAAAAATTTCAACCCATTGCTTGTCACATTCAACAGACTGAGTTCCAAGAAAAAAATTTTCCTTTGTGCAATATAAACTAATTCCCCGAATTTCGTCGAACAATTCATTGTCATCAACTTCAACGTCGAACAATTCATTGTCATCAACATTCATTGCCATTCAACTTTACAGTTAAGTAAAGACCATTTAAAAACTTCAACCTGATTAAAGTGACACGCCCACTCATCTATATTCTTTAGGCAGACACTGTAAAAATATCTACTTCTTTCAGAAACTGGTTTTTCAAATGATGACTACTTTTTTTGGTAACTTGCGGTAACTTGATGATTTTCAAATGATGACTACTTTTTTCGGTAACTTGCGGTAAAATGGTGTCTTACCATGAAAGGTAGAAATTTTTCTTCTTTCCTAGATTTTATCTGGTCTTTCAAATCCTTTAATACTACGGCAACTTCAGCAGCATAATATCATCTTTCTCAATTTTTTTTACCGTGTTATAAAAAACATTGGCTTGACTGTGAACAAAAAACAATACTATTTCACCCATTTTGTTATTGAAAAAGTCAAATAAAAGTTTCAGACAATTTTCTAAGCTTAAAAAGTATGATCTTAATGGCTGATATAACTTAAGCACTCTTTTGATAGCTGGAAGTAAAGACAACCAATAAACTTTTGAGAATCCTAACAATTTTTGATATTCCACATCGACTTCATTGCAGAAATTTCTAAACTAGAAACTCGGAACAATAAAATGGTAAAAAAATAAATGAATTTGAGGAATAATTAATCCACATCAATAGATAAACAACCAGATGCAGTGTTAATTGCATTTGATAAAATATGAGCATTGCAACCGATACCAATGATTTCACCGTTCAGCTTAACAATTAACTTTTTGTAAATATTGTTATCACCGTTTTGTTTGAAACCTCCAAAATTGGTATTGTTGTTGTCTGCAGAAATAGCCAAAACTTTTGTAGAAATATTGTTAGCACTAATGCATTTAAAGATAACTTCTGATAAAATATCTGATGTTTCTCTATTTACACAATCCATGTAAATCAGCTGAATTTGCGCTCCTTTTTAACATCAAAATAATGAGCCAAAATTGGATACATTTTAACGTCCTTGTGGTTTGATGCATCAGAAAGAATTGACACATATGTTGCTTTTAATAAAGCATTTTCTGAGTTAGTTTCACAATATTTCTTGAACATGTTTACAATTATTGCTTCACATTTTGTATGCGCAAAAGCGAATCTTGGATTATAAAATTTCTTAATTAGCTTTGATGTACAATCAGCACTTTCAAAGCTATGGTTGTGTTTGATTGTGTGGAATGCAATTGTTCCTTCTTGAATGGCTAATATTTTTTCATTTTGACCAAAAGCTCTGACTCTTCATCAACTTTGTGATTTTGTTTGACGATATAGAAGCATCCAATGCCATTTTGTGTTTGATAGATTTGCAATGACCTTCAATTGCAGACTGTCCACAACTACTTATGTCAAATAGGCTTTGACAAATAGTACGTATAAGGAGCTCATCTTTGATCAGCATTAAGAAAGGAAACATTTTCTTTAAACTATCATTAAACGTGTTTAACCTTCTCTTCTTACGATTCATTTTTTGAATTTGATGTATAAATAGTTATAAAAACCTTAAATTACTTTTTTATGAACACTTATTTTTATGAAATTCTTATTAAAATAAATCGCAAAGCGTTATTTACAATAATTAGGGAAAAAAGACATTGCAAGACAAACAAAATTTGTGGAAAACAAGCGCATTTTCTTTGTTGTAGTTAAAAAATCTTTTGAAGTAATTTTTTTTCTTCTCTAATGGGAATTTTAAAAACTTTAAAAACTTTTAAATGTTTATGGGAATTTAATTCATTTAGTTTCCTGTTTTATAGTTAAGTTCATTGGAATTTTATTCATTTTATTTTTTAACTATATTTTAGAAAATTCATTTATTAAAAGTCTTTTAAATAATATTTTTTGAAATAACTTTATTTGCTTTTTTTTAATATATAAAAGCCTACACAAACGCATACAAACCCCAAACACGCCAAACTACCATCAAACGCTTACTGTACGCGCCAAACGCGTACGTATGGTCACCATACTAGATTACTACAAACACAATCCAACAGCATTGCCATAAGTAACTGCAAAAACAAAACAAACAAACCTTTTATGATTTCAGCTTCTTCTCTTTTTTTTGACAAATATTTTGCCACAGCAGAGGATGATACATTTTTGCTATCATATTTATTAGCAGAAAACTTTGCAGCCTAAAAATTTAAATATTAGTATGTCAGAATATAAACTTTGAAATCCTAATGAATAATTTAACCATTAAAAAATCAACTTTCATGAAATTAATAAATACCAATCAATGTTCACCACCTTCTTTTTTGAAAGGGATGTATTTCCCTCAGCGATCTGCAATAAATCTTTAAAGTCCATTATTTTAAAACAAGTATTTTACTGTTTTCTTTAAAGTCGAGAGCGCTTGAATTTAACAATATTTCTTATGTGTCTTAAAACATATAACAAGTTTAAATAAATGAAATCAGATATAAAAATCACAGGTTTATATATATCAAATGTATTTCAGCAATTTTCTTAAATAGCATTACATTATTTTAATATTACTAGTATAAACACAAACACTCAAACCAGGGGTCGAAATAGATGATGGACATTGCTGCCCCTTGGACCATTCTTGTGACCTGCTAAAAGAGAGCAACAAATCGTTGTTTGTTTTTTCAGTAAAAATGAACAATGGTTGGTTGCCCTCCTCAAACAGGTCTTAAAAATAATCTGAGGGACTCCAATGTCCGTCACTTATTTTGACCCCTGCAAACTAATGCAAAACCAGTGAAAATTTAAAACTCCATTTTCTTGAAAAAAAAAATTAGATTACTCATATAAGTATTATATTTATAATAAAATTTGCATCATTTTATTATTTTTTTAGCTATAACTTCATGTTTGCTTCAACATTTTTGCAACAGCACAAGTAAAATAAGCCAGTAGGCTACAAACCTAGTTTATTCTTGCTGCACAGATATTAGCAGTTTGTTTCTATCATACTAATTGTAAACATAGTTCACCAATTCTAAAATAAACTTTACAGCTCTTTTAGAGATGCAATGAACCAATCTTTTATTCAAGCTAAAAAGCTTTTTAAAGTGATTTTCAAAAACATCAAAGCATATTTAGCCTATCTTTGTGGAAACCAAAATGGTCCACTTTGTTCACCTTCAGTTATATTCTATATACTGAAGATGACTGAAGAGTTCTTCTTAAATTGATTTTCTGAATGTTAAATATAATTAGTTCCTTTCTATCATACTAATTGTAAACATAATTCAAAAATTCTAAAATAAACTTTACAGTTCTTTTAGAGCTGTGAAAAAAACTATGAAAAATTATTATCCAATGCTCTGATGTTCTATATCACTACCAAACAGTTGAGAAAAATGGCAGACGCTTTTTTATAACAAATTTTATAAATAAAGAAAAATAAATTAAATAAAAATAAAGAGAGTGTTAAAAAGAAAAAAAAAGAAATAAAAAAGCAAAAATCATTAACAAAAACTTAAAAACCAAATCAAACAAATTAAAAAATAAAAAAAAACGAAAAAAGAAACAAGAAAACAAAAAAGAAAGACAAAACCAAAGTCGATAGAAAAAGACATTCAAATATGGAAAGTAATAAAAAATAATTAAAATATAAAAATTGCTCCGTGAATGAAAAAAAAAAAATTTTTTATTATATTAATTTTGAGGGACGATATATGTTTAATGGTTTCCTTTTTTATTTGAATATTTTCATTTATTATGAAAACTCTATATTTTTGACATGACTAAATGTTTGTGTGTGTAAAACGTTTTTATATATGAGTACTACTGAAAAAAAATTTTTTGTTTATTTATTGTTATTTTTTAATGAAATATTTATATTACACTTATTTTTTTTATTATCATTGATATTAAGATTATTATATTTATTAAATCATTGTTACTTTTCTTGCAGTAATTGTTTTAGTTACATGGTAGGTTGTTATGTTTTGTCAGTACATAACTGTGTGTAACTTTCTTGTCTGTGCATAATATTCAATTGTTGTTTTAAAATTAATATTACTTTATCATTATTCTTATAACTGTTAATTTATCATCATTATTATTATCATTATTACTTGTATTATTAATACTATTTCATGGTATTTACTCAAGATTAGTTTTTAACTATTAGTAAATGACCTTGACTGTATGATCTTTTATCAAAATATATTGATTGATTAATATATATGTGTATGTATATATATATATATATATATATATATATATATATATATATATATATATATATATATATATATATATATATATATATATACACACACATATATATATATATATATTTACACACACACACACACACACACATATATATATATATATATATATATATATATAATATATATATATATATATATACATATATATATATATATATATATATATATATATATATATATATATATATATATATATATATATATATATATATATATATATATACATATATATATATAGAACCGTTATACTAAGTTAATACTATTAATAAGACACTTAATATACTATACGTTATATTAAGTTAATATTATTAATAAGACACTTAATAGTATTAACTTAATATAACGTATAATAATGATAAATTACTTGCTGAAAATCATGTAAAAAATTTTATTGCTTAAAAGTCAGTCTCAGTGAATTAATATTTTTTTTAAATATCACTGCTATTTTTGTTACTTAAATTGTTGTGGTGACTAAACCTGTTATTGTGGTAACTAAACGCGTTTTTACTTTGATTGTAAAACAAAATGCAAATTTAAACTGATTTTTAAGAGTATTACTAGTGCTTGATTATAAATTTTTAAAATTTTAAAATTTTTATAATAGCATTATAAATTTAAAATTTTAAAAGCAATAATATTATCCTGAACATGCTTTTAAATAAATTTATGATTTATTTATAGGTTTTTTTGTAATTAACTATAGACTTTAATATCATAGTCCTCTTTGAAACGGTTTTAAAATGATATATGACTCTGAAGTATATCTATCATTAAAAATTGCTACAGTTCAAATTTTATAGCATTTCAAAACAAAAAATGAAACTTTTAAACGATGAGTTTAACTAACTGCGTTCTAATCTTTAAATTGTCTCGTTTCGTTAAAGCTGATGCGTGATAAAAAATGTATTTTGGTGCGCGCGCAATATAAATTAAAAATAAATCGAAATAAAATTCATAAAAACTTGGTTTGATACGGCCTTTGACTGACTAAAAGAGCAAATAATTTTTGCTTTGAATTATTTTAGAATTTGTGCCAGCGACGGTTGGTCAGGCATCTTATTATTGATTTTATTTTATGCTATTATAGCCTATTTTAAAAAATGGGGCCGACGAGGGACTTTAGTAAAAATTGATAACAATATTAGAAAAAACAGTGGCTACCAAAAATTTGTAATCCTAATTACTTAAAATTTTAATTCTAAATTTTAAATAACATTTGGACTAGCCCTATACGTAAAACAAAGGTCATCCAGCACGACAATGTTTACACAACCACTATCGGCGCCGGAGAAGATGCTTGACAGTGAAATACGCCTGGGGGCGTTTTCAGAATCAGTAGTCAGAGATAAATATAATCCATCTTGGTTGGCATATTAATCCATTTTGGTACTCTAGAGTATGACTGTACTAGTTTGATGAAAGTTCAAAGAAAAATTTTTTACCCTGCCCAGCAAACATTGTATTGCGGAATTTCAGTGTACCTATATAGGCATTTTGAGAGGACCACTGTAGTCTTGCTTATCGGTTACTTAGTGGACCACTATAGGCAACTGTTATTGGCGTAATTATTAACAAGTTATTGGCGTGCCATTTATAGCGGCTAGCACTAATGGTCTTCTAAGTGACTGATGAGCAAAACTTCAATGAACAGCTAAAAAAGTGATTGTCAGGAAAGAGAAAGGAAGTTATTTTAACTAGAAAAAGTTGAGAATCATTAAAAATATATATTTTATTTGTGATGGTAGACAATTGAATTGTGATGAGGCATTAACTTATTACAACGACTCTAAATGTTCTAGTCATTTTTATAAACAGACATGAAACTGGTTTTTAAAGCAGGCATCTAGTTTTATTTTATCTTATATTAGTTTATGCAAATTGAAAAGCTGATGTTACCCGTTAGATGAACATTTTTCTGTTACAGAAACACTTGTCTCTGTAATAGATCTAATCAGTTCGTGACAAAGAGGTGGGTGTTGGAGGTGGTACAATGAACCCACAAAAATTGTCTTAGTGCGACAATTTTATAACAACTTATTTAGTTATTCAACTAAAAAATTGAAGAGTTTTAGTTTATTTAAATTTTACTTACACCTTTTATATTTATTTGTAGTGACGTATTTTTAAAAGTTTCAAGTTTTAAAGCGTAGCAAAGTGTTCGCACCACAAAAATCAGAAACCTTCACCAGGTTTAGTAACAAGTAAAGATCTTAAAGCTGACAAAAAAGGAAACAAAAATGAGTCTCATAAATTATCCGTCATTTTTTGTTTCACATAGTATTTAAATAGATGGCATAATAGTAAGATCAGCAGAAAGTTTTCAAGTCTTCAAGTTTTTTTTTTTTTTTGGTGCCTCAAGAAGTCATTACGGTCTTATCACAGAGCACCACGGAAGAGCATTTCATAGGAAGTTCACGCCTCTTTCCCAACTGATGTCGCAAAACTTGCCCAGAGGTGGGGTTTGAACCGCGGATCATGCGTTTCTGAGGCAAGTGTACCAAGGCTGCTAAGTTCATTCTTATGATCTCTTTAGTCCATCAGTGCAGGCTTGTCTACTTAATTAGATATGCAAAATTTGTCATCTCTGCTTTGCTTCTCAAATCATTATAAAAATGACTTGAGAAGCAAAGTAGAGATGACAAATGTCGGAAAACACAAAACTTGCTATAAAGTACTTTATGGCCATCTTAATAAATTGTTTTTGTCTATTTTTCCTTTTCTATTTTGGCTTTAGATTTTTCCGACAAAGAACTTTAATGCTGGCCAAATGTGACATTAAATAATAGTCACACTTAATTTTATGAAATGTCGTAAATGTGAGTCTGGCTATGATATTAATACCACTTAGTTGAAAACAACACATAATGCTAACAACACCTAAATATTATAAATACCATAACTCGAGTGTGGCTATCACATGCGCGCATTAAATTTTCTTGTCGGATTTGCTAAATTTGCTTTGTTCAAAACAAAGCAAATTTAGCAAGACAAAAATGAATATCTGTGGCAAAACCCAAAAAAAAAATTGAACATATAACGCAATTTCTATCTGTTGTATAAAACCTTACAAAAGATGAAGTTAGCTTTGTCAACCTGCTAGCATAAATCATTTATTGCTTCTTAGCTGTATCAAAGTTACTGCAGATAAAAACCGAGTAGTTATAACAACAACTTTCTTATGAAATCCTTCATTCAGTGGCGGATTGAGGTTTGGCGTTGTGGGGGGCCCGGGTAATGTTCGAGGGCAACAAGGGTTGGGGGTGGCACATAAATTTCTAGAAACATTTTTTTTGTGAATGGCACTTGTGATAAATATATTTTATTGATGCTTTAATGTGCCTTTTATCATAACTATTAAGACAACCTAAGTTTTGAGTTTGTAGAGTTTTACAAAAAATTTACTTTTCTACTAGTTTATACAAACTTTTTTCTGCGATATTTCATTTCCAGTGGGTAAAAAACGTTTGTTGAATGTCTTAAGAACTGCATACGGACTTGCGACGTCTATAAGACGTTGTGTAGACGTCTTACGGACGTCTGTGCCAGCTGGGTTGAAGCAAAATGATTTGTTGATAATTCAAAGTCAATGCTGTCAGTAAGCTCACATTCAAATAAAACCAATGTCAACCCTAAAGACATTGATTTGTTATTGTTGATCACAAATTTTTTTTATCTTTAGTCTACTGAAGCTTTTCTCATCTTAAGCGAATGAAAACGGACGAGTCAAGCGGATTTTGTAGAGTATAGTCAAGTTAGGAAAACATGATGTCATCTATTTCTCTATTCTAAATGAATGTACGTCTTTCATTTGTAGTTCGGTTGCCATTGCTAGAGATATTGATGCATACACATTTTTAAAAGTAGGGCGCAAATAGGTTTCAAGTGTGGAGGGGGTACCATACAGGTTTTTGCCGAAAAAAATAATAATTATAGTTATATAAAAAAAAAATTGCTCCTCTATTTTGAAATCAGTTAATTTATAATTTTTGGTTTTTCTTTTTTTTTTAAAAAAAATCATTTACCGTTTGCAAAGTCATTGTGTTTTTATAAACAATCACTGTAGTTTTGATACACCGAAGTATATTAAAAATCCATTGACATGTACATTATAATTATAAGAAATATTTTCTTTAAATAAAATATTTTTCTTTTTAATGCTATAAATCTGTCCGAATTTGTAAACCTGGTATAGAAAAGATGATTAGTTGTAACCTAGTTTGCAGTGACGGATCCATGGAGGGAGGGAGGGGGTGCAGGAGACGCAAATGTGATACGAAATACAAAAATATTTCAACATCCCCACCCAACAACCTCCACCACCAACAAAAATTCCTGGATCCATCACTGCTAGTTTTCTATTTCTATTTAAAATAAACACATAATTTTGGTCAGCCAGCACACTTACGTTGGGCCAACAAATGTAAATACATCGCGAACGTCGGCAGTTTTTTCCGATGCAAATACAGCGTTATTCCAATGTTAATTTTATCGTATTTATTTTAATGAAAACCTTAATAACAATGTAATTAAAAACAGTTATCAAAATTAGATTGGACCAACGTATATAAAAACATCGCAAAAGTTGGTTGTTTTTCCGATCTAAACCCAACGTTTATCCAATGTAAAGGATCAACGTTTATCCAGTGTTAATAACTCAACGTCAATACAATGTGTATAGTTTAACGTTGGATTATATACATTGGATCAACGTTGATTCATATGCATTGGAAAAACGTTGGATTATGTACAGTGGATCAATGTTGTGCTTGCATCAAAAATTAGTTCTTATAACTTATAAGAACTAATTTTTATTCAAATATTTCAGTTGATTATGAAAATATATTTTGCTTATATACTTTTACCTTACTTATATAACGAAATATCAAGCCGCAAACAAAACAAACATGAATAATGCGTCTTTAATCAGGTGCAGGCACATTATTATAATAAGTATAAACAAACGTCATCAGCAATGTCGACCCATCTAAATGGATGAAATATGTAGTATTATTAATATACAATTATATATGCGTTTAAATATATAATATTTTATGTGTTTATATATACACTAAAATACAAAACAAGTAAATTTAATTCCGAAAAAATGAAACATAACGTTGTGCAAACGTAAAAAATAATATTAAACCAACTTTAAATACAACGCTTTGTCAACGTTTTGTCAACGTTGTGCCAACGTAAATTACAACGTTGAATCAACGTAACGTTACGCTATGCCGACTTTAAACACAACTTTGGGCCAACGTTGTTTTTTGACTGTTAGCAACATCGCATTTGTAACCGAAATGATATTAAAACAACGTTGGCAGTTTTTTTATATCGCTTACTAAAAAATATTGAAGTAAGAAATATGTATAAAAATGATCGTTATGAATTAGACTTAACAAGACGCGTATTTACGGGTCCAGGCAGCTAGGGCTCAACAAATGCTGTAATATTGATTTACCTAAAGTAAAACTAATTAAACGAAAGTGTCGCTTGCAGTCGGAAACTACTAGTTTATGCAAATAGTGTCAATTTTATATAAAAAGAATAAAAGTGATTGTCTGCGGTATCAAAAATATAATAAAAAAAACTGCAAAATAAAACTTATGGTGTCTTCTTGAAAATTTAGAACTTCTGATGGAATTTTAAAATTTCTCATTTCACTTCAGTGAGAGTATATATATAAATATATATTTATATATAAGCTCTTACTAAAATGAAATGAGATATTTATTATTGAAACGGGAACAATGTATTATTTATCATACATTGTTTCCCTTTTATGATGTTGAATACTGGATCTTTATGACTCGATACAGTTTTGCATGGGTTCGACTCGATGTATGGATTATGAGTAGGTAACTCATTCTATCATCTCCTAATAAGGGTACAGCTCCAAATCTCAATTTTATGGCTGGTAAAAGAGGATAGTAGTCAGGTTTCCCGAACTCTGCGGTAGCTCTCAAAGAGACTAATTCCATCAACAGCTGCAAAGTATCAGAGTACTAACAATGCCATGTTGCGCATAGATGGTGTCCCTGTTCGTACTTTTTATGTGTATTGTCGAGGCCACAATTCGAGCTTTTTGTTACGGCGTAGGGCTTACTAATAGTAATTTGAGCTAATCGTTTTTGAAATAATGTAGATCTTCATATATTTATGAACGGTAATGTACTCGATGAGTCATCTACCCTTTGTCTCCTAGGATTAACTCTTACTTCCAATATTTCTTGGAAACTATTTAGCAATTACATAGCAAAATTAGCATCAGCTAAGGCTATATCTCTTTATTGAGTTCACTACTTTCTGACTAAGGATTTTATTCTTTATCTCTACAAATCTCAAACCTGTCGTTGTATGGAATACTGTTGCCATACCTGGAGCGGATCTTGGAATGATGCACTTTCTCTTTTAGACAAGGTGCAAAAACGCATTGTAAACATAGTTGGACCTGCTCTTGCAGCCAACCTTCAACCATTGTCACATTGTCGTAATGTTACTTCTCTTTCTCTTTTCTATAAATATAAATGGGCACTGCTCTAAAGAGCTAGCGTCTCTTGTGCCATCTACTAAAATTTCATTCTCGTTTACTCGTCATTCAATTAAGTTTCCTTTTACTGTGACTGTTTCTAAGTGCTTCAAAAAATCTTTTTTGTCTATTTTTTCCTTGAGCATCTGTTCTTTGGAATTTGTTCTTTTCATCTCTTTTTCCTGATTCATATAATTTGTTACTCTTCAAGTTGTCTGTTAATCGTTATATTGCTTTAAACTTCATTTTTTTTCCAGAAACTTCCGATTACAATAGTGGTTTCTTGCAGCCTTGTTGGAAGTGAAGATGTAAAAATAAAAATAAATTAAAAAAATTTCTTTTAGAACTGGCTCTACAAGTAAGTGAGGGATCACTAAGTTTGTTTTGTCTACTCTCATAGTAACAAGATTTGTAATCCATGCAATGTTAAAGTCGCGGACTCTTCTGCTATATGACAATATAAAAAGTTAGTTAAACTAGCGTTTTGTTTTGATCCCGCAACTCGAAGTGTCGTGTTAAAATTTTAAACATTTCTAATTAAAAAAAATTTTAGAATAAGGAGGGGGTGTGGGCATAACCCGTTTCTTTTAGTCAAACTATTCACCAATTTGTATAAAATTTATTTTTTATGCTAGATTTTCTTATTTTATTAGAGATAGAAATATTTTTTTTAATGAATAATTTTTGATAATAGTATGTGTCCAACAATTACCACCACATCCACCCCTAACTCAAAGATACACCTCTTGTATTTAGTGGTGGTCTGGGAGAAAATTATAAGAACTTCTGTTTCATAAAAATGATAATTCACATTTAAAAATACCGGGAATAGAAGCCGTTATTTAGTGCCCCTTTAGCCCCCTGGCCATGCCCTATGGCAGAATGCCACTATAAATATGTATAAACAGGGTAGCCGATATGCTTTAATGACGCCTGGGGCAAAGCAGCAATTAGACACCCCTTGTATTAAATATTTTTATATTGCATATTTTTAAACTAAAAATATGTATTAAAATATCGTTTTAATGCTGCAATATAAGCTGAACGTCTGGTGTCCAAAAGCTTCTAAAAAAGACTATTCATTTAGCAGGACTCCCGCTGAAAATAAAAAGATTTTTTGATTAATGTAAGAAATAAATAAAAAATTGTATTTATATATTACAATAATCAATAAAACTTGTACATAAAAAGTTTAATATTGATAAAAGAAACCAATACCAGGCTTTCATATGCTAACGATTGACATTGCCTCAGCCAAAGTGGCATCAAAAAAATACTTTTAAAATAGGTTACTTCAGGTGCATCAATTTCATCCTGCTCTAAATTATTTCAACGATTTGCAACACGGTTTGTAAAAAAGTACTGACATTCTGATAACCTTTGATTAGTTAGGGTTTTAAACAGGTCATTTGTTCAGAAAAACTGTTTGCCATTATCGATGTGTAATTTGGTATGGTTACAATCAACACTCGCCCATTTCCATTTGGACATTTATTCTCCAGCTTACTCATTGTTATCCAATTTAATAGCTGGCCTCAATGTCATAGCTATCAATATTGTGAAGAAGTTGTTATGGGACATTGTCTTGAATGCGTTGGCAAAGTCAGTAAAACTTATGTCAACTACTGTAAACTGCTTCCGTTAAAATGTTACGGAAAATGACACGGATATTTCTATCAGAATAGTCATGAAAAAATTTATGAGATATTTATTTACTTTTTTTTGAAATAGGCTTACAAAGTTTATCTTTAACAAGAAAATGTTTTGTTTGGATAAGATTTAGTGTCTACTTCAATATAAAAAATAAGTCAATATTTTTTGTTTGTTTTTTTGGTCCCTACCAAAAAATAGGAGTAAATTATTGAATACTTTAGTTCTTTGGTGATAAAAATTAATTTAATTGCTATGCACATCACTAAGTAAATTTATATTATATTTCAAAAATAAAAACTATTTTTTTACTTAATTTTGTTTCGTAATTTAAAAATCTCATTATAACTTTTTTTGTGTTTCGTCTTCTGGTGCCCCTATGATCTTGACTCCCGGGGCACATATGGCCGTTTTCCCCTTCTTCTCGGCGACCCTGAGTATATATTATAAATACTATAATTTACACTATAAATACTCTTACACCTATCTTTTGATGCCAATTTGACAAAATTATAACAATTTGCGTTAAGAAAAACTTTATTTGTACGAAAGTTTTTTTAACAATTCCATATAAATCGCTAACTTGAAAAAAGGGACATTTTTTTCAAAATGGAGATTTTTATATCAGTATAAAGTATTTTTATAAGCGCATGTTTAGACCAAAAAAGAAAACTCTCGCTCATATTTAAACGAATTAATTAGTAAGGTGAAAATAACAAGGAGACATATCCGGGACATGTCCTATTTTTGAGTAAAAATAGTTAGAATCATTGATTTATAAAAATACCGCTGTAAGTAGCACTGTATTTTAATGTCATAGCAAGAAGTGTCAATGTCAAACTTTATAAACACTTGTTAATTTATCTGGTTTATCGTAACGGTTTGTGTCTTTTAATTGCTTATATTTTGCTTGTTTGTCTGGTAAAAACAGTCAAAGTAGTTCTCAAAGGAACAAAAGAATGAAAATAATGAAATATCTTGATGCTGGTCTTTCGCTAAAAATTATGGACAAAATGTATAAAGCAAAATACCCTAATAACGGTAACTTCTTATAAATTTTTTTGGAATTATCTTAATGAAAATTTTAATTTGAGATTTGGAAGGCTAGCAAAGGACTGCTATGCTCAGTTTAAAGTACTTGGAGAGAACTCTTTAATAGCTTTATTGAAAGAAAAATTGAATTAGGAAAAATAAATACTTGTGGTCTAATCATGCCAATATCCAAGGCTTAATTGAAAAAACTTCCATTCCTTACTTTTAAGTCAGAAGATATTAGAAAAATAATGAAATTTATACCTGCAGAATTTTTGTCTTTTTGGGAACCCATTTTAGAACTTCTAACTAGACGGGGTAGTAATATAGATGGTGAGTAAAGAGTTCTTTCAGCTCAGTAGCCCTTTAAAATTGTATCAAGTAACTTTTTTTGTTCCAAAAACTAAAAATTTAATCCTAGTTCTTGATATTTTGTATTTACTTTGGTTTCTTTATTAAATCATGTTTCATTTGTACATCTTTTTACTTACCTAAACATAGGGCTGCCATTGTCCTGATCTTTTCGCTGGAGAACGCGATAAAAGTTTTAATTTTAATTAGTTTAGCGCTGGGCTCTCCTCCGTAAAAATCAGGACTATGGTAGCCCTACCTAAACATATTGTCATAAATGTAAAAATCAACTTGTTAATTGGAAAAAGAAGACATGACCCAAACCAAAATTGTATTTTTTAGGGACCAATAGTGAAATTGAACTTTTTTTCTAGCACTCAATGCATAACACACTTTACGATAAACTAAAAGCAATCATCATATAATTAAAACATTATCTTCTTTGCCTAGTATACAGTTTTTTTTTAGTTTCTGCAAAAAATACTTTTTGAGATTTACCCTTTTTCAAGATAGCGATTTATAATTCGTCACTTAAAACCTTAATAAATTTTTTATTGAATTTTTTTATTTTGATAATTTGTACAACTTTAAAATATTGTATTATTTGCTCTTTCCAACAATGTATAACAATCTAACATTAATTTAACCTAAAAATTTCATGTCACATATTAAATGAAAAGAAAAAAATTGAAACTTTTTAAAATCAGTCTCAATAAAAATTTTTTATACTTTGTTCATTTTACCATAACTTTGTACATTTTACCATAACTTTTACCAGGAATCATGAAACAGAGAGAATCAGAATAGTAAAAGTGGCATAGCAAAGGCACGGCGTCACAATAATTTAAGAAACTACGACATTCTTTAATACACGAGACAGGTTAATTCAAGTTTAACCTTTAATTTTAATCAGGTAAATTGAAAGATTTGTTAGAAAGAAAAAGAAGAATACTCAAAATAATATGGTAATAAATGTGCACAATTTATATTTATGAATATTAAACTTTTATTTTTGTATTAAAAATAAGAATTCTTTTTTTTATCTTAATATTATTAAGTAATTATTATACATAAGTAATATTTATTGTTTATGCGACACAAAGATCGCAAAAAGTGACCAAAGGAGCCGTCCAGTTACGTAGACCTGGAAGATGTGAAAATAAAAGAACTCTTTTTTTTATCTAAATATTATTAAGTAATTATTATAAATAAATAATATTTCAAAATTTTCTTGAATGTGAACTCAAATTAGTGTCAAGGTTTATTACTGAACATACCCAACAAACATTTTATAGAAGATTTTTAGTGGATCTATATAGACATTTTGAGCGGTCACTGTAGTTTTTCTCATTGATTACTTAGTGGACCTATAATGGAATTTTCCAAAAGCGGCTAGCCGATGTCTAGCCACTATATCATATGTTGGAAAGTTATCAAAGAACTATATCGCATGTCCGAAAGTTATCTATAACTTTCGGACATATGATAAACCAATATATACCAATACCAAATATAAACCCAATACAATAATATTTGCTAGGCAGGAATCATTTTTGTAGTAGATTTAAAATGAGGCTATGAAAACCTTTTTTTTAGTCTTTCATTGGAATTTTGCCCATCGGTTACCTAGTGGACAACTAATGGCATCTACTACAAGTAACCAGCCGATAACTTTCCATGTAACTAATACATTGCACAGTAATACTAATTTGATATGAAAAAAAACCGTTTTATGGATCATGCAATACTTAAACCAGTAAAACAAGTACAGTGAGTCTTAAGAGTCTTAATCTTAAGTGTTTTGCGTAAGACGTTTTACATTAGAACAATTTATCTAATACCATTGATTCCGTTAATCATCAGATACTTTCAAGAAAGCTATTACTTAATGAAGTAAAAAAAATAAACTTCTTTGTTTAAAATTATAAAAACCATAGGCAGAGCCGTCTCAAAGAGATATTTAAGGATGGGGGGTAGAGTGACGGATCTGTTTTTTGTTGACTAAGGCCTAGAATCAAACTTTTGTCGACTAAGTTCTTAAAAAAAAAGGTTCTCGTTGGCTAACATTTTGCAGACTACAGTGTCCAAATTTACTGACTTGATTTGTAATATAATTTTTCTAGGGGAGTTAGACACCTTCTTACATCCTCCTCCTCGGGAGGGGGATGTAAGGAGGTGTCTAACTCCCCTAGGAAAATTATATAACAAATCCCCTAGGTGCCTCCTGACCATAAGATTTTTATTGTTTTTAATGTATCCAAATTATTCATATTCAACATCAAAAATAACAACCTTCATATCGTATGCGTAAACGACTCTGTTTTATTCGTTATTTTTATTAAATTCTTTTTTCTATAAGTCTTTTTTTCAATACTAAATTTCAAAACTTTTTTTTTAAATTATCGGTAGTTTAATCACTACTTCTTAAATGTTTTCATTTCATTATAAAAGTTTAGCTTTCTGCTTCAATTTTTATTAAGAGTGATTTTGATTAATTAAGTATAACCATTATTATTATTAAATAAGGACTTATTTTATAATAATGGTTACACTTGATTAAGCAAAATCACTTTTATTAAAAATTAAATTAGAAAGCTTTAGTTTTATATCATGTCTTCCATGGAAAACATGATAAATGTTTTTGTTAAGCTCAATTTAAGTAGAAAATAGAAATCATAATAAATGTTTTTTTTAAGCTCCACTTGATTGGAAAACATGATAAATGTTTTTTTAAGCTCCACTTAAGTAGAAAACATGATAAATATTTTTTATTTGTTGTTTCGCTTAAGTAGAAAAATGATAAATGTTTTTCTTAAGTTCAATTAAGCAGAAAACATGATAAATATTTTTCTTAAGTTCCTTGAATTTTTTTATCATATATTTAAAATGGATCAAAAAATCCAATGTGGTTGGAAACGTGTGCGGAAAAACAAACTATAACCAAGACATTTTCTTTTGCGTATTCCAAAACAGTTTATGAATAATGGAGCCTTCTGAGAGAAGGAGTTTTCGACAAGCTAGAATGGTATTTTTATTGCTTATTTTATTTAAATTAAATAGCATTAAATTTTAATGCTATTTTATAAATTTTAATGCTATTTTATAAATTTTAATGCTATTTTATAAATTTTAATGCTTAAAAAAAGCATTAAATTTTAATGCTTACTGAAGCCTAATCTATTAACGTATTTTTTTGTTCTACTTCTAGGTAAAACAAAGATTGGTTGCTATAAAGTTTCTATTACATTCATAAAGCATACTTCATCTACTTGCTATGTTCAGGGGCGGGTTTGTCAATCGCCAAGGAGGGGGCTAAAAAGGTCAAAATAAAAAGGTTCACATATTTTCATTTATAAGTATCTTTCTTTTTTAATTTTTTGTTAATAGTCAACTTCATTTGTCATTGAATAGTCCAATTTAGTGTAATAATCAATTTACAAAAAAAAAATTCTGAAAAAAGTTCCAAGGAGGGGGGGGGGGGGGTGCGACTACCCCCATGTCTACCCATCCCCCGTAAAACTCACCACTGACTACGTTCAGCCCTACTGTCTGCTCTTATATGTTTTCAGCATAAGTATCTAATATTTTTGAACTTATTTTTGCAACGTACTTCATGTACCCATTTTTTGTTAACATTGAATATGTACTGAGTAAAAATATTTTACAGCTCCATCATTGTTTATAAGCAGAATTTATAAATCAAAATTGTAAAGCCTGAAATAAGGTTTGTTTTTTTTAATTTGTTTATAATTTCAGCGCAGTTAAGTTATTTAACATATATGAAAATTTATGTAATATAGATACAACTTTAACTTTACATAACTTTTATGCCACATGTATGCAACTTTATGTAAGGTATATACAACTTTAACTTTACGTAACTTTTATAAAGTAGTTGAACCATTTTTAGTTTTTAAAATTTAACATTTTTATAAAAATTCAAAGAGCTGTATTGCATCCAGTATTTTTGCATCCAAGTTGAAATTAAACTTTAATGATGCGTGCACTATGTAGTTATTTTCACCAAAGTTATATGATGGCATACCTATTCTAACAAGAGCAACTTGTAATGAGCAATCATAGAAAAAAGTCACCATTTTCATTAAAGAAAGCTGTGTCTGCGTTAACATAAGTATTACAACAAATGCACAAAAAGTTTAGATGAAATAGATTAAAATGTCAATGCTGTATAATTTATTAAAAAAAATCTCAAATAAAAAGAATTAACTGCAACACTACATTCCAAATATGATTTTTCATGATTATAAACACAATATTTTCTGGACACTATAAGTTAACCTTTTATCAAAAACATTACGAAAACTATTTTGAAAACCTAAATTATTAAGAATACAGTCTGTTTATCATGTACTTTCTTGTTCTTATGATTAGTATTGTGAGGTTCAGAGTTACTTGTTCTTATTAGCCTTCAATAACTATTAGTTATAAAAATTATGATAATAATGAATTTATTATACTTTATTATTTATTTGATGTAGTAAAATTGATAATATAAAATTATCATAAATGTATTAATTTAGATTGTTGATAAAAAGTTAATTTAATGGCTGTTTAATTAAAAAAGAATAAGGAAAAAATTTGTTTAAACATCTTTTCGCTTTAACGACCCGCTACCGTATTTTGAAGCTTGCTATTTTATTTAAAATGTCTTTTTTATTCCGTCTGAATTTGTTATTTTTAAAGGAATTGCAATTTTAAGCAAAAGATAACAATAGTTTCAATTAATATGTTAGCCAGAAGGTTTATTAACTGTAAATAACTATAGGTTTTGAGATGTAGTTTAGTCTTCTAATCTAAAAGATCTTGGTGAAACTCTGGATTCTCACCTTAATTTCAAAAACATAGCAGCTAATACAAAGTATATTTTATTTTAAAATCCTTAAAGTCTAATGGTCCGAGTATCTAAGAAAAAGACTTCATTACATTTATTAGGCCAATATTAGAATATTGCTCTCCAATTTGGTCGCCATATTAAATTTAATAAAATAATAATAATAGTTGCGGACACGCTTAAGCTTTTCACAAAAAAAATCCTACCCCTGTGCAACAAATTCATTTGCTTATTTTAAGTTGCTTGAGGCAAGGCGAATAAAATATGACTTATTGATTTGCTTCAAAATTCTGCATAGTTTGGTTACCATTGATAACTCTGTGTTCTTTTTCATTGAAAAAATTGATGCGCAAACAACAACGAAGACTAGATATTTGCAAATATAGTTCCTCTTACCAAATTGTTAACATTTGGGTTGAGTTGCCCTTCAATGTTGTTAACAGAGGCAATTCTACTTATAAAATAACGGGGGGCTGAATCTTTAGAAAGTACCAACTGATTCCTAAAAAAAAAAAACTCCTTAAAACTAGAATTCACTTTTTTTTTATACATGTTTATTTTACAACTACAAAGAAAAAAATTATTTACAAGTAACCAATCACAGATTGGCGGTAAAGGTATACAAATATAAATATCATAAACATAAAGTTCAAAATATACGAAGCAAATAAAAATATAGTAACATACAACTTCAAGACATGATTATAATAAATATAATGCAACAATATAATAATGTGAAAGTAAAAAATAATCCAATATATCTCTATATTCTTCTAAAATAAAAAAAAATTGCTAGTTTTTGGAGGTGTGATAAGATATTTCAGTATATATCTATTTACCACATCTCAAAATGATATTTGTGTATAAATATGATAAAAACGAAATTTGTATAATTGATAAAAGGAATTACTTGTTTGTATCTATAGGAAGTTCGCAAAGACTGAAGTCAGTCTTGTCATCGAGTACTTTTATTATAGGCGTGTAATACACATAGAAATGCAGTTGCATACGTGATATATATGTATGTGTTACATATATACCTTATTATTATTATTATTATTATTGTTGTTATTATTATTATTGTTATTATTATTATTATTAATATAATTATTGTATATTTTTTTATTGTTTCCTGTTAAAAGTTAAACAACATTCTTTTTTTATTCGGGTCATTTTTTTGTTATTTTTATTTTTAATTAGAATCTAAAAAAATTCCTTATAGTTGTTTAATTTGATTATTATAGATTTTAGCTTTGTTTTCAGGAGTGTTTGTTGTTTAAATTTATTAGTGATTCGTTTCTGAAAATTATTTTGTAAAATAAATAAGAATCACGGTACGTAATTGAGAACTTAGAGAGTCTTGTTGTTTCAAACGGTATCATAAAGTTGCCAGTTGTTCTTGTATTGTATTTATTTATATAGTTTTTAAAAAAGTGTGCTATAATATTTTTTTAAACCAGACTTATATTTATAGGCATTTACTTTTCATGTATAAATATAACAGTTTATATTTATAAATGGAAAGTATACATTTGATAAATATTTATTTGAACTATATTTAGTGCTTTCATTTGCTCTAGTAAGGGTTGCGCATGAGTAAATTTGTTTTTGCCGTACACTAATCTTGAAGCGTGTTTTTGATGTAGGTAAAATAGTTCTAATTTAGATTTGTGGGTACTGCCCCTTGCTATATTAGCATACATAAGATATATAAGATATATAAGATAGCTATATAAGATAGCTATACATAAGATAGCTATGTATGTATACTATGTATACATAAGATAAGCTATACATAAGATAGCTATGTATGAATAAATAGTAAACAAGTTTTAGACTTTTTGTGACATGTTTAGTTGATGTGGGGTTTCCAGGAGATGTGTTCATCGATTAGAACCCCTAAAAACTTTGTAATCAGAGCTCTTTCGATGGTAATATTTTCTATATTAATTGTTAGTAGGTTTAGGGGCATTTTCTAATTTGTTGATTAAAGTGGAATAGTATATATTTAGTTTTTTTCTAAATTGAGTGAAAGTTTATTTGATCTAAACCATATAATAATTTTTTTTAGTTCAACATTTTCTTTTTTAAAGAGGTCTTCAATTGTCTTTGGTGAGTAAATTAAGTTTGTATCATCAGCAAACATTATAGTTTTAAAGATATTAGAGGCATTTGGAAGATCGTTTATATAAATAAGAAACAAAAGAGGAGCAAGAGTGGAACCTTGAGGTACACCATATTATGTTTTAGTAAATTTAAGTTGCTTTTTCTATATATAGTAACACACTGTTGTCTGTTATTAAGGTAGTATTTAAACCATTTTAAAGCCTAATTTTTTACACCCTAGTTTTTCATTTTTGTTTGTAAAATCTCATGGTTGACTGTGTCAAACACCTTTAACAAATTAATAAAGTTCAATAATTTGACCTTTTTTTAATGATTTACTTATCCTATTTGAGAGGTCAAAGATTGCATGCTCTGTTGAGTGTTTTTGGAAATCATATTGACCTTTATTGATAATTTTGTTAGCTTTAAAATATTTATTAAATTTATTGTAGATTATCCGTTCGAGATGTTTTGAGAATACCATAAGAGTTAAGATTGGTCTATAATTGTTTAAAGTTGGTTTCTCCTGATTTATAGATTGGCACAATTTTTGAGATTTTTAGTTTATTAGGTACAATAGCTGTTGTAACTGATGAATTAAATATTTGGCTAATGGATTATTATCTCCTCAAAAACAACAAATACTACTTTGCAAGAGATGTTGTCAATCCCTAGGGACTTCATTTTAAGTGATTTCATAGATACTTCAAGTTCGTCTTGATTAAGTTCATTGAAATTTTAGGAGCAGTGTGAGCCTGTTAAGTAACTTTTAAATGTATTATTTGGGAATTAAGTTTTTGATGCAAGATCAGCACCAATGTTGACAAAGTAGCTGTTAAATTCGTTGGAAATATGTCGCTTATTATTAGATTTGCTTTCATTAATTATTACTCTAGAAGGCATTTTGTTGGATTTACTTTTACCAATTATTACCAGTTTGTTGCCGATCGCAAGTCCTTAAATTTTTGAGTAGAGGTTTCATCGATGATTCTTCTACAGCTTGAAAGTCACCTTCTTTGGAAACTATGCCATTTGTTGAAATAAATACAATTTAATCTAATTTATTGCTGTTTTTTATTCCTTTTAACGCACATATTTATTACGTTTATTACGTTCGTTAAATGGAATGAACGTAATAAACTAATTGTAACTATTGACATTTTAAACAATAAGAAAAATTTCATTAAGCTGCTGTTAAAAACCACCCGATGGTGCGCCTGAAAATCTTAGCTTGATTTTAGAGCTAAATATCGTTCACAAAGGTGGCAAAGAAAAGAAAATTAACTTTATAATTAGGGATTTCATTATAAGTTGCTTAATTTATTGTAAAAATAAGAAAGTACAAAATTAATCTAATGAAATTTTTACAGCAGATTCAATCGAAAATCAATTTACTAGTAACAGAATTAACAATGCTGATTCATAATTTTTTTTACAACAGATATTTGTAATAACGAAATACAAAGAGATATTTGCAGTAACGAAATACAAACAGATATTAATAATGAAAAAATACGAATAGGCATTATAAAAACCATATCAGACTATTTCCCTACTATCTAACAATAAATACAATATTATCTAATAACGCAAAAAAAAAAAGATATAATAAAAAATAATAAAAAAAAAATGCATTGAGGAATAATATAAAAATGAGTACATTGCAAAATATTGACTTTAATGTAGTGGCGCCAATTTAGCAAAAACTTAGGGTAGGGGGGTACGAACATATTTGTGAAAACAAGTTAACTCCTCTTTCCTACAACAACAAGAAAGAGTAGTGAAACAAAAAATGCCAGTTTTTTGTTGTTTGAGATTGCTTAGTTAGCAATCTCAAAAGTCAAAAAAAACGCCGCATCTGCTCCTAACCTTAACTATGATATTTTTTATACTAAGATTGGGTTTATCAAAATATGGCTCTATGTTTTAAGGTAACTTAAAATCTTGAAAAAACTTTTTATCTTGTAAGATAATACACCGCTTTAGATAAGGAAATAAAAGAACTGTGTAAGAAGGTTAAAATATATTTTGGAGCGTTGACGCGTTATGATCATTTGTTAAATTATGTATAATATAAGCAAAATATATATAATATATAATATCATCGAGTAACACCGAGTGGGCAATTAAAAGCTTAACATAAATTTCAGACGCGTGCCCATTTTCTAAACATGACGCAGTTATCGAACTTTTTAAAATTAAAAAAGACCCGCAAAGCACATTTTTTGTCAAATCATAGTTTTGATCAACAGTTAGTATGATAGTATATACACTAATTTCTATATATAATACTACTATCTGTACTTTACCAAATACTGACTGTACTATACCAAATACTGCCTGTACTATATCAAATACTGTACTATATCATGTACTACTTACCGTATTATATCAAATACTGTACTATATCAAATTCTTAACTATACCAAATACTGCATTATATCAAATACTACAGTCTGTACTATATCGATTACTAGGATTACAATTAAGTGCTAAATTTGTTTACTAAATATTAAACTGACTCAATGAAGTCAGTGATTCACTTAATAAAAACTTCATTAACGCGTTCTCTAGTATTAATTTAAATCATACATTACATATTAGGTTTTATGTAAAGCTTTCAAAAATATAGACTTAAGGTTTGATAACTTAAACATGTCTTAAACTTCCTAAAAATATAGAAGTTTGACAACTTAAATCAGCGTTAAGAAACTTTAAATTCTTAAATAAAATTTAAAAAATAAAGACAAAACTACAACAACTTTATTGTGTTTATTTGTTAATTATTTGTACTTGTGCACTTAAGTTTTTATAATTTGTAACTTTTGCAAAATGCAATTTTAATTTATTAATTTTTTTGTTTTTAATTTTTAAAAGATCACATTTAAGTAAAGATTGAAAGAAGCTTCACCTCCGATCAAAATTGATATGAAGTTTATCGATCTCGACGAATTAAACTTAACGGCATGTTGATTTCTTGGGCAGCAACATATTGTTAAAATAAAAAAGACGACGTTTTTTGTTTAAAAAACTTTATTTACATTTTAACAATGACATTTAATAAACTTTTAAACAACGCAACGAGCACCAATAATATGATTCGAGTTGGATGTATTTGAGATATTTACTGATAAAATGCCTCGCGTGTTTTAGTAAAATTTTGATAAAAGCTCTCCAGCGTTTTTTTTCTAATGCCTGTCAAAAGGTATTTTCATCGTATTTACACTTTATATTTGCCATTATTTTTCAATATGTATGCAATTACAATGAGTTATTGAACATTTTCTAAATATCAAAATAATTGTTATTTAAAATATTTCTATTGTCAAATAATCGCTCAAGTATCTTTTTTAAAGTACCTAGGATAGTTGACAAGATAGCACAGCATAATAGCTGCGAATTTGCAAGCACATTAGTGTTATTAAATTTTAGTAAAAAACTGTAAATCTGAACCACTAGTTATAAGTTTCAAGATGAAATTGAAATTAATAAAAAGAAGATTATCAGCGGGAGATATATATAAGGAAGAAACCAAAAAAGATTCTAATACTTTTAATAAAAAAGAAAGTTTAGAAAAACAGAGTTCCGAATCAGTAATATCGTCTCCAATAAGCTCTCCCGATTTGAAACCAAGATCGAGAACTCAATCGTTAGACAACGTTGGAGCAAAAACTTTTTTCAAAAGTCCAAAGTTTTTACGACGAAAAAAAGACGATTGGAGCATATCAAATGCCAATTTAGTTTCTTCAACGTACACTGGAAATTTTGAACCTTTATATGCTACTTTAGAAAGGAAGCGCCGAGGGGAGTTAATTGATGATTACAGTGAAAGTAGAGCGTTAAAAAACGAACTTTTAAAAAATAACTTTACTATTGAAGTGCAAGAACAAAAAATTTTGGAAGATGTTAAAGAAGAAGATCTAGATGCGCTCAAAGAGTTTTTGTCAGAGTTTGTAGGTTAGAATTTCATACTATTTTTTATTTTAATATTTCTATAATCAAAGTTAGTAAAAACTGTAATCTGTTTAGAGAAAACATAATAACTTTAATTATGGGTAATTACAATTTTACAACATATAGTCGATGCAGATTAAAGCTATTTAAGAATTCTATACAAGTATTAAATTTGGTGTCCTTTTCACTGCAACGATCTCCTTGAACATATGTAAGTATTACAACAAATTTTACACAATGGTATAAATGACCTATAAAGCGTTACTTAAACAATTTTTGTTTTAATCTCCTTGACACAGATAATATACCGATAGATTGTATCTATATATTTTTTGCCTAATATTTATCTATATATAAAAAGTTATTGATTTTGTATAAAAGTTTCTCTCTCTAATTGCTTTCTGCCAGTTGTATGCTTTATAATTTACTTTATTTTATTATTGCTGCTTATTTCACTAGTGCCACTTTTTTAATGTAACCTTTTTTGAAAATTAATTTTTTTTGGTAAATTAAAACAATTGGTGAAAGCTTATCATAAATTCTTTCAAAATATGCAAATATATTCAAAATATCGGTTAATTGAAAATATGGAAGTTTATTTAAAATATGTTAATTTATTTAAAATACGAAAACGTGTAAATTTGTTTAAAATTAATTAGTTAATTAAAAACATGTACATCTATTAAAAATATTTAAATTAATTCAAAAAACTTATAAAAAGCTCAGGAATAACCTTTTTTTAAATGTGTGATTTATGTTTACTCTGCACGTACAGGAAATTAATGAAATACTTGAAATTCAATGTTTCTTATTGTAATTTCATTATCCTATTAGATTCAGTTTTAAACTTTTTTAAATGTAATCATTGTTAAGTAACACTTGAATAAGTTTCATAATAATTTTTATAAAGGCAAATGGTTTACTATTTACTTGAGTGTTAACAAACTTTTGACCGGGGGACTTTAGCCTCCAAAACTTTTTAAAAAATAAATTTAAATAGACTTTTTAAATAGAAACACTGAAAATATAAAAACTTTGAATAATGACATGGACAGGGCTCTCCTGCTTTAAAATAGCCCCAGACCCCCAAAAGTCTTAGTCCGCCATTGATATTACCCATACCTGATAACAGAATATTGAGGAGTAGTGTCTAAGTCCAAGTGTAAATTTTAATTTGTTTAGAAAATTTTGAATCGAACATTGTGTTTAAAACAATTGCAACAAGTTTTTACCTTTTATAAAACAAATTTTTTAGGTACAAATCTTTTATGTGAAGCCCATTAACTGGTGGTACAGCTATTTGATATCAGATGTCATAAATAAAATTTTTTTTTTTAAAGTTTATTGTTAATATTAGTCAGATGTACAAGTTTGAGTTTTATTAGGCCTACATACAGGAAGTAATAAGATTGAAATCTTGTTTGTCATTTGTTTTCAACCAACAATTAGATTTAAATTCATGAGCTTTACTAGTATGCTAAAAAAGAAAATTCTAATTTGTGCGTGTAAATTTATAATACATCCAGTACTAAAATACCTCAATATCTTCATAATATCTTCAGTGTTACCTCCAAAATGTATTTTGTCAATATTTCATTTTTATAATTAATGCCATAATTTTTTTTTTGTTTTTGTTTTTTTTTGTTTTTTAATTGTTTTTTTTTTTTTGTTTTTTTTTTCTTATTGTTGCTTTAAATATTTTACTATTTCAAAATCTTGATTTTTTATGATTCAACATTTTAATTGGGTAATTACTACCCAATTAAAAATAAACTTGAGTTTTACTTTTTTTTCGAAAGCACTTCAACTACTTCAAAGTGTTATAAAAAGTTCCACTTGGCACTTTAATAACAATCAATCAATATATTTCACACAAAAAAAGTACTGTATACAATATAGCAAAAACTATTATAATACTATTTTGTGAAGGAACAATGCAAACAGTATAAGACTAATCCGAAGCAGAGACCTTGTAAAAATAATTAAAATAATAAAAATAACAGTCAAACAGTAAACAGCAATTAAGGAAAAAAATAAGGAAAATAAGAAATTAAACATATATATATATATATATATATATATATATATATATATATATATATATATATATATCCATTTTATTAACCATAAAATTGAAAAAATTTACAGATTAATTTATAATTTTACAAAATTAGGTTCGGTGTCACTCGTATAGTTAAAAACTAGTCATCGGAGTGACACCTTAATAAAATAAACAAATAAAGCGAAAAACAAACAAACAAAACGTTGTGTAATCTCATTCATTCATTCTGAGAAGAGTGATAAGAAAATAAAATGAAAACAAAAGATATAGTTAAATGTTATCATGAGACAAATAGTTAAATGTTATCATGAGACAAAAAAAAAATCACTTGAACAATAGCAACAAAAGTAAAAAGCAATAATAAAAAAATTTAGCAACAACACCACGAAAAAAAAAAAAAAAAAAATTTAGCAACAACACCACAAAAAAAAAAAAAAAAAAAGCGCGACAATATAAACAATGCACATATGAACGCGTCAATATAAACGATGCACAAAATTACACGACAGTATAAACAAAAATAGAAATACACGACAATATAAAAAATACACAAAATTATAAACAATACACAAAAGTACACGACAATATAAACAATACACATTGGATTGACAACATAAACAATACACATTGGATTGACTCCTTTTTAAAAAACAGAAAAACAAAGAATGGTAATTGGTGAAGCTGTATCAGATTGGTGCGAGGTTAATAGTAGTGTGCCACAGGGTTCTGTATTGGGTTCTCTTCTCTTTCTGTTATATATCAATGATCTTCCCCAATGTATCTGATCAATTATAAAACTATTCGCTGATGATACAAAAATCGTATCTTTTATAAAAGAACATAATGATCTTATTAATATGCAAAATAACATTGATTTGTTAACTGAATGGTCAAATGTATGGTTAATGGATTTTAACATAAGCAAATGCAGTGTTATGCACATTAGAAGAAAAAATATTAATTATAACTACACTATGAAACACGACAATCAAAGTTTTCTTCTAAAAACGACAACGAAGGAATTAGACTTGTAATAGTTTCATCCAATATGAAATGGAATCATCAGGTTTAAGCAGCTACAAGTAAACCACAAAGAATCTTATGTTTAATAAGAAAAAGCTTTACTTATCTTAATACTGAAATGGTAAGGCAATTATACACATCGCTGGTTAGACCACACCTGGATATCGCAGTTCCAGTGTGGAGTCCAGGTAATAAAAACGATATCAATGACTTAGAAAAAATTCAAAGACGAGCAACAAAGCTAGCACCTGAACTAAAACATCTAAGTTTTACTAAAAGATTTGCAAAGTTGGGTCTCACAACTCTAGAAACAAAGCGTACAAGAGGTGATCTTATTGAGTTTTTCAAAATAAAAACTGGGATTGATAAGATATTGTGGTATAAAGAGCCTCATAAAGCTTCTTCCCAAAGTCTAAGAGGTCATTCAATAAAATTTGAAAGAGAACTTGTAAAAACAACCCTGAGACACAATTTTTTTACAAACAGAGTGATACCTCATTGGAATACTTTACCTGAAAAAGTGGTCACTGCAATGACAGTAAATTCTTTTAAAACTAGACTAGATAAACATTTGTTAACGGCTGTTAAAGTATAAGTTTTAAACTTTATGCTCCGCGACAATAATCGTTACAGCAGCTTGTATCACTATTACTATTACACAAAAATATACGACAACATAATCAATACACAAATATACACGACAATATAAACAATGCAAACCGCGTAAATGAATAAAACTTAAAAATTGTTTTGTTTTGTTTCCTTTTGATAACTTTTTTATTAAAATATTTAGATAACTTATATATATATATATATATATATATATATATATATATATATATATATATATATATATATATATATATATATATATATATACATAAACTATAAGGTTTAGAAGTCACGTCAAAAAAAAGTTATATTTATTTTTTTGTTCTGATATAAAAGTCTAACATGCGTTTTAAAAGTTTTTTGGTTTTATTAAAAACCAAAAAGTATACGAACAAATCAAAGTAGTGGGAGGAAAGGAAATCTTTTTCAAACATAAAAAGCTAAAAAATATAGAGTTATTTGAAGTAGATAAATATAAATATTGATTAAAGTGATCATGATGCCTACGGAGTAAGTTGCATTAAAATCATAAAGATAAGTTGAATCATAATATGACTTCAGGTTTAAGCACTTTTTTAAAAAATTAGATGTTTTTATTATAATAATAGATCTAGTTGTTTACTAAAATTGTTTAAAATGTATTGATATCATAAATTCAGTAAACATGTCAGACCTAGTTTTACGTGATAAAAGTATTGTAGCTCAAAGAAAGTACATCTGAGTCTGCGGATATTTTCTGTGTTCTACCTTTTCTTTATTATAAGTATAAAATTTATGTGAAATAATATAAATTACAAAGCAAGTAATACATACATACATACATACATACATACATACATACATACATACATACATACATACATACATACATACATACATACATACATACATACATACATACATACATACATACATACATACATACATACATACATACATACATACATACATACATACATACATACATACATACATACATACATACATACATACATACATACATACATATATGTACATACAAACACACACACATATATTTATATATACATATATATATATATATATATATATATATATATATATATATATATATATATATATATATATATATATATATATATATATATATATATATATATATATATATATAAATATATATATATATATATATATATATATATATATATATATATATATATATATATATATATATATATGTATGTATATATATATATATATGTATATATATATATATTTTATTCAAAAGAAAAAAAAGTAATGCTTTTTATTTTCATTAAGTCATCACAACGTTAATGGTAAATAAAAAAAGTTGAAAACCAAATCGGAAGTTGTATCTAGCTATAATAAAAAGTTGTACCTTGCCTTGATAAAAAGATTAAGGACTTCTTTGTATTTTTTTATTCTAAACAACCAAGTTTACATTAGTTTAAAAAAAATGCTTTTAACTAATAATACAGAAATAAAAGGTTATTTGTTCCGTAAATTATACATTTACTACTATACTACCGAAATTACTGTTGTTTTTCATTTATTTTAAATATAAATGAAAACATTATCACACGTGGATATTACTGTTACAATTCATTTTTTAAATATAAATGACAACAACCAATAAATATGGATATTACTGTTGCTATTTATTTATTTTTTTAGATATAAATGATAACATAATCACATGTGGATATGATAATTTTACTGCACTACCATCCCCAAACTTACCTAACACTCCCAGCACAACTCCAGTCCAATATATGACTAATAGTGGTACAAATAATTTATCAAGTCAAAGTTCATTATCAGAGAAAACAAATATAGACGATACTTTAATTGATAAATTGCTAACTTTAAAAAAAGACAAAGAAACAATACCGGAAAATTTGGTAAAAAATAATTCACACTCAAAAATACAAACACATAAAAAGGTTACCACTGATTTTTCTGGTGATTGCGGTATTAATGGCATTAAAATTACAATTAATGATGGGGAAAGATTTGAGAACGAGTTTACTTATACTTCCAAGGGTTTATCACGTTCAGGAAGTGTCGATTCGCTGTTAAACGAAATGGACGTATTTATCACACAAAGTGTGAGTGATGAGATTGAAAGAGATTTTAGTGTTCGTGACAAAACTAAAATAATGGAGTATACAATTACAGGGAAAATTTCGCAAAGCAAAGACGTTTACAAAAACTATATTATTGACAAAAAAATTGCCCATCCCTTGACAAGCAACACCGTAGAAAATGGTGCAACAAGTTTGGAAACGTGTTCGACAAAACTTTCAGAATTATCTTCGAAAGAAAAAATAGAAAACAAAAAAACGACCTGTGAAAATGTTGATCAATTAAGAATCTATGAAAAAGCTGACCAAGAGCTACAGACCTTAAAAAATACAACAGATTTTCCAGAAAACTCTCCCCTAAATTTTAGTGAGGTAAACAAGTCATTTTTCACGTAATTTTTTTTTTTATAATATATATTTGTTATACTTAACAGAAACGCATTCAACTTAGCACTAGTACAAATGTTTCAAGCATCTTTTCTGATATAATCCTACTTGGAAGTTTTTCTTTTGAACCGTACACATTTTCTTACTCTTATACCGGAAAAAACCTAACAGACATTTTTTAATGTTTTAATTGAAAAAAATATTAATATGCAAATTAGCTTTAAATATGCCTAGCGTTATTTTTAATAAGAACTTGCTTTTCGTAAAATATGGATTGCGAGATTTTTTAACGAATGGCTGTGAAATAAGACTTTTTTTAACGAATGGCTGTGAGATGAGGCTTTTTTTAACGAAAAAAATACGAGCTTTTAAACTATGTTTATATAAAAATTTGGAGTTAACACCCGATTCCCGCTCTATTAACTTTAATATATAAAAAATATTAACACTCGTAGTTTGAACTTTATATAGGCTGCGTTAAAAAAAAGAAAATTTTTAAAGGTTGTGCTTGTAGCGATCAAAACAAATGTAATGCTACTATTTTATAAAATTCAAAGTAAAAAAAAGATCTGTAGAATTTCTATTAACTATTAAAACATACGGCCTATAGAAATTTTATAGAATTCTACAGAGTTTCTATAAAACTTCTATACACACACTTTTTTGAAAGTTTTATTCCCTCCATCTCTCCTCTGCCACACTCTTTTTGAAAGTTCTTCTTCTTTAAACTTTTTATGCTGAATATAAAAATTTTTTGTTTTAATTGCAATACATATTTTGTATCATATCAATCATTGTTATAAATCTGAGCTATGTATAAAAGATGACAGGGGCAGTCGAAGCAATTTTTGATGTTTTAGATAAATTCCAGACATGGAAGAAACACAAAACATTCATATATTTATACTTATGTCAAACTAGGATTCTTTGCAAAAAATTGCAATGATTGGAGCCTGGAAATAAAAAAGACTAAAGTTTTGTTCACAACAGCCCAAAACGTGAGAGCAATAAATTGAGTAAATACTTTTTTTTACTATTTTCAACTAAAGTTATATTCATCGACAAATTTTAAATTTTGTACAATATTCTTTCAACATTCAAAAGTTATGACCATATGAAATTTTTAACCTCTCAATTAAGGGGTTAAAGATTTAAAACTTTATATTTAAACTTTATATGGTCATAATTTTTGAACGCTGACAGATTATACAATGAAATTTAACATTTACAAATGAATATAACTTTAGTTGAGAATAAAAAAAAAATGTTTTACCAACTTGTTGCTTTCTCGTATAGGGCAGTTCTGGTTTATCATTGCAATTTTTTGCAAAACATCCTTATTTGACATGTTTTAGTTTGTTCCATGTCTGGAAGTAAGTTATCACAAATAAAAAAAATGCTGTATCTGCCCCTGGATGGCATTTTTACATATAAATAAAATATTTAATTTAAGAATTAACTATATTTATACATTGATTTTCAAAAGTTATAAAATCCAAAATGTGAGACGAAAAAATTTTTTATAAGGATTATAGTTATTTATACATTTTTAAAATAATCTTATTTATATAATTTGTAGTTATTTTTATAAAAAATAAGAATATAAAAAGTATTCTATCGGATATGAGTATTAAAAGTATTAAATTAAAAAAAACAAAAACGAGGTGTCTAATAAATTTGCCGAGAGGTTATTACCTATGTAACAAATATATTTAGTCATCTAACAAATGATTAAAAAGTTTAAAGCCATTATCTATATCTTATAAGATTTGAATTAAAATTAACTGGCAAATCTGTTTTTAAGTGAAAAAGTGAATATTTTTTATTAAATGATTTCCAAAAAAATAATTGAAAAATACAATTAAAATGGTACATTTTATACATCTTTGTATCAAATCAAATGCCATATTAAGTTGCTATGGAGCTCAATATCTAAGTTTTACTACTGTCATCTCTGTTTCATATAAAAAAATATGATATGACAGAAAATAAAAATTGAGGCATCATGATACCGAAAATTTGATTTAAAAAGATATCTCCTGTGACATCAATAGTAAGAACTCAGGTTTAAATTTTATCTCAGGTTAGCATCAATTAAAGAAGCAATTTTTAGGTCAATTATTCAAAAGTGAAAAGAAAGGAGCAAAATGAAGCACAGAAAATAGAAACCCCTAAAAGAAAAGGAACCAAAAAAAAAATATCAAAGAATAATGAAAACAAAGTTTCAAACGGAGAAAAAAATGTTCTTTCCCAGACGGAAAAAAAAAAAAGATATAAGAATACCGCAAGTTACCTTAATGTTTGATTGGTTGATTCTATCCAACAGAGAAAAAAATTCTTGAGGAAAATAAAAATTGAGGAAACAGAAACAAAACAAGCAAACAAGCAAAAAAATTTGTCTTTTTTTTTACTTTAACGGAAATCTCAGTGATAATTATCGGGAATTCTCTTAACTTGCTTTACAATTACTAAATGAAAACACATAAGTTTACGATGGCACAGGCTTGGGACCTTTTGTCATGCTCGCTGGATGTGTTTTAGCTTTTGTTTAGTACATATCAAAAATGTTTTTACTGACTTGAAATAGAAATTCTAAAAAAATTTGACTTTGATGACATGGCAGAGTAGAATGAAAGTTACGTTGAGAAATTATCACGGTTTTGTAAGTTTACTTTTATGTGAAAATGTTGCTTACGTATACAAACACAATTGATGCACTATTTAAAGACTTAAATTGATAATGGTGTTGTTGTTGCTGTTCTCAAAAAATTTAATAAATAATTTTTTTCTTCGCTATCGATATTCTGATAAAGTAAAAAAAGCTAAAATTGCTTACACAATTTATATTAAAAATAAAAGAAAAAATTAAAAAAAAAAATACAACTTTGTCTAATCGTTTGACTGATTTAGTCGGACAAAACTCTTACAACATTCTAAATTTATTTGGATATTCAAACAAAGATGGTGATTGGTAAAGAAATCCCCAGAGTATTAAAAACACAAAACTTCAACACATATTTGAGCATTTTAAATTATTAATACATGTCAGCAATACAGTAGAACGAGCAGTCAAACAAGTGAAAAGCAGAAAGGATTTTTTAACGTGCAGAAGAAGATCATCATTAAGGAAAGTTTTTCCAAACATTAGTAAACTAGCAATTCAAAATCTCAATTATTGAATGTGCGCTCCAGATATTACTTTTTTTTATTAACAATAGCTGTCTATTATTGTTATTTTGTTGTCATAAATTTCATCACATATTTTAAATTTTTTAGGCATTTAATCCCATTATGCTTTAATATTATCAATTTATATCAATCTTTTTTTTTTTTTCTGTTATAAAAATGAAGTTTTAATATTTTATTTGGTTTTAGTAAAGAAAAAAAAACTGCATATAAAATAATTTGTAATTACAAATATTAGGGGTGAAATTGAAAAATTGTGGCAAGGTATTCAAATATAAAACTTTTTTTGTTTAAAAATACATTTTGTTATTTGGTTATATTTGACAAAACTAGACAAGAAACTACTTAAAATGTGAATATAGTTGAAAAATGAAATATTTTTGTCCTTTTTATCGTAATTTTAGAAAAAAAAAACTATTCCAAAAGTGTGGCAGGGCGAAAGAGGTCAAACATGAAAACTTTTACAAAAACTAAATTTTTTTATGTTCGATCAAAAAATTTCTCATAAAATGTCAAAATCAATGAAAATCAATGAAATCATTGATTTTCAAAAATATTAAAAATTGGTTGAGATGCCATGTGTTTCTTATACTTTTTAGTTTTTAGCCACACAGTTTTAGTTATAAATTGAACAAACTTGTTTAGATTTTTATAAACAACAGATTTCACGGAATGTTTTTTTGAAAAAGTTTATTTGTCATAAACAAGTTGTCAACTGGTTTGCAGTACTTGTTTATTCATTCATTCGTTCAATAGCTTGTTTATAGTTTAAGAGTAAAATATTAAATTAACAAATTATTAATGATATTCTATGATTTAATTTCTTTAATTTTTATTCTTTTAAAGTGCAAATTTTAATAAGGCATAGTTCATTATGACTCATAACTTCTTAGTATAATATTAAATTAAAAGATTAAAACATGCTTCAAAGCGTGTGATAAGACGGAATTTTAAGCGGGTAATATAAACTCGTCGGTTTTGTTGTTATCAGCAAAATTTTATCGATAAAACTATATAATTTTTATGAACTTTGGGAAAAAAATAATATATGAATATAGAAATTTTTTTGCTGACTGTCATTTGTTATTCAAGAAAGTTATTCTGTCGATTGACAGAATAACTTTCTTGAATAAATTTTATACGACTAAATATATACAACTACAGATTTTTTTAATAATCATGGATGCCAACTGAATATATTTTTTGAATTTTTAGTCATCTTTTGGCTCCCAAAATCTAGAACTGGATGTTCTAAATTTAAAAAAAAATATTTTTATTCAATAAATTGATGAGAATTTTAAAAAAATCGAAAAAAGTAAAGAAAATAAAAAAAACAACTGCGGTAAAATGCAAAACAGCAAGTGAATAATAAAAAAGTAAATATAATCATAGCAAGTAGGGGTCGTCCATAACCTTAGGGGTCGTCCATAAAATACGTTACGCTTTACGGAAGGGGAGGGGGGTTAGTAGTTTTGTGACGACTCATACTAAAGTGTTACAAAGTTGCGACGAGAAGAAGGGAAGGGGGAGGAAGACGGCGGTAAAAAACGGTTGAAAATTGCGTGATGTGATTTATGAACGACTTCTTCTAACGAAGTTAAAAATGAGGCTTAAATTTACAAAATTGAGATAATTTACGTCGTCATTTTAGAGTATAAAGTATTTTTTTTTAGAAAATGTTGGTAACAAATAAAGTCCTAAATTATTTTTTTATGACTTAAAATAAATTCATCAGAAATAAATTTTATTTAATTGAAGTTTTATTTAAAACTATTATAAAATACCAACAGTGTTAATGATAATAGTTTATTATTAAGGAGTAATTATTTAATAAATAACTGAATTTGCATGCCTTAATAAATTGGTAATACTTAATTTTATATATACATATTGGTATTATATATATATATATATATATATATATATATATATATATATATATATATATATATATATATATATATATACATATATATATATATATATGTTGGTATTATATATATATGTATATATACATATATATATATATATACATATATATATATATATATATATATATATATATATATATATATATATATATATATATATATATATATATATATATATATATATATATATATATATATACATATACATATATATAATACCGACTTATTTTAAAGATTAAAAATATATGCTACTTTGATAGCGTCTAATTCATATTTTTATTAGATTAGTTTGGTCTTGAAACAATGCAACAAGAAAAAAGATTTTAATGGAGTAAAGGAATTTAATGATTCAGATAATCGCTTTGAAATTCTAAAAAACATGATTAAAATGGCAAACGATAAAAGTACATTAAAAAGCACAAACGACGAAGAAACAAAGAAGGAAAGCTATAATAATGTTACTAGCGAGGAAATAATCAACTCTTTTGAAATGGTTGAATGTTTGGAATGCTTACCGTCAATTTCATTTAAAAATACACGAACAGATGAGTTGGAAAATTTTGCTTTAAAACTATCTGAAGAAATAATCAAGGAATTCGAACTGAGTTTAAAATTGAACTTAGAGAAATATGAATATTCAAATAAAAGCTCATCATTAACAAAAAATGAAGTTATTGAAACTAAACTAACGAATGAAAATAAAAAAAAAAATAACTTTAACTTACCAGAGAAAAACAAAGACGAACTTTCATTGAAATGCGACAAGGAGTTTTTAGAAATAAAGCAAAATAAACTTGATTATCAAGGAAATCTTCTAAAAGATCACGCAGCTATCAATGATGAACTCGATAACCAAATCAAACTTGAAAAGATTTCAATTGACGACATCGAAAAATTACAACAAAATTCGGTTCAGAAAACTTTACAAAATTCTTTTACTTACGAGCTACATTTTCATCAAAAAGAGATTGAGTCGGATCAAAATGCGCATAAACTAAATTATAGTGAGACAGAGCCAGATATAAATGTGTCTAAATCAAATTCTCAAATGTTCGAATCAGATCAAAATGTTCCAGAACTAAATTTAAATACTTTAGATTTAAAAATGTCTAGTAAAAGTATTACTAATTTTAAGCAAAATATACTCGTGTCAGATCTGAATAAATCCGAATCAGAATTAAACGTTCCTGAGACTAATATAAAAATATTGAAACCAAACTTTGGGTCAGAAACAGATATAAAGTTAAGCCATAATGTAATTTTACCTGATTTAAACATGTACCAATCAGATCTAAATATGTTACAGTCAAATCTTAACGTCTCTGATTCAAACTTTAATGTGCCTGAGTCAGACCTTAATGTCACCGAGTCAAATAAAAACGCGCACAAAACAGATCATAACATACTCAAGGTAGATCAACACATAATAGAGTCAGAACAAAATATATATGAGTTGGATCAAAAGATTGATACACATTTAGATTATTCACAAGTTATAAACGTCACACAATTAAAAAATTCATCAGTTGATGAGAGTATACCGTTAGAAACTTCGTCATTTAAAAAAATTGCCTATTTAGAGACTTTGTCAATTGAAGAGCCGACACAGTTAATGACTTCATCATTTAAAGAAAATACAAATTTAAAAACTTTATCAGTTGAAGTGGTTACGCTGTTAGAGACTCCATCAAATGAAGAGATTTCACAGTTAGAGACTCCGTCAATTGAAGGGGTTACACAGTTAGAGATTCCGTCAAGTGAAGAGATTATGCAGTTAGAGTCTTCATCAGTTGAAAAAGATACACAGTTAGAAACTTTGTCAAATAAAGAGCTTACACAGTTAGAAATGCTGTCAATTAAAGAGATTACACAGTTAGAGATTTTGTCAAATGAAGAAATTGCGCAGTTAGAGTCTTCATCAGTTGAAGAAGTTACACAGTTAGAAACTTTGTCAAATAAAGAGGTTACACAGTTAGAAATTTTGCCTAATGAAAAGGTTACACTATTAAAGACTTCGTCAAATGAAGAGACTATGCAGTTAAAAACTCCGTCAAATGAAGAGGTTACTCAGTTAGAGACTCCGTCAAACGAAGAGGTTACACAATTAGAAATTTCATTAGTTGAAGAGGTTACGCAATTAGAGACACCATCAATTAAAGAAGCCACACAGTTAAAGTCCTTAACAGTTAAAAAAGTTACACAGTTAGAGACTTTTTTAAATGAAAAGGTTACACTGTTAGAGACTTCATTAATTAAAGAACTTACGCAGTTAGAGTCTTCATCAGTTAAAGATGTTGAGTTTGAAACAACACAATTTGAAACAACATCAGTTGAACATCCAGAGGTTTCTTTTGCAATACATCATGTAAAAGAAACAAGTGAAAAAACTCAAGATGAAAAGAATGCTTATATGGTAGACAATAAATCTGAAAATTTAAATGTTAACAACAATACCTATGAATTCGTTAAAGACGTCAATATTACCAGACCTGGGGATCTAATACAAGCATATGATGTTGATAAGATTGACAACAATACAGATAATATCGTAAATAACATAAAAAGTAATGCAAATATTTCAGATGACGTAACAAGTAAAAATAATGACTACAACAACGTTGTTTGCATAAAAGATGTTTATAATTTGAGGATTCATACCAATAGTATTACAACCGTTCCTAACAACATCATAAATACTACAGAAGAAATAACGACTGACACTGTTGGCTTCAATAAAACTGTAATAACATGTAACAGCAATAATGCCACAGAAAATAATGATAATATATTATTTCCCAGCAACAGCATTTTAAATAATGCAGATAATATCATAAATAATAATGATGATTTTAATGAAGTTGCATCCTCAAAAAGTGAATATGATACCACAAAATATACCGAGAGTATAACAAGGAAAACTGATAACTTCAATACGAACGACATTATCGCAATTGAGAAAAATGATATAAATATATTCCCCGACCTCAACGAAATTTCAAACACAAAGAACGAAAATGATAATCAAGGTATTACCATTAAAACAACGAGTTATACCGAAAATATCACTAATGGCACTGATAACATATATAAAACTGCAACTATAGAAAGTAATGAAAATGCTATAAAACATACCAAAAACATAACAACTATCACTGATAACATCGTAAATAATATGGAGAATAATGCATGTAATACCGACGACTTTAACGTAGTTGTAGCTCTAGGACATGAGGATACCACACTCAACACCGTAAATTTATTAAATGATACTGATCATGTCAAAAAATGTACAAATTACACCTACCAAGACTTAACAGGTAATACAGACTGTTATTTGACAAATATCGTTGGTAACTTTATTGAAACCTCAGTTAAAAATGAAAATAGTATTACGTATAACAACACCACTAATGTTTACAATATAGCAGAAATTTCCAAAAATACTCCAAATATTACCGATGATTTAAATGAAACTCCAATAACGATGAGTGAAGTTAATGTTATGTATAATGCTAATAGTTTCAACAATAATGATATTTCAAATAATATTGGTGACGTAGAGAATTATATTGAATACGTAGAGAATAATTTTGCACATTCATCTCAAGTTTGTTCAAATTCATTTGACTCCAACAACAACAAAAATATCTGTGAACGCGAAACTTCACAAATTAAGTCTCAAGTGTTATCCAGAAAAGAAGCCTTACTTGTTCAGCTCTTGGAAAAGCTAGCAGCACAAAGACTTTGCAATGACATTAGAAGCGATGAAAGCATTCTTGAAAATATTATAAACGATGAAAGTACTTATAACAATGCTCAACCTGTACCAGAAAGAAAATATAAAATGCTAGAAAAGCGATCAAAGACATTTGATGCTTCGAACAAAGAAATCATTCAAAAAAATATTTTATTGAAACTGAAAAAAAGCAAGAAAGGTTTACAATCGAAAATTAGCTCAGCAAAGAGTTTTGATTATGGATCAAATAAATATGACGACCGATCTAGTGAATATGACTACAGATCAAGCGAACCAATATATGAAAACGAAGAAATTAATAATTATGACCTCACAAATTTAAACAAGGATAATAAAGAACATGAATATGTTAATGAAAAAGCAAAAAAAATCTCAGACATTGCTTTTGTAATTTTAAAAACGTGCCGTGAAAACGAGGAACTAAACGAAAGCGACCTTGACGATCCAACAGCAAAGCAGAATAATAGTGAATGCAATTTCTCAAACTTATTGAACGAAGAAAAACAAGTTATAAAAGATATAGAAGATGAAATTGTAAGTTGCTCGGTTGATTTACAAGAATCAAATATTGACTTTTCGAAGATGCTTGATTTAAATATGCTAGATGAAGAAACAGTACATCAAAATAGCTACATTGTAAACGATTCTATTGCAAAACAATGCGAAGCGAATCCAGAAAAATTAGGTCAAGATCTTGAAGTAAATCTCACAAAAAATATGCCAAAATGTATCCAAGCATGCAACAGAGAACTAGTTCATGAGGATATATCTTCACCAAAATACCTTGATTATAACAAAGTTATAGATTTTAGTGCTCTGAAAACAAAAGAAAAACAAAAGTTAAAGCTGCTAACAAAAGCAAAGAGTTTTTCTAATGCAAACGAACCAATTAGTGAAAAAGAAAATCACGGAGTATACAAACTTAGTGACTACAAAATTGAAGAAATTTTTACGCAAGATAACGATATACTTAAAGAATTTAAGAATGACGTAACAAATGGGCAACAAGACGACTCATTAACAGAAGATGGATTAGGGAAAAGTGAATTGAGTAAATGTTTACATTTTGATGAAGATTTGAATCAAGTGGAAAACTCTGGGATTCAACCTTGTGAAGAATCAAACAACTTTGGTAACTGTTTTGAAGAAAAAACAAATAAAAGGAAAACCTTAAAGTTTTCAAGACCTTCTCTTGACTCCATGCTTTTTTCTCCTGGTGTCACACTTCAAAACCAAGTTTTGCAATCAATACAATTAGATAACGAAAGTAAAAATAAAATTTCACACTTAATTGATGATAAAAATAATAACGACCCGTTTTCTGCCAAAATTTTTGAAGTAACAAACAAAAAACAACAAAGCAACAACAGTTTAGAGAACTCGTATAATAAAACGCTATGGCAAGATGAAAATACTGACTTTAATATGCAAGTATTTTCGTCAACCATCGAAGAAGACGACTTAGAATACCAACTCAAAGATTGTAAGAACAATTTATTTAAAATCAACGAAACCATACAAGATATCAATTTACATGAAAATTCAACGGCTTATGTAGCCCCTGTTTCAAATGTTACGTCTGTTTTTCACGAACCGACTGCTTACAGTGTGACACCCGTTTCTTATGTAACGTCTATTTCCAAGCAACCTGCTAATAATATTGGCACATTACCAGATTCTTTTCTTTGCTCAGAAAGCGCTACAACAGAACAACGCAGTTTTAAATCAAAGATTACGTTTTTACCAACACACCATGTTAAAAATAAAAACATTACTTTTTGCAACACGATACCGAAAATATCTAACACTACATCAACACTTACATCTTCACTCATAGATTCTAATTCACAATTACAAGAATGTGAGGTTCATATAAACTCACGAGAAAATAACTTGGTTAAAGAAATAGAAGCTGAAAAAACATTGGAAAAAACTCTTACGGAAAGTTTTGAAAAAAATAAAACCAAGTCGTCAGTACATCATTCTAAAAATGACTATGATAGTAATCTTTCAATACAACTGAAATCAGTAAATCAACCACAGAAGGTAACGGTTGAATTAAAATCTTCATGGCGAATTTCAAATACTTCCTAATAATAAAGTTTCAGAGAGTTGCTTGCTTTTATAAACTGTAAAAAAAAGTACAATTATAAAAAAAGAAGAGTATAATACATAAAATATTAAGACAAAACTTGTGTAGCTTTTAAGAATATATATATATATATATATATATATATATATATATATATATATATATATATATATATATATATATATATATATATATATATATATATATATATATATATATATATATATAATATGTGAATATGTAATGAAAATATGTTTTGTAATTTGTATTCTCTTCACTCAAAAATAAAATCTAATTTAGTTAAAACTTTGAAAAGTATTGAAGTATTTTTTTATGTTCAATCCCTTTATTCCATATAAATATGGTAGCTAATAAAAGGTGTATTGTTATACAGTAGATAATGTAGATAACAGCCAAAACTATTTATATATTAAAAAAACAAAATATTTTACACCGAAAAAGACGGCATATTGATCATAACCACGACAAATGTCTTTTAAAAGAGTTAAAAAAAAAGTATAATAAAAGTTACAAAAATCTTATTAAAAATTAAACTTTCAATAAATTAATCAAAAAAAAATCTTTTTTTCCCCCCGATTTTTAGTCAATAATGCTTTACAAAACTTGATCAGTATAAATGATCAATAAACACTTTTTTAAACATTTTTATTATAATTTTTTTTTTCAATTTTTGTTTTTGGTGCCCCAAAAAGACCTAATGGCTAGACCATCACAGAGCACCGCGGAAGAGCATTTAACTCAAAAGTTCACGCCTCCTTTCTTATTGTTAGAGAAAAATATGCTCAGAGCTCGCTTTGAAACCTAGATCTTATGCTTCTGAAGCAAGCGTTCTAACTAACTTTTTGAAAAAAAAAAATTTACTGATATATGAGAGCCAGTGAGTAATCAAGGGTCATGGTGGGAGACCTTTTTCAAAAATTAAATAAAACCAATGACTTTTTAGTTACTTTCAAACCAAAGTTCATCTGTTTTTTATACAGAAACTGGACATTATGGTTATGACTTTTTTTCAACCCCATGCTCCTGTACTGTAGTTTGATGAACTTTTACCTAAAAAGCACGAAATGAAGTATTATTTGCATATATTTTGAAAAAAGTTCACCCCGATAATAAATTATCGATATTGAAATAAGTACTACTGTATTCCTAGTGAGCACAAGACGTGTTTATAACGTTTAAGGTGGCTACCCACTATTAAAAGTCTTAAAAAAAAAAAATTTTCTTTCTATTTTTTGGAAGTTTTAAACTTTATAAACAATAAAATATATGACAATGGAAAAAAAATTTATAAGTTTGCCCTAATTTTGTTCCTTAAAAAGGGGTAAACATCCAAAAGTTCCTTAGCAACCGCCTTAGTGACAGTTGGAACTTTTTTCCTCCAGAACTAATATGCACTTTTTCTCCATAGTTTTACTGTACCTTTAATCAAGTTCTTATCTACACTGTTAAGTTATTCCCGAGCTAAATGACATTGGTCAAAAGTGCTAAAATTAGACTATATTTAAATTTGTAGCTTTTTATTTTTGATTTTTTTTTTTCCAATGCTTTTTCTCCATTTAAAGATTTTCTACCTTCTATCAAAGATATCTTTGGTTTTGTTCAATATTTTTGTTTGAAATTTTTTAAAGAGATAAAACATAGTTAGATGAATGTGCTGAATCAAAAATATATATACCATGATGTCCCATTCAAATTAAAATTTGGGTCAATGGGGCCATTTTTTAGGGATTTATACTAAATTGTAAATTTCAGAGAATTAAATAAAAGTATCAGTTTTATTTTTGACTCAGCATCATATAAAAGTTCATATAAGATGCAAGATTTTTGAAAAGTTTCATTTAATTTGGAAAACTCTGCAACTAGTTATCCTTGTTAGAAAATATGCTATTTTTGAGCTAATTATGCGCATAATTAATGACGTAATAATAAAATTATAAATTTTTTTTTATTTTTTTGTCTTATTTGATTCCAATGCAATTGAAATGATTAAATATAGGGGATAAAATGGTTCATTTAAAAATTTTATTTAAATAGTGGGTAGCCACCTTAAAACACGTATTAAAACGAATTAATACATATTTTAGACGTTTAAAATACGCCTCGTGCCAAAATCAATATTTTAATGGCGGGGTGAACTTTTTTCAAAATATATGCATATAATACTTCATTTCGTGCTTTTTAGGTAAAAGTTCATTAAACTACGGTACAGGAGCATGGGGTTGAAAAAAATTCATAACCCTACTGGACATACCAAAAAGTCAACAACTTTTTTTTTTTTTAATTTTTTTTAGTTTTTTTTTATTTATTTATTTGACTTTTTATGCAATATTTTTCTAAACAATCTTCTTATATTTAAAGACATTATTGGTTTAGCATAGAAACAGCCACAAATAGTCATTGAGACTAATCCAAAGTAGCGTCCGTTATATACCAACATTTTTGCGTACCGAAGTACTACTAGTGATGAGTAGGCGGTGGCAGGATTTGAACTCGTATCGTTTAACAGTCCGGGTTTAAACTTTTCGCTTGACGTACTAACCAACTTAAACTTTTCGCTTGACGTACTAACCAACAGCCACCAGTGTGTTAGTTTTTAATTTTTTTTTCAATTTCAAATGCGGAGGAGGAATTAAAAGGTTGTTGGGCAGGAATTTTGGTTAAGAATTTTATGGGGATTTTGTAAATTCTGTAAAAAAAAGAAAAAAAAAAAAAAAGAGAAGAGAGGTTCAAAAATATTTTGCCCGTCTTTAAATAAAAGGAAAAATTACCAATATACGACTAAATCGGAGGATTATTAATTTAAAAAAATTGACTAACTTTATTTGATAATTAAGATATCTTCAGAAAAATATATATTAGACAAGCTCGTCTTACTTCACCAAATGCATTGTGAACACAAACTTATTTTCCAAATGAACAAGACATTAGTTTACAGGCAAAAAAAAAATTTATCTATTTTTTTTAAAAAAGAAAACAATAACTTCTGCCGTTAGTTGTTAACGAATTTTGAATTTGACTCAAAAAAATTCGACTAATTTTGGAATTCGAAATCAAATTCGATTTCAAGTTTTGTCAAATTTTAGATTCAAGTTTGAACTCGATTTTTAATTTCGATCTCTGATTAATTGGATACAAATGAGTTTGATGACCTCAAATTACATTTTCAACTTTCATATCGCAAGCCAAATTAGTTTAAATCCATATTTATTTTCAAAATATTGGTTACATGAGAACACTCATGCAACCAATATTTTGAAAAAAGCGACCAAATATCACAGTAATCGGTAATATTTTGAGGTATAAAGTAGCAAAAAACTAACAAAATATAAATTAAAACTGCCCTAAATTCTTAACCAGTAAACCAATCCAGCTGAAATTTTATCCAGAGTTTACACCATTTTTTATCAAATTGTATGTAGTGATTCTCATTCCACAACTGTTTTTATTGTCGCACTATAAAGTTGAAATTTCATTTAATTTAAACATTAAAATTAAATTATTTTCCGCGGACAAACTTAAAAGATTTCAAATTTTGCACCACAGAATACCGTGATGTGTACGCTATCACCTTATATAAGTGGCATTCTTAAGTCAGCTAGGTTGCCATTAACAGGATCCGTGCTAAACGTAAAAATAACAAATTTCAAATAAAAAAATTAAATTTTCGACGTCAAATATAGGAATGGAGTTTGAGTAGAAACCATAATAAATTTACTTTGTAGATTAAAAGAAATCTCAACATTGACTCCAATTGTATAAAAAGTTGTTACAGAATGATAACAACATTTTTAATTGAATGGATAAAAAAAGGAATAAAAAAAACTAATTATTGAATAAGAAAATAAAATTTTTTAAAAAATTTTTTTTATTTTTATTCTATCTCTTCCATGTGTTTTCCACATCTCTTTTTTATCATTAAGAAAAGAAAAAAAAAGAAGCCAGTTGTATATGAAGCTTAAAAAGACCTAACTTATAAAAAATCTCACACGCTATATACCAAAACTCACACGCTATATGTACACAATAGGTGTAAAGGTAAAAACTAACATTAAATTTGATTTATATGAGATAACCAGAACTACTATTTCAGATTTTTAGCTGTTCAGTATGACAAGGAATTTTTTTCAACCAGCATAAAATATCCAAAGCTTGTTTTACCTTTAATGAACGAGAAACTTCCAACATAGCAAACTATTGTCCGATGATGTATGCTGATGGCATTAATCTTTTTAATAGATGTTGAAATTATCACATTAATAAGCTATTTTAGCATAAGCATGAAGTATTTAAACTTTAAAATTAAGCTGAGTTCTGAAAAAAGATATTAACTAGGCATTAAAACTATACACAACACTTACTCAGCCTGAATGAGACATTACTTTGTTCCCGACCAGGGCTAAAAATGGGCAAAGTTCTCCTAGAGCATGATCAGCTATTTTTACATTTTAGACTTCGCCTTGACAGTTTGGATTACTTGCTAACCGGGTAAAAATCGAACCGGAGTGGCAAATAAAAAATAGACTAAACTTAGAATAGAAACATGACGCATTGAAATTTAGCGACCTGTGGCGGGTTATCTGCCGAACATGGTTTGAAGCAAAACCATTATGCATTTATTTATTGAATAAATTTTCTATTTATGATTTGAATCTGAATATGTTTTTGCCAACTACCTGTAGTTACTATCTGTTTCTAATATAGTTGATTATTATCTGTTCAGTCTAAAATACTTGGAATAAGCATGTTTTTTTAAATCATTCTCGCTCACTACATTTTGTGAGTCTTAGTGAATTTCATATATATATATATATATATATATATATATATATATATATATATATATATATATATATATATATATATATATATATATATATATATATATATATATATATATATATATATATATATATATATATATATATATATATATATATATATATACCTAGATATATTTATATACACATTTATATATATATATATATATATATACCTAGATATATTTATATATACATTTATATATATATACATATATATATATATATACATATATATATATATATATATATATATATATATATATATATATATATATATATATATATATATATATATATATATATATATATATATATATATAGACACATACATGAAGACATACATACATACATATATACATACATGCATGCATACGTACAAACAAACATTCATATATTTCAAAAGACATCGGTGCTAATGTTTATTATTTTTAAAATAATAGATTTTATTGTTTTAAAAATAATAAAATCTATAAATTTGAGTCAAATATGGACCTTGCAATGGAATAATAATCCAAAATATTGTGCTGAATCTGTTATGGTTTTTTTAATAAAAAAAATCTTAGCAGATTCAGCATATAAAAAAAAGTTTTTTATAGTTGATGTTTTAATCGTGACAATATATAACATGAAGAATATTATCCTACCATATGTAAAGGATACAATGACCCAAATTTTCAGTCATTGTATCATTTACATATGGTAGCATAATATTCTTCATGTTATATATTTCTCTCCCATGTTCAACAGTAGGTAACTGATATTTTGATTTAAATTTTATGCTTTCAAATTTCTTTCAGATATTTTAGTCATTTATTGACTTGAGGACGTCTAAATAGATTGTTTTGATGTAATGAACATTTAGTTGAACATTAACATTTTTATTATAAAACTTATATATAGTTGTATTAATTATCAATTATCTATCAATTTTTTTTGTGTGTGAGGTTTATTTTTAATGGTTTTTTGTTTTATATATATAAAAAAATGTCTTAATAATGCAACCTTTTCCTGATTTCAAACATTGCAAAGTTTAGAAATCTTTCAATCAGTTATGGTCTTGTTTAACAAAATCTTAATTATGTTGCAAGTTATGATATTGTTTCTAAACTATTGCACAGAAACCTTTAGATTTTTTTTTTAAACGATTACTATAATTTGTTGATATCTGTTGTAGTAGACTTTTGGTAGAACACTTTGACAATCAAGAGAACTAAAAATATTATCATTCAACTGAAGATGGCTTAAATTAAGTTGAAACATTGATTTTATTAAAAATGGTTTTGAAAAAAAAATTTAAAAAATTTTGTCCTTTTTATAAAGATAATTATTAAATATTTTAAATTTGTTATTACTGATGTTAACAGTGATGTTATTAGTGAAATACTAACTAAACTTAAGGAGAAACTATTTAAATATGGGAAAGCGAAATAAAGAACCAAATGTGGGTCGTAGACGTCCAATGATACAGCTTGGTGGTAACAACTGGAAAACAAGTAAGTCAAATGTTTATGTATATTTCAAAGTTATATTTTATGTAGATGTGTGTGTAAGTATATTTGTTGTATTTTTTCTTGGTTGCCTGTGTGATTATCAGTTTTTTACCAGTTTTTAACTGGTTGTCGTGTGGTATTTGATTGTGGTATTAACTTGCAGTCGTGTGGTTCCCATATTTTAGTTTGTTTTTTTTTATTGCAAGGGGAAATAATGGAGAAAAGAACCAGACTAAAATATGATTATTAGGAAACTGTTTTAAAAATAGATTTTTATAATAAAAAAGTGAAAGAATATTTCATGATTCTTGCTTGATCTTTAGTCAGTTTTTAATAATTTAATAAGTTTTTAATAAATAATAATTTTAATAAATTAATATGTTTTTAATTTAAATTATCTTGACTTTTTTTTTTTTTATAAAAAAATGTCCACTTCATCATTAATAATGTTTAACCTTTTGTTTGACTAAGTTAATACAAAACATTGTTTCAATGCAGTTTGGCTAAAAAAGAAATCCCATTTTCTGATTTTTCTGGTTTCCTGGAGCTAATTTTAAAAAATGCAAATTGTGAAAACTTCTAACTAAAGTTACATTGTTTTTATGAACAATTGCCAATACATATATTGAAACATGTACCAGAGGCTTGGGAAAAATCTGTTCCTAAACCAGGAAAATTGTATGGTATATGTTGGCTTGATCATAAGTGGAATGCATTGAAAATCGCTTTAGATACTTATGCAGGGTGTTAGTCAGAAATAAATTTTATACCGCGTTTTTGCCGTATTGTTAATTTTTATTGTTGTTATTCTAGAAAATGTTGGGAATTTTCTAAAAAGGTCCTAAAAAACCCAAAAAATCACTCTTAAAAAAAAAAAAAAGGTCATTGACTTTTGGGAATTTTAAGCCCATTGGGAATTCCACATTATACGCGGCAGCATTGGGCTACACCCTGTTATGGTATATTTATTATAAAGCCTCTTAGCTAAACCAGGGCTCGAATTAAGCATATCATGATTGCTTTTTACACCTTCGCAATTAGTTTTTTCAAAAGACAAAATATTTTTGCGATTTTTTTTTTTTTTTAATTTTGGTTGTTCATTTATTCTTTTCTAAGTTTGAATTTTTTTGGCAATTCTTAAAAATAACGTTTTTGTCTAAGTTTTTTAATTAGGGTTTATAAAGTATGTCATGCTAAATTTATCTTTTGAAGCATGATCATTTGGTCTTTTCTGTGGAGATTTTCATTCAACATAAAGCTTTGCTGAATTTAAATTACTTTAAAATCTATGCATGGAAGCAATAATATTTTAAAAGGTCGTTAAAACAAAAAGTTTAAAAGGGATTTTTTCTTTATTCTATTTTTTTAACAACTGCTTGGTTTTTATCTTTGTTTTTAAAAACATTGCACCAAATTAACCTTTATTTATAGTTTAAGTTATTATCTTATCAATAATTTTATATTTATAATTTTTACTACTTTAAGTATATTAAAATATATATTAAGTTCGTTTTTATTAAATTTTTTTTCTAATAGTAAATCAATTCTAATAGTAACCAGTAAAGTTACATTTACTTGATTTACTGAATGGATAAAGTATATCAAAGTAAATTTACTTATAAACTAAATCAAAACAACTGTAAGTTACTACAGTAACTTACAGTTACTCAAATACTCATTTACTCAGTGGCACAGCAAGGGTCATCCCTGAGAGTTAAACATATATTTAGCTACAGTAACAACATCACATTTAGAACATAGTACAAGTGAGAAAGAAAATTTTGTTTAAATTGTTAACATTTTGAATCATAAATTTTTTTGTTTCTTGAAAATAGTTTAGTAAGTAAAAATGTTCTATTGCAAGAATTAAACCATTGATTATTGCAAACGCTAAACCAAAAATTAAATTATAAAAAATTTAAATTAAAAAAAATATATTTTACTTCTATTCAAGGAAATTTTTTTCCAAAAAAATAATCTAAGCATATACTTAAACTTAACAAAATATAAATCAGTTTATCAAACCAAATTTTTTTTCTCACTTTTTATTACAAAACAATTTGTACGAAAAAATTGAATAAAAACATTCACTTAAAAACCATTTAAAAAGTTATTTGATTTTTTTCATTCAAATGGTGTTTATTCAAAGTGAATAAATAATAATAAATAAACGTACTACTAAAAAAATTTTTAGTAGTACGTTTATTATACTTAAATTTTTAATTGTAATTGCAATAAATTTTAAATAACGTGGTATCTAATGTTTTTCCAATTTGAGCTTACTTGTTTGGTCTATGGATATGCATGCATTTTTTTTTAAGTTAAACATTTCTGTTTGTATAATACATTTTATTTTAAATGCGTTTTATGTTAATAGTGTTATAAAAACTTAACTTTATAAAACAGCAACATGAATAGCGTCACAAAGTTGTTTTATATTAACACAAGCTCTTTATATTGTCAAAACTTTGCAGTTTGTTTTATTGTTGTTTTACAGCTTTTTACAATATCAGTTCAATACTCTTTAAAAATAACACGTGTTTTACTGTCAGCATGAACTTATTAAATAGTTTTCTACAACTAATTAAAGTGGTTTAAATATTGTAATAGTTTCAGGCCTTCTCGTAATTATCGTGCGATAGCATGTCTTTAAAGACTACACACATAAAACTTTGTTTTGCTAACTTGTCCACGACTCTTTGGAAGTTTTGACAATTAGTGCTTTTAAAAAAGATGCTAAAAAAACAAAACAAACTTAAATTAAAATCAATAACCCATAAACTTAAAAGAGAATAAAATTAAAAAAAAAAATAATTAAACTAAATTAACAATAATTATCTAAAAAAATAAAATTTTTAAAGAATAACAAAATAAATAGCAGAAAAACCAGAAAAAATTAAAACATTTATTTAATGTAAACTTAATTGTAAGCAAAAGTTAAAAAAATTTATCACAGCTCTATCAATCTTTATCATTCCCTCCCATGAATAAATTGGCTAATATAAGGGCGGATCCAAAGTGAGGGAAAGGGTCATGAGTCTGCCCCCCCCCCCCACCCCCCCTAACTCGGAATTTTTATTTATTTTTTTAGAAATCGATGTTTAAAACATTAATAACTTGGGGTGTTTAAAAGTGCCATGAATTTTAATAAAGTTTTGTGCAAATTTTTAACTTTATTAAAAAGTTAAAATGATATATGGTGCGACAAATCAACAAACGTGCATGCATTTGTTAAAACACGCTTCTTAAATTTTGCTCATGCAAAATTTAAAAAGCATTAGCATTTGATTGAGATTATTCAAAACAAACGCATTACTTCAGCAATTTTTTTCAAAATAATTTGCGATTGGTAGTTTTTTATTTATTATAAAAAACACATTTTTAAAATAAAAAAACAATTAATTTCAGAGACTTTTTTTAAAAAATGCCAAAACATAATTACTTTTTTTCAAAAGCGTTACTTTTAAGTAAAATAACTAAGTACACTATAAAATAAAGTAGCATGATTTTTGCATTTGCTCACAAAAGCATCCAAAATTTAACTTAAAATGAATGCTTTTGCAAAAATTTCAAAAGAAACCGTGCTTAAACATTTCAATTGCTTTCTATTATTAAAGAAAGCGATTGTAATGTTTAAGCACGGTTTCTTTTATGTAATAAGTAATTACATTAAAAGTTTAAAGTAAATGAATTCATTATAAATAAAGTCTTGCATGCCTTTTTTTTTTAATTTTCTTATTTTCTTTAAAGTGAAGTAGTTTGTTTGCATATTGAAAACACTTTAAAAAGTTTTTTTTATTGTGCATTTATCAATAAATTTGCAAATGTGTAAAAAAAAAAAAAAAATTGAATAGATTTACCAAGCATCTTTGATGTATTTAATAACTTATTAAATAGAATAAAAATTATTTGAAAATAAAACTCCCTTATTTGACATAAATCTCATAAATTTATTTATTGACATTCATCAATAAATAAAGATACGCAAATCAACGTTCATTAAAAAAAACAAAATGATATGTTGCGCCCTGGGATTGTTAAAAAATAGTTGGCAGATGCGATTGTTTCAAGATTATGGTAATGCTTTTTTTTATTAAATAATTTTATATTAGAAATTATATTTCCATGATAAAACAGTGTAATTATTTTTTGATAGCTTCTGTACTCATTTTGCCCTAAACTCTAATCTGAATATTTTTTTCAACGATCGCCTTTTATTACGTTGCAATAAAGTACTCAGGAAATTTTGTAGCAGTTTAATTGTAATTATAGAATCAATTCAATTAAAAATCACATTTACATTTGCTTTGTTTTTTTTAGCGCATTTTTTAAAAGCACTTTCTTGTCAAAACTTGCAAAGAGTCGTGGCCGAGTTGTCAAAAGAAAGTATTTATGCGTGGTTATATAAGGCGTGCGACCGCATGCCACTTATGCGAACGCCTGTATTTTCATTTTTACTTTTACTTTTTTAAGTATCATGTTAGGTAAAAACAATAACTAAAAGTAATATTGTAATAGTATTACTTGCTCATTACATCATAACTTGCTCATTACACAATAACTGCAGCTTAAACTTTAAACTATAACTTAAGCTGTAAATTATATCAGTAAACTATACTATTTTATATTCTGCCAAGCAAGAAAATTAAAAGATAATATTTAAGTATGAGAGATATTATGTTAAAAAAATAACAATTACAAACTAATGTAGAAAAAAAATTTTTTACTAACGCGACCTTCCCCCTCCTACTGCAAAGCGTCGCCAAGAATGAGAGGGGGAGGGGTAGTTTTCTTTTTTGCGATTAGATTTTTTTTTGCGTTAATTCGAGCCCTGTAAACAAATTTTTAGCCATCAAAAGGCTGAGCTAACTTGTAGAAAGGCTTTCTACAAGTTGGCTTGGCTTCCATTAAGTTTTATATGATCTAGTTGATTGCAATTGCAATTTAATTGAATAAAAATTGTTTGCAAAAAGCAATTTAATTGGACAACGGAAAAACTAAATATCTTTCTATTCAACAAGTTGCATTCTTTTACTGTATCTATCCCTTTTCATAAAAACTTTTATTTATTCAGTTTTTTCTTACAAATCTTCATTTTTTCCTTTTTTATACAACTTGCAACTTTTTAAGTCTTCACTTATACATTTCCTAGATTTTAACTTGTTTTCTATTTTAAAGTAACTCATAACTTTATAGTGGTTGCTAGCAATCTTGTTGGAAGTAAAATGCCAGTATTTAATAAATAGTAAATGTAAGCATAAAATTTTAATTTTTTTTGTTTTTTTGTTTTTTTGTTATTCACCTCCTCAAGGCTGAGAAGGCCACTACAGATGAAGAGGCTACTTAATATTGGTTATAACCCTCTCTCAACTCTACAACTCCGAAACACAAACCTTGACTAACAAGGCCGCTGCGCGGAGAAACAAGTTGAGCGCGGTACTACCAGGGACGTGGGAGGTGGGGATCAAACTCGGAACCTCTCGCTTATGAAGCGAGAGCTACACCACTACCGCATTATGTATTATATTATATTATAATATATTAAGTTATTATTATAAATTTTTTTTTAGCCCCAGCTATCAACCCCTGCTAAATCTTATAATTTTTTCCATAAAATATGTACCCTCATAGGGGGGAGGTTTTCAAAAAGCGTACAAAAGCATATGGGGGTGGGGGGTGGGAGGGTTCAATTTAAAAGTACATACTTTGATTTTCTAATTTATCAAAATTAACCAGCTAATTAATAGAAAAGTCAAAATTCTGACTAAAGATTCTAGTTAGCCAAAAAAGATGTATGGTAACCAGGGCTGCATAAACATTTATACATCCTAAAGTATATTTTTTAAATTCAAAATTCATGTTATATTTTGTATATATATGCATACATAAACATCATAATGATTAATACAATCATCATCTTCTAATCATCTTCTTATTCAGCAAATACTACACCATATAAATACTAAAGTTTATATAAATATGAAAGGATATTGTATGCCAGCATCTAAATAAATAACAAACATATGTTTATATCAAAATATGTATGCATATAGCGCAATCTCGGAAGCTTTCATTACTTCTGGGCTAAAAATTTAGAAGCTTTTATTCCTATTCTTCTATTTTAAGTCAAGCCTCATTCTACTTCACATTTGTCACCATCTTGAGCAGTTGCTTTATTAAATATTAATCATTTTTTCATCTTTTTTACAAGATCATCTCTTTTAAGAACAAATGTCCTTTTATTATTTCAAGAAGCCAATGTAAAAAGATCCTGTCTGATGTTATGCTCTGTTATTCTCAGTTTACTAAATCTTTTATCTTATATCAGTTGCTAGGTTCTAGAGACTTTTGGTTAGTCTTTAACAGTATCATTAACTAAAATAAGTCTAACATTTAATCTCTAATTCATGGGTCTGATCTTTTTACTTCTCTCCAGAATAAAGCAAAGTTATTTGCAAAGAAATCTTACTCTAATTTGAATTTTGAATCTAATTCCCATATTCTTCTTGCCAGTTAAACAGATTAACCGATTGTTAAACATCCAAATCGCTCTGGCTTCCAATGCTATAGTTATTTCTCAATTAAACACTTCTACAGTTTGTACTTCAGACAAGATTACCATTATAGTCTTAAAAAAGTGCTAAATAAGTGGTTTCAATTTTTTAAAACTCTAGAAAACACTTTGACATCTCCAACTATACTATTATTATTCTTCACTCTGTTATTAGTTTCTTTATGTAAAGGTTTTGAGATAATTAAATTATTTTTTTCTAACTGCAGTATTAAAGTTATTCTTGAAGGCCTGCACTCTATTTAGTTCGTGTAACTTTAAAGGTACCACAAGGTTCTATCTTTGTTCCTGTATTGTTTCTTATCTACAATATCAATCTTCATGAAAATTTTACATCTAATGTGACTATTTGCTGATGACTCAATTTTATAGTCTTGTCTTGAAAAAAAATCTTCACTTTTTGATTGTTTTTAATCTGATCTCTCTTCTGTAACAGTCTAAGGCTTGCAGTGGCTTATGGCTTTATATACTGGACTTAAAATTTTTGTTAGACAATAAAACTCATTTATTTTCTGCAAAAAAATATTGCAATAATGTTGGCATTCTTATATTGATGATTAACAACCCGCTTACTCTCAGACAAAGTTTAAAAGCACATTGTAAATGTAATTAGACCTGTTTTATCTGCCAAGCTTGAACCACTCTCCCGTTGTTGTAAGGTTGCATTTCTTTCTTTTTTTCTACAAATACAATCATGGTCAATGCTCAAACGAGCTATCATCTCTATTACGATAAACCAAAACTCATTCTTGCTTGGCTACTTATTCAACAAGTTGCATCCTTTTATTTTATCTGTCCGTTCGTGCTATAAAAACTTTTGATACAGTTTTTTTCCTTGCACATCAAAAATACCTTATAACTCTTAGCCATCTTCATGTTTTTCTTTTATATAAACCTACAACTTTTTAAGTGTTCAGTTAACCATTTCCTTGTATTTTTATTTATTCTCTATTTTAAAGTAACTCATAACTTAATAGTCGTAGCTAGCAATCTTGTTGGAAGTAAATTAGAGTTTGAAAATATACAAATATATGCCAGTATTTAATAACTAGTAAATGTAAGCATAATATTATAATATATAAAGTATTATAAAATTTTTTCTAGCCCTAGCTATCAACCCCTGGTAAATCTTATAAATTTGTCGGGGCCGTGTTTGAAAAAAATCTCATTTTTAGCCAGGACTGGGGCCCAAGTCACTTACTATATAGAATGGTTGCATAGTCTTAAGAAGAATAAAAAAAAAGAACTTTTTTTTTCTGAGTTTTTTTTTTTTTTAAGTTTCTCAACAAATTTTAAAATCTCACCGGGTCCTAACATTATTGAAATTTTTTTTCCTAAATCATGTCAACCTGGGACTTGAAAGGAGCGGAATAAAATGCAGTTTTTCAAAATTATAATTTTTTTAAATAAAAATTAAAAAAAATTAAAATAAAAAACAAAAATTTATCTAAAAAGAGTTGCTTTAATGCAAATTATGTTAAAGTTTTTTTTTTTTTTTTTTTTTTCTAAAAAACTCCCAGTTTTCAGCAAAAAAAACTAAATATATCTTTTACTTTATTTTGAAGACTTTAGTTTTTGAAAGAAATCAATATTATTTTCAAGATCAGCATGTTATTTATTCTGCTTCTTTTGAATCCCAGGTTGGCATAGCTCAGATGGTAAAAAATGTCACTAATATTAGGACCTAGTGAGTTTTTAAAATTCTTAGAGGAAACCTGAAGAACTCATTTAAATCAAAAAATAATTTTTTTGATTTAAATGAGTTCTTCAGGTTTCTTTTTTTTTTTTGATTTAATTTCCTGTTATAACTAATACAGATTGGTTCACTCCTCAGAAATATTTATTTTTGAATTGAATTTTTTATTTTGCTATGAAAATCACTTCACCCTAATATACATCTCAGTTATTATATAAATTTACTATTATATATTGCTAATTGTTTATAAAAATAAAATACAAATAGTGAAGCTAGATTTTGTATTGTATTTAAAAAAAATAATTCTTGTGATTCTATGAGCAAAATGATACCAAATGATACTATCCTATTGGTACTGGTAAATGATACTAACATTACAGATACTTTCAATACCAGTATTGCGTGACCTCAATATCGATATTGTAAGGTATTGCACTGATACCAAACAATATTAACATAACCAATACTTTCAATACAACTATCACATGATCTTGATATTGATACTGTAAGATATCGCACCAATACCAGATAATAAACAGACTTGATACCGATTATTTTGTGTCTAACACATAGGAGTTATTTAAGTAGCGATTTAATAAATATATTTTGTACTTTTTTAAAAAAGCTTTTAATTGTATTAGGTATTCCATCAGTATCAAGGTCACAAATAAAAGAACAAGAAACTGCAGGTTAGAATTTGAAATTTAAAATTTTTCAACTATATATATATATATATATATATATATATATATATATATATATATATATATATATATATATATATACAGTTTTAGTCAATAAGGGGTTCAATCACATGTCTATATATGACCACGCAAACAATACTTTGTTTTGACCATAGCTTTTTACATATCAAAAACACGCTGAATAAATAAGATATTTAGTTATGCATTATTAAAAAAAAAACATTAAAACTTTTATCTTTACTAAAGTTTTTATGTAAGGGAAACACTTTTATATAAAGTAACAAATTACTGATAATGACTTCAAGTATCAATAAAAGTTGTTGCTATGAATATACATATAATATGAATTATATAAATAAGCATTTTTTTATAATAAAGAATATTTTTTTTCAATTAAATTTATTTTGATTTTGTAAACAATGACTTTTTTAGACAATAGTCTTTTCAATGAACTTTATATAAGAATCATTAAAGTTAATACACTTAAAAAGATAAAAAAATTAATTGATGAAAATTAATTTTTTATCTTAAAAAAAAAAATAATTTAACTACTTTAAATAAATGTCTCTTTAATGAATTTTTTATTAGAATAATTAAAGTTAATATTCTCAAACAAGTAATAAAAAAATTTGATGCAAGAATGTAAGTAACAAGAAACATAAGTATAAAATGTTTAGTAGTCAGATTCCTAAGTTGAAGTAAAGCCGTCCTTGCTGCTGCTTTTGTTGCTACTATTTTTTGTTTTAATTCTATCATCAGCTCTAAATCAATGGAAGGCCAACAAATTATCAATGACAAAATGGAGTTGATTACAAATTTTTTTACTTGTATTGCAGAATTTATATTTTCAAAATTAATGTTAGCCATATGTCAAGCTCGATCTCTTCAACTCTGGATTAGATTTTTTTTGAAAAAATTTTTTCTCCTTGACGATTTTAGCAATTTTATTTTTAAATGCATCGGCTATGCATGAGATAAATTCATGTGCTGAAAATAAATAAAAAATAAAATAATTAAAAAAAAATGTTAAAAGTGAAAATTTAATTAAATTTTTTTCAATTCTATTAATTGATCCCCGAAAATAAATAAACTGCTTTATTGTTGCTTTTTTTTTCCTACAAGACATACACCATTAAGTCTTTGGCATTTTATAAGGGTCTCAAAACTGCTATGGGGTACGTTTGGTTTCAGGGCCATTTCATAGGCTCTTCTAATCATCTTTGAATATACAACACAAAACACCAGCGATGCGCTGGTGTTTTGTGTTGTAGTTACAGAGTTTTGTATATCGGGAATGACGAGACATCCCTTTTCAGTTTCTTCTGTAGGATTCACATTATTGATTAATACCGCTAATTTAATAATGCGTCCTTTAAGATGACGGTTAACCTTTATTAAAATTTGGTAAGTTAAGATTATAATTTAAAAGTTGATTAATGAAAAGTTGATAAATGAATCTGTTAGAGTTTAAAAAGAATTGCACAAGTGAAGCTATTAAGTTAACATTTGATAAAGCACTATAAGTGAAAATTTAATTTTAAGTATTTCCTGATTTAACAAGTTCAAAAAAAGCAAATAATTTTATTTTTACCTGATGATTTGTTACCACACTAATTCTCTTTGTAAATGCTTTTAAAGAATCTATTGTTGGTAACTATGTGTTCCCTTAAAAAGAGCTATTTATTCCTTGCGCAAACCTTGCACCATATTTTATTAACTAATTTGTTTTCCTCCGTGTACCCTATAATATTTTTTTTCCCCAAAAAAGAAAAGTTTTTAAGTTTTAGGTATACTGTTTTTCACAGAAAGACATGTGATCGCACGTTTTTATATGACCACGTATGTAATACTATCATTTTGCTGATGTCCTCGGCCTTTAAAATAGCGTGATTATTTTTCGCCTATTTTAAATATGATGCTTATAAAAGCGAAAGTAAACGAAATAAAAATGAAAACAAAAACCATAAAACTGAAAAATGAAAATAAATCTTAATTTAAGAGAAAATAAACAAAAGTAAAAAGTAAGCTATAAACCAAATTTATATTTTTTAAATTTGAAAGTTTTTCGCTTGATAGGCTTGCGTAAAGATCACAGTTTTGAAATTAATTAATCCAAATTTATTTATAAACAAAATTTTAATAATTTTAATACTGTTTTTATTTTCTTATTTTTAGGATACCTGTTATTTTTACCAACAAAATTTAATACAAATGAGGGAACAAAACAGATTATATGTCTAAATAATTAAAGGAAAATAAAAAATCTACAGCATACAATCTATTTTAGAAATATATGGGTCAATATAAAGAAAGAACATTTTATAAATTATGTTAACAAAAATGTTTTACTAGAATTGTTTTAAATGTTTATTCTCAATTCGACAAGGGAGCACATCATTTTTCATCTATTTTTACAATCTATTTATGCATTTATTAAAAAAGTGTACAATGTAATGTAATAAAAAGTAATATATATCAATAAAGAAATCTAAAATATACAACTGAATTCTCTTCATCAGTAGATTAGTCACCTTTTTTGCTAAAATCCTCTACTTTTTAATCTGAATCCAATGATTGATTATCTGATGATTGCATTTTTGTAGATTCACTAATTGGACCAGTCGTCATTTTCACTATATTCTTCTTCTGAACCTGATAGTTCACTATCTGATGAACTGTTGTCATTGTCAACTGTTTCAACAGGAAATTCATTGATTTTTACCGTTATCTTGCTGAACCTCAACAAGAACCTCAAAATTATTATGCGGCATAACAGGATGCATAGCCAATTTATAAGTAGTTTGCATTAACTTTAAATATGCATTGTTAACATCCTTGTTAATTGAAGATACATTTGGAGAGGTAGAAGTATTTGAAGAAGAAGGGTAGTTAACCAATCGTGTCGCTTCTCTATGTGATCTTGTCTACAAATGCCTCTTAACCTAGAATAGATAAATATAATAAATAAATAACATTACATTTTACGGCATAGGTAGTCATTATTTTAGATTTACGTCCTAAATATATAAATTATTTTTTAAATCTTTGTTATATTTAACAAAAATACACTATACCTGATGATGTGTAACAACATTAGTTCCATTTGTAAAAGTTTTAGAGGATTTTTCAGCTGACCCGAATATGGAAAGTTGGCTGTGCTTGATATTTTTATGCTTTGCACATATTTTGCACCATATCTTAACGACAGTGTTAACACAGTAAACATTTTTAACTTCATAAGCCAGGAAATTGTATTTCCATGAAGCAACAGTTTTTAATGATTTTATTATTGTTTTTGTACTCATTTACTTCTTTTGCATGCAGCTCTAATCTGATTTTTACACTCAATGATCGACTTTTATTACATAGAAAGTAGTAAAAGTTATTGGGCAGTTATGTTATTATGAAAGTTATGTTATTATGAAAGTTATGTTATTATGAAAGAAATTAAATAAAAGAACCTCTTTTTTCTTTCTTTTAAAGAGATACTGACAAAATTGTATGTTTGTATGAAACTGTTTCCTTAATGTTTTAATATTTTAATGTAATTGAAATTTTTATTTTCCAGTCGGCATAATCTACTTTTCGACTTATTAAGTAATTGCGTGAATATATTATAACATTATTAATTAAATTACATTAAGTAATTAAACATTATTAAATAGTATTAATGACTTTTTATTATTTTACATTAAAAATTAGTTTAAAATATATAATGCTAAAAATATATTTAAAGTGAAATTATCTAGTTTGGCAAAAATTAAAATTTAAAAAAGCTCATTTTCCAAATATTGTTCTTCTATTTAGCATCATCTAACAGTGCAGGTGAAAGATGTATCAGTACACTGACTGATATTTTTTCAGATAAAGACCTTAAATGAACCATTGTACCATACAGGCCCGGCTCTAATTATTTGGTAGCCCTAGGTACAGATCTGTTTACAAATGTTTAGCGGCCCTATGCATAGTTTATTATATAGTTATTAATGATTTATGTATAATATTTTTTTTAAACCCATATTTTATGGGTTTTATAAACTTCACATTTTTTAAAAGATTATATATTTTTTCATGTTTTAAAAATATAATTTAGGTTATTAAACACTTCAGATTTTAAAACTTTGAGTTAAAAAAAATCATTCGTTCTTTATATTGATGTATATAATTCTCAAATAAATTGCATGTTGTAGATGTTTTATTTTTGTTTAATTTTTTTGACATATAATCTATTTCTCTCTCACTGTATCAAAGTTTATTAACAGAAATAACAGGCATCCTAAAAATAAGAAAACAAAAATCTTGTATTTTACTAAGTAGCTTATATCAAATGGCATAGAATTTTTACATAAAATGGTATGCTATAAATCCCACGTGTAATAAAATTATTAAAATTTCAGTTTATAATATATTTGCAATAAGTTTGAAATAACACAAATCTATCAAGTAAAAAACTTTTAAATTTAAAAAATTTTGGTTTGTAGCTTACTTTTTACTTTAGTTTATTTCTCTTCGGTAAAGATTTATTTTCTATTTTCAGTTTATGGTTTTTGTTTTTATTTCGTTGACTTTCGCTTTTTAAGTGCCATTTTTAAAATGTGCGAAATTGTCATACTATTTTAAAGCTGTGGACATGTCAGCAAAACAAAAGTATTACATACGCTGTCATATAAAGAAGTCCAATCACACCCCTTCCTGTGAAAGACTGATATAGGTTTATTAAATTTAATTTTTTTTTTGCTTCAAATGCTATTTTTAAAATCTCCTTATACTACTTTTTGTTTGAAACTTTCTCTCTATTTTAAACTTGTAATAAATTAAACATTATCAAGAGGTATTGCGAAGGAGTTCTGCTTCCTTTTCCTTTTTGCAGTTTATTATTTTGAGGCAGTACTGCCCTCAACTTGTTTCGTGCAGTAGCGTTGTTTGTCAAGGTTCGTGTTTTGAAGGTATTGATATATATGTGTGTGTATATATATATCAGGCCTTATTACAAGATTTCGCTGCGTAGCGAAAACGCGTAACGCATTTCTTTGTAACTCAACTCAGCAAATATATTTTGCATTGTTAGAAGTTATATTGCGTCACTGGCGTCTTTTATATTTAAGTACCGCATTGTAATTAAAGTTATTTTATTAACGCGTTAAAAATCATACAAACAGTTTTTTTTTTTCTCACTAGAACAAAAGTTACAAATAAAATCTAATTTCTTATTTAAAAAATCATTTTTGTTATTTTTTTCAAATATGAACTAAATTTTATTTTGAAAAAAATATTTTTTTCATGAAACGTAAAATAATGTTTGTTTATTTTCTTATAATTTTACAGTTGGTTTTTGGTTATTTTATTAACTGTTAATAAATTTTTTCTTATTTAATTTGTAAACTCTTTTTAATAATGTTTTTAAACAATAAAGAGTTTTTTTTTTTTTGTTTTTTATCAGTTACCGATAACATATTCGTGATCATAATTTATTTTCATGAATTAAACGAATGTCATTAAAACTTTACGTTATTGAATTAACAATAAACAAAATATCTTATTAATAAAATTGTTACATCAAAATAAATTGTGCATTTTTTAAACTATTATGGCTAAAAATAATTTTTATATTTAAAAAGAATTTATATTTTTAATTCCATAAGATAAAACTTAAAACACTTTATTTTTTTTAACTAACTTTTAACAACAACAACAAAAATTATTAAACAAACTGTTTCTTTAACAAAAAATTTATTAGTTTACAATTGCGGTTAAATGCCTTTACTTATGACTTTATTTCTTCTGAATAAACGTCACCTTAACGACATCAAAAGATAATTTAAATATTCTAAAAGATAAAAGTTTTTGCGTAGCGCAAAACTGCTGAATGCGTCGGCAAATCCCTTTTTCGCAAGCAAAATGTGAGCTGCGTAACGCTTCTTAACAAGGCCTGATATATATATATATATATATATACATACATACATACATACATACATACATACACAGGGGTTAAAGTAGAATAGTAAATTAATTGGAACGATATTAAAAAGTTCAAACTGTTTGTTCAAAGGGATCCGGAATTCGGATCATCGATTCAGCCCATTCGGATGCGGAACCATTCCTTCAAATTTTTGTGTAGGTGTATTTTCGTTAGGTGCACTTTTGCTGTATTTTGAGATCTCGCATGATGACTAATATTACTTAATATTAATTATACTTAATATTGACTAATATACTTAATATAGTCATAAATTTTAGCAAAAATTAAAATAGCTCTTTAACTTCAATAAAAATTAATGCGCAAAGTGAAAATGATCTACTACTTTAAAGAGATAAATTAGGCGATGTATAAATTGTGGACAATCCCATTGTAAAAAAGAAAAAAAACTCAAAAACAAGGTGGAACAGTTGCAAAGAAATATTGAGCGAAGCGAAACAACTTCTTGATTTGATGGCTTAGGAGGAATCGCGTTTCGCTGCGTTCCCTCTACTTTAACCCCTGTATATATATATATATAGATAGATAGATAGATAGATAGATAGATAGATAGATAGATAGATAGATAGAAAGAGAGTTGTAAGAGGGTTGTAACCATAATTAAAGTAGCCTCCTTAACTGTAGTGACCTTCTCGGTCTTTAAGAGGGGAATTAACATTAAAAAAAAAAAACTAACAATACTATCTAAGTTATTTCTTAATGATAATTTCAAATAAGGCTAAATTATAACAACCAGAAATTTAATTGCTTATTGTATACATCCTATTTTAGCATTAAAACACAAATTAAAGCTAACTTAAAACAAAGGGGAATTTAACTCTATAACCGAACTCCAAAATGCTTTTTTTTCTTTTTAAAATTGTAGCAGAAGTGTCTTTATTTATTTATAGTTATATATAGTATGTATATATGAACTTTTTTAACATATCTACCTTTTTAGAAGGGCAAAATGAAAGCAAAGATCCTATGGATGATGAACTTGCTGGTTTTCTTGCTGTAAGTTTAATTATTTATATTCAAAATTCTAACAATTGAATGGTTAATTTTTTAGTCAATCTAAAGTCATAATTTAACTAGATTTTAAATTGTAATTCATTACTTTCATGATCATCATGTGTATATCATTTAAGATGTACATCAGTCTATGTTGATCATAAACAATTTTAAAGTTTTAGTTTTTAGAAATGTTACCAAATTTTAAAAATCAACAGTTTAGTAGCTTAACAAATATAACAAAAATTATATAAATTTAAAACAATTTTTTTTAAACGGTTTAAAGTTATAATAAAAGAAAATTACTTTTAAGGAAATCAATTCACTTGAAACACCTCAGCCCAACATTAAAGAAACCTATATTAAAGAAGAACTGCTTTATGATCCAAATACATTTAACCCAACAACTCATGGTAGTTAATTACTTGTTTTGTTAATTTTACTTAAATTGTTATTTAATAAAAATTCTCTGTGGAAAATAGGTATTAAAATATATTTACTAATTATTTTATTCATTTCTACCTGATATATTTAAATATCTAAAATATACTAAGTGTACTATTAATATAAAATAATATGCAAAAGCATCACTTATGATTTTACAGGTCACTTGCTTCCAGAACCTTGGCAAGCGATTTATGATGACTCAACATCATATTACTACTACTGGAACAAAATTACAAATGAAGTGCAGTGGTATCCTCCTACAGCAACAATTCCTCCCCCTCCTCCTCCAGTAGTTGAACCGCTACCAGTTATTGAAAAACAACTTACTATAAGTAGCAGTATAAATAATGTAAAGTTAAAGCCTTTAACTAACAATTTAGATATGTCCTTAAGCACAGTTTCTCTAATCCCAGAGCCAGTTGATAATAATGCAGTTTTGTTTCCTAGTTCTTCTACAAACTTGAGTTCCCACACAAATTGCTCTGAAAGTTCAGAGGATGAACAAGAGTCTATATTAAAAGAAAAAGATAAAGAGTTAATGAGCAAGATTAAAGAAAAAATTCAGAAAAAGAAAGAAGAAAAAAGACAAAAACAAATTGAAGAAAAAGAAGCTTTAATTAAAAAAGCAGAAGAAGAAAAATTAGCCAAAGAGGAGGAAGAAAAACAAAGAAAGCGTAAAGAAAAAGAAGAAGTACTTCGTGAAAAACTTATTAAGAAAAAACTTGAGCGTGAAAAAACTTTGAAGAATAATTGTACTGTTGAAAAAGAGTCTTTTTCTGTTGATATATTTGCAGCAGAAGATATTTCAACAAATAAACTAAAAGTTGATAGTCCTATAAATACAGAATCTGATTCTAAAGAAATAATATGCAATGACAGCTTGAATAAATTAAATTTTGAAAATGAAACATTGCAAAATGACTCTGTTGAATGTGTAACATCTGATGTTAATAAAAATGACGACATTGCTTCATCTCAAGATGATAACCCAATTTCTACAAGTATTCAAAATATTGTTGAGAGCAGCTCATCAAAAGCTGATGCAGACTGTTTAGTTGTAGCAATTCCTGAAGTGAAAAGTTCTTGGAGAATTATAGATGCAGTTTATGATGATGATGATGAAGAAGAGGAGGAGGATTCCAAAGTTGTTGTAAAAGCTGATCAAAAACTAGAAGTTGGAATGGAAGATTATGCAGACATGCTTCTTGAAGGTATTTATAATTCTTGTTTTAATTTTGTATTAAGTAGAGCACAGATATAATAATAATGTAAAAATAAATAAGTTCCAAAACAGCATTAATGTAAATGTCAATTAAGTTATAAAGTTTTATGGGAAATTACTAGACTGAATAGGTTATTAGTTTAAAAAATTATTTAAAAGGCTAGAGTATAACAGGGTAAAATGAAATAGTTATGACAATGTTTATTCTTTTGCTCTTAATAAATTATCGGATAATCTTTTTGCAAATATTTTTAAATCTCGTTGTAAAGAATTATTTTCTAGTAAGATAATATCAAATTTTATTTTTGATGAAAAAAAATTTCTTATAATTTTTTAAGTTTTCAAATGTGCAATAAGATTTTTTTTATTTTTTTGAAAAATGAACTTGATAAACTCTCAGAAGTTAAATTTGATATCATTAAACTAAAAAAGTTTTCTGGTATAACTTTTTACGCTGATCAAGAATCTTTTTTTAAAATTAAATTTGCTATTTAGGAAAAAATTTATAATTAAAAAACGAAAAAGGAGAATTGTGGGGTTGAATGAAATACGCTAATAAAAAGTGAACCAATAGCTCACTTCTTAAATGCGGCTTTTTTTTTTTTTATTAAATCTCAAGTGACCAATAAATCTCCAACTATTAATTTTTTGTATTGAAAAAAAAATTTTCAATTAAAATTTTCTGAATTTAAATGAATGACTTTTACTGACTGCTTTTATTAAATGATTCTAATGAATGAATGAAATACGCTAATTACTCTAGTTAAATGCAGTTTTTATTAATTAATTCTCAAGTGACCAAACTATCTCTATAAATTTTGTGTCTCAACAAACCTGAAATACTTGAAAGGTTGAAAGATGCTGAGAGCAAAAAAGCAGCAAAGCAAGCTAAGAAACAACGTAAGCTTAGCTCTAATGGCAAACAGCAAATAAACCAAGCAACAAGTCCTACGAAAAATTAGCTGCAAACCAATTTAAGTGTAAAAAGTGCTGAAAAGTTTTAGTTGAAGCTTCAGCAAGTAAAAAATATGGAATGGTACCAGTGTGAAAATTCAAATTGCAAGGTTTGGTATACTCAGCACCTTTTACATATCGTTTTGGTATACATGTCAAACATGTATGCCAAAGCAATATGTAAAAGGTGCTGAGTATTATTGCATCAAAAAGTGCCCCACAACTGAAAACTCAACTCAACCTCTAGTACTTCTAAATGACTCAACATCATCACAAGAATAAAAAAGTTTATTTTATTTGATTGAATTTTTAATTGTTATTATTGATTGCTTTTTGTTTTTTTAATAAAGTTTTGTTTTAATTACACATATATATGCGTATTTCGTTCTCCCCGAATGTCAGTATAGAATGGAATAAAATTTTTTAAATCAAATAAAGTTTCATAAAAAACTTTTTAAAAAAGTTATTTGATTTTTATATATTTAAATTCAGCTCAACATTCTCTCTACAACTTTGAAAAAAAATAATAATAATAATATCTTTTTTCTGTAAAAAAATAATTAAAATCCTAAACTATATCATTTGACCCCATTTTACTCTTTATTATATACTATAATTTATTCAATTAAAGATGATTGCAAAAAAAAAAAAAAAAAAAACAGATAAGACATAATTTTAAGTATGTAACTAGTTACATACTTTAATAAAAATAATATTCTGATGGATATTTCATTTTAGACGGAATTGATGATGGTGAAGTAAACCAAAAAAAAGAATCTGAGTCAGTTGATCCATTTTTACCACAAGATGCACCACCTCCCTTACCTGAGCATGATGTTAGACCACCACTTCCACCTGAGGGTATACTTCTTGTGTCAAAAAGTTATTACATAAAAACTTATTGTTACTGTCATTATTGTTTTTATTATTATAAATACTTTTTAAAAATACTTTATTATTTTATTAGATGAGCCATTACCAGAGTTACCTAAACTATCTGCAAAAGATGAAGAAAATGATAGGGTTATTTTTTTAAATTGCATTACATTTTACTTATTTTTATATTCTTTTAAATTGTTTATTATATATTTATATTATTTATGTTGTATTTTATTAATTTTGTTTTGCAAAACTAGTAGTGATTTAAAAATGAAAATTAATGAAGAAAAAGTTTAAATAAAAGTAGATATGTTGTTCTTATGACTTTTTGTTTAGGCAAATGTTTTATATACAGTATCATATGTTTCATATACTTGTTGAAAATATTCTATAGTTGATGCCCATCAAATTTCAGTGAAATAAATATTTTTTTAATCGGATTCATCTTTTGAATACTTACTGTTAACTCCAACTATCTAAAACTAAACTAATCTTTCCTACCGAAGCTGTTCTTCATGACAATTAAATAGGAAATGAGATAAGAAAGGGTTTGCTAATCCAGAAATAGGATATTCTTTAGTTTCTTCTTTAACTAGTAAATCTAAAAACACTCATGTTTCTATCAATTGATTAGTTTCATTGTAGATTCACCATGAAACAGTTAGTTTGCTATATTAAAGCAATTTTCTTAATATTGTGAAAGAAAAGGCTTAATCCACCTAGAATGGTTGATATTTTTGCAGCAAAGTAAATCCTAATTTTATTGTGTAAAAATGTTTGTTTTGTTTTTTTCATTTTCTTTCGAAAGATTCAAGTATTTTTAAAATGTTGAATACTCGATTGTTTGTAGCAACTATTTAAAAAAAAATAAGTTTATTCTTTATATGCTTTATACGCTATTTTACAATATTATAAGTGTTACTTGTATTATTGTCTGTTTGTGACTAAATTATTATAAAAATAAACGTAATATTTTGAGAAGTTTAAAAAATGTGTATAGTTATTTATTATTGTTTTAGAGTAATAATAGTATATCAATGTATAATAATATATCAATAGCCTCGGCAAGAGTAAATAAGTGCACAAGCAGTGAAAAACTTTTTTACAAATTGAAAATGGACTTGGCAGGTTTGGCAAGCGGCCCGCCCTGCTAGTTTTTTGCACTTGTTATCTGCATTTTCACAGTGTTTTTTTATATCCAATGAAAGCTTAGCTAAACAAGACTAGAAAATTTTATAAATGATTTTGATTGGTTCTAATAATAGCTACAGTGTAGCTATAAAAGTAGTGTAACACTTTTTTTTTTTTTTTTTGCTTCACTCTGTTTTGGTTCTGCTAACTTTTTGTTTTAATTTGTTTACTTTCAGAGGTTTTTGGTCTGAATTTTAGTTTTTTCTGTTTAGGTAACATTCCATTTTGTTCTGTCTTTATTCCAGGTATAGTCAAATGAATTAGCAAAGAATATTTGCAAATAATGAAAAAGAAGAAGAAAGATAAACAACCTCTGTGTTTCATTATATTTTCTTATTGAAACATTTTTAACTTATCTCGAATATTTTTTAAATGAACAAAGCATTTTACCATCTTTTTAAAAAAAATTTTTGGTATAACTGATGAGCTCTTCATATAATGTTGAACAGATGAGCTCTTCATATAATGTTGTATAAGAACAGATGAGCTATATATGATATAATATATAATCATATAATGTTGTATAAGAACAGATGAGCTATATATGATATAATATATAATCATATAATGTTGTATAAGAACAGATGAGCTATATATGATATAATATATAATCATATAATGTTGTATAAGAACAGATGAGCTATATATGATATAATATATAATCATATAATGTTGTATTAGAACAGATGAGCTATATATGATATAATATATAATCATATAATGTTGTATAAGAACAATGTTGTATAACAATAAGCATATGTTAAATTATATGTTAATAATGAATATAATTAAATATAAGTTAAATATTAAATTATATGTTAATAATGTTGTATAATAATAATTATATAATGTTGTATAAGAACAGATGAGCTCTTCATATAATGTTGTATATATGTTGTATATAATATTGTATATAAATGTATTTAATGTTATGTAATAGATAACTCTTCAATTAAAATAAGTTATAAAATTCTTGACTGATGTTAACTAACATTTAAAAAAATGTTTATACTTCTAGGAATACTATTAAACCATGGTCTTCTATAATAAAAAAGCATTGATTTCCTTCAATAAAGTTATCTTACTGAAGGCTGATTTAAAATACTGTGTTTACATTTTCATCTTTTAACTTAAAACAAAAGTTTGTTCTTTTTTAGCAAATTTTTTTTAATTTGGTTAGCTCAAAATAGATCGCTTTAAGACATAAAAGTTAGCGTGAACAAAGTTGTGTATCGTTTTACTAACAAAAAGTTATTATATTTGTTTATAAAGATGCATTCAAAATGCTGCATACTTTTCTGCAAGTTGAACTATAACTTGACTTGAATAAAAATATTTATTTATAAATTTCCAAATAAAATCCAAGGGCTGATTTTATTAGTATTGTTATTATTATTTTTAATTCACTCCAAACAAACACTTCAATCAAACACTATTTACATTTGAGTTACTAAGGAACAAAAAATATTGCTAAATTAAAAAAAAGCATTTGACAGAAGAATTAAAAAATTGTAAATTGTAGGAGTCGGGAAAACTAGAAGATGGGAGAGAGTTTCAAAGCATTGATGTGCGAGAAAGAAAACTAAATAAATAAAAGTTTTTAGAGCAGGAAAGGACAGATATAGTAAAAGGTGTGACTTAGCTGAATGACGATTCAACTAAGAATGAGTTTTGGTTGATGGAGTTGGAGATAATAATTCCTTTGAGCAGTGATCATGAAAGTATTTATAGAAAAGAGTAAGAGATGCAACCTTGTAATGATAGGAAAGTGACTCAAGCTTGGCAGAAGAGCAAGGCCAACTACATTTACATTTGGAATTAGAGAAAGTATGGCAATAGTATTTAATTCAGGGATGAATAATTAGTTTTTCTAACAAACTATACAGCAGTACTCTGACTGCATTGGCCTGATGCACCTTTTGAAACCATATTTGGAGTACAACAACCATTAAGCCCGTTATCTCTTTTTTAAAAAAATTCTATTCAAATTATTTACCAAAACCAGATTTTGAAATGCTCTACCAAATAAGTTAAATCTAAAAGATTCAACAACAGTCTAAGTATTAATAATGATGTTATTGTTTTTTAGCTTAATCAAAAATGTTTACAAAATTAGTGTTATTTCTTCTCAAAATTTTTGGTGATTCGAATTAATGTTAATAAAATAAAACTAAATCAATGTTAATAAAAACAAAGCAGTTTTATTTGAAGTATATGAACTTTAACATAGTTAGCATCAAAAATTAGCTCAATGGAGGACATTAGTTTCCTGAAAGAAAAGGACTGGAAAAGTTGAAAACAACAGTTTTTATCATTTATAAGTAAATGTCTTTTTGAAGATCCATAATTTCTACATAGAGCTTAACCTGTTGCAAATCTATTCTCTGAATTTTTTTTTGCCCAATTTCAAATAAATGTGGACACTAAATACTATTGATATTAGAAATTACACTAGCAGTAGCTCATTTTAAAATGTATCCAAACATTAAAAGTAAAAACACTTAATAATACTGTTGTATTTTTTTTTTTTTTAAATGTCTGTGGAGTGATAATGCATTTGGTTTTGAAATGAATTATGTGGAGACAACCACTTAATTTACAATCAACAGTTACAACTGCTGCAAGATACTGCTAAACTATGAAATTGTATGAAATTTTATATATTATTTTAAAAAATACCAGTAACTGTTAAAGATACCAGTATTGCAACTGCGCATGTATACTTTATCAACGTAGTTGAAAAACGTACATATTCAAAATACTAAATTGTTATTACAACCAGGAATTTCTGATAATGATCATTGATGATCATACTTGTTGCAGAGAAATTTTTTGCTGATGAAAAAATACTGTTTGGTAATTTGCATAATTTTGAAGAAAGGATTATCATTTATTAGTATCTATAGTTTACATTAGCGAGTGTGTGCAAAAAAAAAATGAAATTTATGATGGTACGATCAATTACGATAATAAATTGATTTTTTATAATTAACACAGATTGTTTGAAGAGCTTAGAGGCAGACTTCTAAACTCTTACTGATACTGTTGCCCAATTGATAATTTTTTATTTTTCAAGGTGCTGATGGTGCTTATTAAGTTCTAGTTCACTCATTATGCAAAATATGTTCTGATATTTTGTTGAAGAATTATGCATTAATTACCTCTTCAAGCAATTACTGAGAGTCCAATATGAATGAATCATAATGAATTATAAGACATAAAATTCACAAAAATCATAATTTTTGAAAATTTTATGTTTTGTAACTTATTTTGTGCTATTTTCTTGTCATGTTTCATATTTCTCCTGTAGTTAATGTTTTTATGTATTTCATATTCTCCTGGAGATAAGATCTTACTTGAAATACATGAAAATTTAATTATTTTTTAGCTTTTATCAGTTTTCTTTTTAGAATTTACATCTAATTAGTGATTTGTATTAGTCACATTGAACTTTTCATTAGTTATGTCTTATATAAAAAAATATAAGTAACAAAAGTTTAATCAACCCAAGACTTGTTATTGTAGAAGGCCATGCATTAGAATTTAAAGTATATACATTAGTTACTGTCTTGTAGTTTTGTAGTTTTGTACATAAGTTACTGTCTTGTAGTTTTGTAGTTATGCGAAATCGGTTATGTACAAATATTAAATTATTGTTTAGAAAGAAATTACCAGCTTGTCAAAGTTACTATTTGAAAAACTTGATTTTCTTGGGATAACCACCAGAGACTTGAGCAATTTACAGCTAAATTTTATTGAACTTGAGGTAAGCACAATGTTTACCTCTTCATTGTATATAGATAATTATAATATACAGAACGCTTCAATAGATTTAAAACAAAAGTGCATCTAAAAAAGACCAGCCCATGTTGTTGCTTTCTTATATATATATATATATATATATATATATATATATATATATATATATATATATATATATATATATATATATATATATATATATATATATATATATATATATACACATATATATATACACATATATATATACATACATACATACATACACACACTTACATATACATAAATAAATATATGCAGATACATGTGTGTGTATATATATATATATATATATATATATATATATATATATATATATATATATATATATATATATATATATATATATATATATACTCATACACAAAAGTTTGTGGACAGATGTTATATCTGGTTAAATTTAATGTTTTCAAATAAGCAAAAGTTGAAAGTTTGTATGAAGAAGTGACTTGTTTATTTTGTCAAAACAAAAATCTGTAAATATATTTCAAATAAATTTAACACTCTCCGATTCTTGATGCACATTTCGAGGTTGTTTAACATTTCCTGTTAAAATGGAGCTCTTATTTGAAACCAGAACTAAAGTTGGACAATTAATCAAGTTAGAAGCATTGACATTACAGGCTTTTTAAAAAATCTGGTTAAAGAAGTCAAACAACTTGACACTTTTCTAGCAAATGTAGAACACCATGAAGAGTTTTTGAAAAGACATTGTGTAAGTATTAGAAAGGAGGTTTGTCGTTCACATATTTTTCAAATTCTATTTTTCTTTGAAAAAATGCATTTTAAGTTATTTTAAATAAGAAAGATTTTTCAATCATAGTTGAATGTTTCAATGTTAATAATGTGTTATTAATTTTCAGATCATTTGCTACCATGTTTTGTTTTTAAGAGATATTTTTATGAATTGAATTAAAAGTATTATTAATCACTAGTTTGTAATCAATTTAATGTAAATAATATAACTTGCACATGGTTCAAGATTCATCTAAACCAAATATATGATTTAAGATTTATTAAACTTTTATTAAATAATCTCAGTGTTTCAATGTCATTTTAAAGATAATCTTTTTTTAACAATGAGTAAAGAAAAAGTATGTTAAGTTGAAAAGAGATGAATTTCAACTTAGTTTAAGAGATGTTAGTGTAATCATTGTATAATATGTGAATACCTACGGGTGGAGAGTCAAACTGCGGTAATTTTCATTAAGTTATTTTCTAAAAAAAAACCTTCAAACGTAAGCTAATTTATTTGTATGTATTTTTAGACTCGAATTAAAGATTGGCAAGCTGGGGCATTAGATAGTCACTACTTTCTACAACGTCTCCGTGATTTATCTGTAGAAATAAAAAATCATGAAGATAATGCTGCTCCAACAGGATGGATATGTCATTGGAGTAGGTGTGTATATATTTTAACTCAATCGTTTTTTACATTTTATTTTTGATTTATATTGTTTGTTAAAGTTAAACAACAGTTTTAATTTTCAATTTTATTCTTTACAATATTAAGTCCTTTTATTCTTTACAATTAATGTTGTGGATATTTTTTATTTCTTTACAGTCTTTATTTTGTGAATATTATTTTATCCTTTAAAATTTTAAATATTAAATCCTTTAAAATTTTGAATGTGATATTTTTTTTTTATTATTATTTTTTTTTTGCGGTCGCTTATATTTATCTTTTACAATATTTTTTTTACAGATATTATTCCACCCTTTAAAATCTTTTTTTTTTTAATTTTTTCATTTGATTTTAAAAATTAATTGAACTTCTTATTTGATTTATATTGAATTTGTTTATTTCAAAGTGTAAGAATCATGCGGATTACTAAAAGTATATTAAAAACTGCATGCTTTTTACAATAATATTAAATTATTGTGGAATCTTTTTGAAACTAGTAGAAGACTTTATTGCTACATGTAATCATAATTGGTGAGTTGTTTTAAATTTAGATTTTTTTTTTTGAATTTTTGAACTAAAATGGTTTAAGCAGTTTTATAGTCACTGCTGAAACCATATTAGCAATTTTTATATTTATATAAATGAACATAATTATCCCATATATAAACATGAAAAAGTATTTTTTAAGTTGAAAAAAAAACTCATATATATTATTATTATTATTATTATTATTGTTATTATTATTATTATTATTATTATTATTATTATTATTATTATTATTATTATTATTATTATTATTATTATTATTACAGTATAGTTATGTATCTATTTGTTTTTTTTGTATGTATGTACATATGTATGTAAAAATTTTATTATAAAACATAAATTGATTTTTTAAATATATATATATATATATATATATATATAAGGTATGATTGATCAACTTTAGTGATCATTTTATTGAAGAATAAGAAATTTTTTCAAATATCTTCATGTTTGTTTTTTAACTTTGTTTTCTATTTTAGGCAATTTTGATTTGATTGGATAAAGGTAAGTTAAAAAAATATCTTCTTTTTTTTTATTTTTAATTTTTCAATTTTTTTCTTCAGTGAATATAATATGTACTACTACCACAACAACGCGACTGGAGAATCCCAATGGGAATATCCTGATCAAGGTGTTGCTTTGACCTTTCCTGTTAGCGATTTGCTGCAAACCAATATGGGTATAATTACTCCTGTATCTTCATTCCTTCCTGCTCAGCCTATGATCGCTCCTCCAATTCCACCAATGATGATGCCTGTTCCATTGGAAACTATGGTATCAAAAACAATATTACCTCTTCCCTCAACTACCCAATCTTACAGCAGAGATTCTATTCCAATAACTAATAGAAAACGACAAGGTTTTTTTTTTTTTAATAATATTTTGACTGTTTATACAAGTTTTTTCTATTAATCATTAACTGTCTAATAATCTAATTTTAAAAAAACAAAATGTGACAAAATAAGTTCTTTAGATAAATAAACAAATAAAGTTTTTTTTTAATTTGTTTGTTTAAAATTTAAGTATTCTTCTGTTTGCAGACATCAAAAATGGCAGATTTTTTTTTGTGTGGATTAATTCAACACATATTTTATGGAATTATTTTTATATTCAAAAGCTTTATATTTTGAGTTTAGATTTTAAATATAATTAAAGTTGATAAAAATAATATAAATATATTATTTATTATTTTATGTATATATATAAAATTAAATCTGAAACAATATATGTGACATATTTTTTGCGACCAATCCAGCATTAGTTCATTATTGAGAAAAGCTACATGTATTCAAAAATATGTCTATATAATTTTAGGTTCAGCAGAGCCTCAAGTCAAGTCCTCTGGTAATTTCTTTTAATTTCTTTATATGTGTGTGTGTGTGTGTGTGTGTGTGTGTGTGTGTGTGTGTGTGTGTGTGTGTGTGTGTGTGTGTGTGTGTGTGTGTGTGTAGTTTTTGTTTTTTAAAGGCAAGAAAAAATATAAATTTATTTTATAAATTTTTTTTTTTTTTTTTTTCAAATTTTTTTTGTATATTTTATTTTATATTAATATTAGATCCCTATCGTGATCCATATAGAACAACTAAAAAAAACAAAGTTTCTGAAGGTTAGAATTAAGTTTCTTGCTTGAATAAAAATTGTTTTATTTAAATTTGGTTTATAATTTACAAAATATACTTTCAGTTTAATTTATATTATTTTGGTATTCTTTTTAGGTAAATATTTTTCTTTAATATAACAGTTGATGTATTTTTTTTTAATAGTAAACACAAATAATGGAAATACAGCTAGTTCTAGGTATACTTGTTTTTCGATAAAATTATTTAAGTTTAATTTTTGTAATAAGATTTTCTTTTCTTTTTTTTAACTCTTCTGTGATTAAAATTTCAAAATTTTTTAAAGTTGTTCAGTTACAAATTATATAAACAATATTTATGAATGCAACAAAGTTGTTTGTTTTTTTGGGGATGGGGGGTTGTTGACAATTTTTTTAAAGTAGGCTAAAATTTATATCAATTTTTTTTATTTTTTTATTTTATTTCTTTCAATTTTATGTATTATATAATATATTAATAATTTCAATTTTAGCCCAATGTTACAGCTTGTGCCAGAACCTATTGTTAATGAATATGCATCTTCACTTCAATATGAGAACCCTAATCTTAGTACTCAATCTCCTCAATCTTCTGCAAGCAAAAAGGTAATAAGCCATAAAATTTAGTTTATTATATTTGTGTTTTTCTAACAAAATCAAATGGATATTGGCGATTATTTATTGTTAATATAGAATAGAACGTTAAGTTGAGAATATTAAGGCATTATATATTATCTAAACAGTACATCATTTTTTATAAAACTAGGGCTTTATTATTTTTTTTATGTATTTTTAGTTTTATATGTTCTGTCTCAATTGTAGAAGAAAAAAGCTATAATATTTTATGCTTCTTTTTTTGCTTAAAAAACTAAAGATGATGAACCAGTTTGTTTAATACTTCATTCATCCACAAAATTGAATAACTTGTTTAATTATATTTTATTTATAAATAACAAAAAATTTTAGTTTATATATTTGCTTATTATAAATCACTTATTAAATTATCACTTACTCAGTGATCGCTCCCCACACGTGAAACACGCCTCTAATTGGCCTTCCGGGAGCAACAAATAGTGCTCACTAGTTTCATTGCGAGATTAAAAAATTGCGCTCATCTGAAGAACTTGCACGGGTGAAAATATAAGTTGATTTTAAAGAAATCATTTTAAGTAAAAATTTTTTGCTTAAGTTAAAATATATTTAAACAGTAGAGTTTGCATATTGTTAAAAAAAGAAGTTATTTCGTAAAATGTCAGACATAATTTTGATATACTTTAATTTTAATTTTTGCGACATAAGTTCAAATTAAAAAAGATCTATTTCTTTTATTTGAAAGCTATATTCTGCTTTTTTTTTTGTTTTTTTGTTTTAATTCCAGTTAAACTTTTTCATATTATCCGCTTAAGCATATCCTGGTTAAGTCGAACCATTTGCTGATTCATACAGTTTTTTACTGTCAATTTGACAAAAACTTTGCTTAACTAGAACTTTTACTTTGAGTTGCAATAAAGTCGATGTAATAAAATATCAAAACTTCCAACACCTCAATGAATATTTTAAACTTAAATGTTGTAAAATTAAATGTCTAGCACACTATTTATAAATATCTAGCATAATATTTATAAATATCTAGCTTAAAAAATTTATCCAACTAAAACCTCACTTATAGCTTCGATTTCGTACTGGTTCGATAACATTCTATTAATTTATGACTATTATATTTAAAATTCAAAAACATCAAAATGTTGGAATATCAAATATTTTTTGTCAAATAAAACTAGATATCGATATATTCAAATGAAAACTAAATGCTGATATCTTTAAATCGGTTAAGCTAATATTAGTCTATTTATTATTATAAATAGACTTTAATATTAGCATATTATATAAACAAAACAAAAACTTAAAAAAAAAAAGTTTAAATGAACAATACGTTTAACAAATATATTACAGTGTAAGTACATATATACTGTAATATATATATGTAAGTCTTACACTAATATATATTATATTGGTATAATTCTATTAAATATGTATTAAGTATATAATCAAGTATATAAAAATTTATTCACTTAATAATGATTAAATCGTGCATTCAGTTTAAGTTAGAATACAGTTTTCTGATTTGTACAAACAATGAATGCAAAGTTATGAAGTCATTACTGCTCACAGATAGAATGGAATGTTTACTATTTTCAAAACCTTTCGTCCGAATGAGAATAGAAGATTTAAATTAAATAATAAAACTTGTTTGAATTTTTAAAAGTCAAAAGTTTTAATCCACAAGATTTTGTAAAAATGTAAGATTTTTTTGCTTTATTGTTTTTAATTTTTCACACATCCTTTGTAATTAAAAAAAATATTCCTAATATTTTTTTTAACTATTATTTTAAAATAAATTTAAAATGTTTCTGTTGTTTAGAATGTCCGCAATCAAGCATGTTAATTCAACTCCAATAAGAAGCAATGTTGTCATATTATGTTATGTCATGTTATGTTGTCAACTTTTAGTAAATGGCGATATTTCATTGTTTTTATTTAATATCAAATCTGCCGTAGCATTTTTTCCTGTAGATAGACAAGTGCATTAACTAAAAAACCAAAGCTTTTTTGTCTGATTTCCCGGGCTTTACATGAAAGAATTCAAACAAAAAATTTTTGAATAACCCCGTCCCCGTATTTGCATACGTAATTTATGGATGGCCCCATGGCAACCAATTTCCGACTCTAAATACCACTCTCGAAGACTGACTCAAAGACTCTCGAAGATGCTGAGCGCTCATAATCGCGCTCATTGATAATTCAGTATTTCGAGCGTGAAATATCACACTATGCAATTTTATTCATCATATGTGCTGTATATGTATATATATATATATATATATATATATATATATATATATATATATATATATACTGCTGATTTAGGTGAGCAGTGTGACTTCATACTGAAATAGCCTGCTGCCAGGGGCTTCAGTGCATACATTGACTGACAAATAGCCTGACTCACAGCGGAGTGCTGCTACATCGACTGAGGGTTTGGCATGGGGCAGCAATCTTTTCATTCATTATTCTTCATTTTTTTTCTTCTTTTTCTAAAAAAACCGTATCAATTTAGATAAGCAAAAAAAGTGAGCAAATGCTTACATAAATATGCTATAGTAGATATATATATATATATATATATATATATATATATATATATATATATATATATATATATATATATATATATATATATATATATAACACACAAATAGTATTGCATAGTATTTCATACTGTGCTTAGTATGAAATAAACTGTTAACAAGATTTTTTTTAATTATAAATTTTTTTACTCTTTTTTTTATAAAATTATAGTTTTGAAATTTTTTTATAATTTTGCTTTATTTGAGACCCAACATGAAATACTTTTAAAAAATTTTTTAATGATATTATTAGGGACCTGTTTGATGTTTTATGGTCTTGTGGCACCCCTAAAAATGTTTTTTATTTAAAAAATCTTTTAAAACCATTATTGGTTTATTATATAGAGCACATTTAGGGGGTGTCAGAAGGTATTTTCAAAAAAAGTTGTTTCTGGCATCACGCTAATTTCTATATATTTTTTATTCTAGGAAAATGGGACAAAAGTAAAAGTGAAAAAACTCAAATCGGTTAGAACATGTTATTGTTTGTTATTTAATAGAAACTTAAATAATACAGTATTTTTTAAAGATTTCATAACCTATTATTTTAGAAGAACAAACTGGAGTCATCTGGGTTGCCTTCTAAGAAACTAAAGCAGGTTTCATCTCTAGTGCACAAGTGGCAATCAGTAAAGCAGCAGGCTGAAGAAGAAGAAAGCATTGAACTTGGTTCTTCTGAAGATGACGATTATGAAGTAATAGCAGAAAAAAGAATAGAGGAGTGGAAGCAAAGCATAGAAGCAAGGTTGTTGTTTGTTTATATAAGATTAAAAGATTCTTTTTAATTACATACAATTACAAAAAAAATTTTTTGTAATTGTATGTAATTAAAATAATTAATCTGTGTAATAAAATAAATAAATAAAATCTACCGTCCCCTGAAATTTTGTGACTATTTATGATTTTGACATTTCACCTTCATATCTCTAAGCAACCAAATTGTTTTTAGTTTTAAATTAAATGTTGCTTCTGTTACCTTAATGATGGTGCACACTTGTCATGGGTTTTCCTGCCTAGTGTCTTTGTGGTGACCAAATAATAATCTTCAAATCGCTTTTATTTCTTCTGTGTTGCACTTTGTACAAAATTCAAAATATATTTTCATCTTTACAGAATGACAGTCAGTCAGCAAGTTTTGTGTTGATTAATACTTTTTTTAAATCATTATTTTCTATAAAATTGCTCATCTGTGGACCTGTAAAAATACTAGCACTAACCTTGACCTCGGATGCTTGGGACATATTTTTGTTGCTAAAAACCTGGTTCATTTTTATTTATGGCCTCGACAAGGTTTTTCATAAAGCCTTATGTGCAGAGCAGCTAATAATGTTGGCTGACTCAACCATTACCCGATGTTTGAAGTTGTTAGGAGTAAACTTCTATCTTAAGGGCATTAGAAACATATGCTTTATATAGCCCAGCTGTATTTAAAGAAGAAAAGCAACATAGGTAATTCAATTTAGTATGACTAATAACGTGAAAGTTATATTAGGATTCACCAGCAGGGCTGTGCTCATAAACATTGGTTTTCTCTAACTCGCTATCATTTTTCAAAGAACCATTAATATTTGTTAGATCTGCAGGCGGAGTGAGTACAAGCAATCCATCCTCATGAAGCAATAGTCGTATTGCTGACGAAAAATATGGACACTTGATTTTCTAGTTTTTGTTAAATGACCAAGTACATATGTGCAGCAAAATAGCAGTCATTAGCGTGATTTTTCTGCTTACGCCCCACACCATTAATACACCAGCATTGGTTTGTGTTTCCCATTGAAGTGTTAGAGTGAGCACAACAATTTATAATATAATGTGTGGAGTTTAGCTTTAGTTTATATTATTGTGGAGTTTAGATTACATTAAATTTGTATTGGTTTTGTTTAGATTATATTAAATTTGTATTGCATACATTAAATTTGTATTGCTTGTTATAAAAATTGTCTAAAAAGGTAACAAGGTTCAATTTACTCATACTACTTTTTATTATTGAAACGTTCTATTTTTTTAGTGGTCAAAAAGAATCCAATCCTAACTTTACTGAGATTAAAGGCGACTGGAGGGAACGTCTAAAGCGTAAAACAGCCACCTAATTTTTTTGCTCGAAAAGTTATAAGTGAACTGGTTTAAGTTATTACCACGAGGTTAGCGGTTGTTGTTAAGCAATTCACACTATCAGATTTGTTAGGAACATGTGGAATTTTTCAAGCTTAACTGCTTTTCAGTGAGTAAAATATTTCATGGAATAAAAGAATACAGGCCAGCATCTATGGAAATAGAAGTAAGATTAGTATAAAAACTAATTCAACTGAGCAAAGCATTAAAAGAACAGACAATATATGTAGAAGTAAAGAATAAAGTTAATAAAATTTATGTCTATAGAAGAAGTTCAATATTGAAGGAGATTTTATAGATATTTCTTTGGCTGTTGTTTCGATTAAAAGCATTTTAAAAAAAGCACCATTTACAACAGCGAACAGCGGTTAACATGTATCAATATGTGTATTAGTATTTTAAATCACTATTTTTTAAATTTAATTAAAATTTTGATAATTGTGTTGAGTTTTTTACTTGTTCTAATAAAAATAAAACGTTTTTGTTGCATACGATATTTATATACCTTAGAGTAATATAGTTATGAAAAAATTAAATAATAAAATTTAAAAAACATTCCAGCTTTATTTTGGATCGTTGCTCATAATAGATTGACCTTAAAGAATCTCAAAATTATGTCTCTTTTTCAGTCTAATAATAATTTGACTATGTATAAAAGTTGGCAACCATTTTTTTGTTTTATACCTAGACGCATATTAGGTGTTTAAGCACGTTTAGAAAGAAAACTGATCCATTTTTATTTAATTTATAGAAAACTACAGCCATTTTAATAGCTTAGAGTGATTTTTTATATTAAAAGGAATTTTTTCAAATTTTGAATTTTGGCTATTTTTTACCTTTCTGAGTCACTGTGCGCCGTGGATAGAGTACCAAAAGTCGGTACTCTAACGAAATTTTCTTTTAGCGTTTATTGGTTGCCAAAGTCACGTGTAAAAACAAATTCAGTTATGTAAAAATGTTACTTTTATATATTTACATCATTTGAATTAACGTTATATTGAAAATAAATGCTGAGTTAGTTAAACGATATAGATTAAGATATATATGAAACAAATACAGAGCTTTGGAAGGTGAAATAAATATGGAGCTGTGGAACGGCTCTTAATACGAAAAAAAAGTTAATACAACTGATGTTGAAATAATTTAAATGATAGTATGAATTAAAAATCGATTACTTGTACGCTAAAAATGTTTATATACTTTAATTTTTCAAATCATCATATTCTGCTAAAGATGTTAAAATCTTCTTCATAGGAGGCACGACTGTCAGGTTCTTGCGGGTTCCTTATTGGGGAGATTTTTTAATTTTAGTGTTTTATTTCTAAGTAGTTTCATGTTTTTAAACTATTTTTGTTGTTTACTTATAGTTAAGTTTATTATTTCTTTTCATCTTTCAAAGTTTCGTAGAATAAATGCATCAATGCATGCATAAAACGACTGGTTTAGATGTAGTCGCAGTGGAGTATACTGACTTAAATATGGATAGGAACTGCAGCGCCTATGTATCCATAGTGCACTGTGGAGTGTACATACATTGACAGACTTAAATAGGCGCAGTAGCGTGTACATGTATCGACTGACTTAAATAGCGATAGGCGTAGTGGAGTGTACATACATCTACTGAGGGTTTATGTTTGGGCAAGTATTCTTTTAAACGAAAAAAAGGTGTTTTAATATTTATTTATATTGGGTTTATAAATTAATTCAATTTGTATAAAAGATTTATTAGGTTAAGTTAAACAAGAATTTCAAGTGAAATCGTCAAAATAAATAATAATAACTTATGTTTAAGTACGCGCGTACAACTAAATAAAGATTAGTTGAACGCGCGTACAAATAATGCCAATCATTAAAAAATTCTAAATTTTCAAGATCTTGTAAAGCTTTATAATTGTGTCCTTGTGTTTAATTTTCTTCAAAATAAACTACCAAATTCGTTTAATATTTTATTAAAATAAGTGACGCACAAATATCACACTTGAAAAACCTTTAACTTGTACACTTCCTTTTTCAATACTATCAAATATGGCAAGCTCTCTATAAAACATCCATGTTTTTCTCACTGGAACCAAATAATACCATTTATAAAAACCGACTTTCGGTACTCTATCCACGGCCGTGGATAGAGTACCGAAATTTCAATATGAAATAATTATTTCAAAATTATTTTTTTTTAATTTTAACTTTTAATATTCTTATTATAACTAGTTTTCTATGTGATTATATTATATTATAATACTCTCTATATAATGTGAATCTTTCTAACCTTTTCTTTCATTACTTCTTATTTATATTTTTTTTTTTTTTTTTTTTTGTAATTTATTTTCGCCACTACTTATTTTATATACAATTAGCTTTAACACATTTATAAATTAGATAAGAATTAGAATAATGACAGGAGCAAGTTGAAGACTGCAATCTTATCATCAAGCCTCCTTTTCATTTACAATTTTGCAATAAGTTTCACGTGAGATTAAAAATTCTTAAGTAGAAATAAACCAATGATATAATCATCCATAAGTAGAATTCGTAAGTAGAAATAAACCATGGTATAATCATCGTTTGTAATCATCCAAAAGAGATAAATTCGTTTTTAGTTAGTTATTATTGATTTGATCTTTAAAAATAAGAGAGTATGTTGAAGTCACTTATGTTAGATAGGTGCTGTTTGATTGCTGCTCTAAAGAGATCTGATGACTTCATGTTTTTTATTTTCTCTTCAAGGATCGAATTTCATAGCCGCGGTCATCGAGATGAGATACAGAAGTCAGTAATTTTAAGTAAAGTCTTCGGAATTTTAAAGTTTTGAAAGGAGTACTTCGTTGGGTATTTGTGATCAATGGTGGAAAATTGATTTTCAAAGTATTTTGGTAGCAAGTTGTTTTGCGATTCAAACATAAATAATAAATTTTGGAGGAGGTTCAGTTCATAAATATTTTGAGCTCCAATTTCCCTGAATAATGGTTTGGCGTGGGTATATCTATTAGCGTTACATACTATTCGACACGCTTGCTTTTGTTTAACGTATATTTTCTTTAGTACTGAAGAGTGTGTGCTCATTAAATGTATTATAAACAGTTTGAACCCAGATACTTACATTTTGCACTTCTTTTTATTTTCATAAACAAAAAAATTTTTAAATATATATGTTACTTAGTAACTTAATTACTAAATTTTTTGAATAGATTATTGTGTAATTTATAAACCTTTATAAACATTAATCATAACATTCAAATGTATCAAAATCATATCAAATCTAAATGAATTAATATATACTGCAAAGCAATCCTCCATTTGTTTTAGTTTTAATAGATGGTTACTTGTGCAATGGCATATCATTGTGTCTTAAAAAGTTGGTCAAATAGCAGTTATAGACTTATAAAATATGCACAGAACATAAATGTAAAAAAAAGGAAAGCAGATAAAATCGTGCATCACCTTTTCAATTATTTCCTTTTCCAACAATAAAAGTCTCTCTGCCAATGTGAAATTTGGATCTTGAACCGTCTAAAAACTCCTGGAACAACTGATTTTTTCTGTTCAAAGAAAGATGCACAAGTTTGCTCCAATCATTTTAAAGATAAAGAGTCTGTATAACAAAATCTTATCCCATTTATATTATATATATATATATACTTATATATATATATATATATATATATATATATATATATATATATATATATATATATATATATATATATATATATACATTACATATATTAGAGCCCTGCGAATCGGCACTTTTGATTTCGACTTAAAACATGTGTTTATTCGCAAATCGAATTGAATTATGAATTGAATGAGCTTCATAAAAAAATCTGAGTTTATGCATTTTTTTTATAATATATATTTCAAAAAAAAAAAAAAAAGAATTAAAAAAAATCTACATTAAAACTTGTTCTTTGGATTTTTTTAACAAAGCTTGTACATATTGTTTTGTTATATGTGATTATTTTGGAAAGTTGGAAAGTAATATTCAAACATATTTCTGGTTATGTTTTTGTTTTATAAAACAATGACAAGTTGGAATTTAAAGATGTTTTCGAAATTGATGTTAGGTTATTGCGCAGGCTATCCCACACTTGAACCCTGCCACTTGAAGTAAAAGCTAATAACCAATGACAATTACCATCATGCAATAACTGAAGATGGCGTCAAAAACTGGGAAGTATGTAGACTTCTTTTTCTGGCAGTTTAATACTGATTGGTACCTTTCAAGGCTACCATGAACCATAAAAGTTTACTTTTGTCCTACGTCCAGAAGGTTATCGTTCAACCAACCGTTTTGACTTTCCAAGATTTCTCTATCTGCCTTTGTGGGCTCATAGAGCTCATTCGTTTTTGATCTATGGTATACCAGGAATTTTTCAAAGATGTCAAGATTTTCCTGAAGCTCACAAGAACTTCAGGAAAATCCACTGGATTTTCCTGAAGTTCTTGTGAGCTTTTGTGTACTTACAATATTTTTGCTGTTGTTATGATTGGTGGGTTTTCCAAAAGGTTTCCACGTATCAATATATATCTTTGGCCGTAAGACAAGACCTTTACTTTCAATTACGCAAGCCCGCTTATGACACGTCAATTCGATATTTGCGTAGGTCTCACATTTGTGTCCAGGGAAAAAATTCCCCAATTGTTGACGGCATAAAGCAAAATCATCTCAATAATTTCGTTTCGCGCACAATTCCAAAAAATTTTAAGATTCTTAATTTGATATTGATTTTAATTTGTCATCTGCCCCTTGAATGTAGTGTTTAAGTTAAACAACACTGTATGTATTTCAACCCCAATGCATTTTTTAAAATTGCAGCTCCTTTTTCAGAGCTTTTATAACAGTGTAAGAACTAAGCCATTTTGTGAAAACTTCCCACTCTTTTGATTAAATTGTTTGTTGTTTTTTTATTTTTTAATTTACGTTTTCGACAAATGTTTACGATCATAATCTTGTTGTTTTCTGCGCAGCGTTAATAATTTTGACTGCTTTATCGGTAATTTTTGTTCTGACTTTCATCGCTGAAAAATTTCTCTGAAATTTAAGATTGAATGGCTGATCTTCATCTGCATCTCCTTCTCTATATTCTTGTTTTATTGCTTTCATCTTTGTCCAGGTTATGCTTTACATCAATTGCCAACACTGGCTCGCAGTTATACATCAGCATGAATGGGGAGTAGTTAGTAGAAAAATGTCGTCTAACGCGATGAGCAAAAAGAATACCCTCGATAATTTGCGACGACATTTCAGGATTTCCTTCCAAAATCTTTATCAAAGAGTTCTTTATTGTTCGGTTTTGACGTTCTACCAAACCATTCCTCTGCGGGTGATAAGCAGACGTAACTCTCTGTTCTACTCCAGTTAATTTATGTAGTTGTTTACGTACCTCATTTACAAATTGCCGACCTTGGTCAATGATTTGGATTTTAAAGCACCCATGCCAACACAAAAATTGAGAAATAGTTTGTGCTGATTTGTCCTTGATTGGTTTGGCTTCCAACCATTTTGAAAAATAGTCTATCAAGACGAAGGCATGACAATACCCATCAACCAAGGGAAGTTTACAAACATCCACTCCAACTTGTTTCATAACACTTGATGGTACTGGAATTGACTTTAATTCTACTTAAGGAGATTTAATGTCACCTTATTTTTAGCACTGTTTGCAACTCTTTATAAATTCACTGATATAAGCAGCAATATTATGTCAGAAAAATCTTTGTGCAATCTTGTCATATGTAGTGTTTTTTTCTCTATGTGAAGACATTGCTTTAGAGTGTTCAGAATCTCCAATACCTCGGTGCACATCTCTGATAGTTTCCATTTGGCGTTCCTTAACTTTGACAACCGTTTTTTTCTTACATAACAAATGTCCATCTTTTACTTCAAAACGTTTTGTTACTCTTCGAAAATTTGAATTACATCCATAGTCACGTGTAGGTATAGTAGAAGGGCATATTTTATTTCTAAGATATTCTTCTATCTCATCAAAATCAAAATGTTTTCTCTCCTTCGCTATAAAGCAGCACTTGTGTGTTTGTTTGTGAAAATTGTTTGTTTATTTAAATAAAAAGTTATTCGACATTTTATATTCACAAGCATTTGCGCTCAAATTGACTTGGATTAACAATAGAATGACTTCTTTGTAAATTTTCTTCGCGACTTGTAAGTCATATTTTTTAGAGTCCTAATTTAACGCTTCAATCATAATTTCCCGGAAAATTATAACCAATGACGTCAAAATTTACCGGGAAAACAAGACATAATCGGACAGATTAACTTTCCCAATAAAAGTTCTTGTTTGTATAGTGTCTACTTTAATCATGCCGTCATTATAAAAAGTTAAAAAAAAAAGGTTAGTGAGGGCCTCTGCGTCATGTGCCTATGCCTAAATCCGGGCCTAGTCCAAAGCAACTCTTCGAACGTACTTAAGGTGCCACCCGGTCACATCACATTTGAACGTGCAAGTAAATAACAATTTATAATATTAAAAATTTATCAAAAAAAATTTAAGCAATAGTTTATCATTGTTTTGTACGCTGACGATGTTGGTAAATCTACTAAGCGAACTTTTAAAAAAAAAATTTCAAATTAATTTACACATCTACATCTTTTTATCTATTTATTTCCAAATTTTGATTTAGAAAAAGTTTTTTGTTACTTATTAAACATTTGCAATCGAACTAGTATTTTGCAAATGCAATGTGATCGGTGGTACCGTGCATGTTTGGAGCGTAGCTACGGACTACCAATTGCATTTAAAAGCTAAAGCTTATACGACTTTTTTCTAACTAAGTTTTTTCCATCTTTACTTATATCTGCAACCTTCAAATGTTAAAATGTAATTGTATTTATTTGATATTTCCAAATTAAATCTAATACTATTAAAACTTAACTTGCTGTGAATTAAAGAGAAAATGTATTTCATATATATAATAAGTATTTAATTCAAATCATCAAAACATCTATCTAGCACATGTTACACTTGTTATGTTATGCAATAATGCTTCCTGATATAACTCAATAACGCGAAGATGCTTTTTTTTTCTTGTTCTGTTTAAAAATATAAGAGCCTATTGAAACACTCGACCAAATATCTCGCAATAATGTTCGAAATGCACGACGGTATTGTTTATTCATTAACGCGTATACAAAAGGATTAAATGCGGAATTAAACATAGGAAGTAAATCCACAAAAATGATTTGTTTCCAAAAAGAGGAAAACTCTTCTTGAAAACATCTTGGACACCATTTAAGTCCAATAGATAATATACTAACAGGAAGCCAACATACCAGAAATAAACCATATATGGTAGCAACAGTTTTTGTAACTTTAAGCATTAAATTTTTGCTTCCGTTAAACTTTTTTTTCGGAGTAACAGATGATGTTTTAGTTAATGGTGTCATTCTAGATCCTTGACGGGAAAGATTTAAACTAACATTAGAAATTCTTTCTTCTTTATAAAAGCTTCCAGTGTGTCGCTCTGTAGGATCTTCTCTGAACGATTGATTTGGAGTGAGGTTAATGGCAGTTGTAGTCTGCGAATGCTGTGAATAAAAGGAAGTACCAAAGTCGTTCAATTTCAGATCTTTTTCCGTTTTTGCTATCCGCTGCGCGTGTCTTCTTGAAATTTGAAACACGCGTGCATAAATAAATCCCATTATAATGACGGGTAAATAAAATACTATTGCGTAGGATAAAATAATGAACTCTCTATTGATAAAAACACATTCTCTCACGTGATTTTCTTCTCCAGAATCAACTTTTATTGAACGTTTATCAAATAAAACAGATAAACCCCATGTTATAGCGTAGAACCAAACAAAAGTAATCACTCCTTTTGCTCTTTGAACGGTCAGTTTTTGAGTGTACTCATATGGGAACTCAATGGCAACAAATCGATCAATGGAAATCGCAAATAAGTTAGTAATTGAAGCAACAAAAAAAACGTTATCCGATGTAATGTAAAACTTACAAACATTTAGACTATAGCAGAAATTAATATTGTGATAAGCTTTGAGCATTTTTATTGGCACAATAAACAATGTAACAAGTAAATCACTCGCTGCCAACGATGCTATAAAATAATTTGTAATCGTCTTTTTTAACGTGAAAGAGCGAAATACAGACAACAAAACAATTAGATTACCAAAAAAGGCAAGAAAGAATATTAGGACCCAGAACGCCATGTACAAAAGAAATATTATCGACGTGTTCTCTGAACATTTAAATGTAACTGCATGATCAATACAATTTAACGTGTCGTTTAACATAGAATTTACTACAGATCTAATATTTGATAATTTTGTTGTTCTATCAGTTAAAGGAGGAAAACATTTTGCTGTCGCTTGTAGTAGTACTGAATTTTTTTTTCTCAAGTTTTCAATGGTGTTTCCAATGGAAGTCACAATACAACACTGCAACGAGATGGAGAGATTTCCAACCATATTTATGTAAACTAAAAAAAGAAATTAGTTACATGCACATGTAATCTAATGCAATTCAGAGTTAGATATGACGATGAAATAACGATGACTTATTTGAGTCATCGTTATTTCATTTTGAGTAAAACTTGACTACAATTGTAAACTTTTAGTTGCAGCTTTGCTTGTGTAAAATATGTAACTTGAAATTTTAAATAAATATTTTGTATCTTTAATGTTACTAATATGCGCTTTAAACGTAGTAAAGTTGTAAAATCCAAAATACTTTTTATGTAAATGTAAATGCATTTATTAATTTCTTTGCTTTTGCTATAATTTTTTTTGAACCTCGAATTAAAGTCTTATTAATTAGTTTTGTTAATCATCAATTAGTTTATCAATAAATTAGGAAATAAATTAATTAACAAACAAAGTTCTTTAAAGAAATGTTTAGACTTGTTTGCTTAACTTGTTTTGCGAACTACGAGTAGTCAAGTTGCAAATCAAATCAATATGCATAAATATTTAGTTTGTTTAAATTTCAAAAGTCAATGTCAATTATGTAATTCAAATAAGTAAAACAATGGTTTAAACCTTTTTTAAAAAACTTTGTTTATTAATTAATTTATTTCTTTATTTATTGATTAAGTATTTTTTTACTTTTTGTTTTGTATTTTTTAAACTTTTTGTAATATGAAAAAATGTACTAAGTATCGGTACAAATCATTTATAGTTACAAATAATGAGAGTTCTATTGACAATCAGATAGCTACTAGATTTGTTAATATGATAATAGGACCTATTGTTAAAAAACAGTTTTAACTTCTCATTAACTCGTAAGTTCAATAATTGATACTAACCCAGCCTACATTGCGGCCGTGGCGCAGTGGTTAGAGCGCTTGCTTTATAAGCAGGAGATCCAGGTTCGAAAGGAGCTTTGAACTTATATTCGCGTCACGGTAAGGAGGAAGAAGGCGTGAACCTCCTAGTTAAATTCCGCGATGCTCTGTGACAAGACCGTTAGATCTTCTTGGAGCACCTAAATTTAAAAAAAAAAAAAACATTGACAAAAGGACATGGTTTTTGTCTTGGCTTACGGGAACGGGATTTTGGGTAAAAGTTAATGGTTTCTGAACGGGTCTCAGGGTGGTAAAAAAATCAAGCAAATTTGCTGGATTGTGTTTTATCTGGTATTTATCAGGGCAGAAGGATCTAGGTTTCCTATAAGGTTCCCAAAAAGTTCAAACTGATAATTAAAAAATAATTACAAAACTTATTCGATGGTTGCCATTTATAATTCGTATCATGCGTAAAATAAATTTAAAGACTTAACTTTTATGCATTATATTTTTGGTATACACAATATTTACATTTTAATTAATGAGAAATCGTTTTTTCGGTATATTTTTAACTGCGAAACTCCATTCAAAAGGTGTTGTTTTAGAATTTCATTTATTTATTACCATTATAAAAGAACTTTTTTATTTTATTCTTAATTAGTTCACAAAGTTTTACATATATGTTTAGCATATGTTCCAGTAACTATTAAACATGTAGTACCTATTTCACTGAAACACTTTTTGCATTTTTAAAATGATCAAAAGAGTTTTGTTTCTGCTAGTGATGGTAATAATTGCTAAATAGTTGCTCAAAAAATTGGTTTGGTCAGAAACATTCAAAAAGAGCAAACAGGCTAATTTTGTGATGGATAGGTTATATTTAAGGTTTTAAATCGTTTTTACAGATTCACTCATTCCCATTGATTTTTATATATTTTATCCAATCAAAATGAGGCGCTACTGTAGTTTCTCCCCCCCCCCCCTTTTTTTTTTTATTTTATTGCTGATTATGATAGAGAATTTTATGCTAATTAAGAATCGTATAAAAACATAGGTCTGAAAATCAACAAAAAGTGCTCTAATTCACTGTTGAAGTTTAAAAAATTACACTATAAAACGCTAATATTCGCCATTTTTTAAAATCGTTTTAGGGTTTACATTTTGAAATCAATCGCTTAGAAAATCTTTTTTTAATTACGCAACCCGGTTTTTATTGTCGTCAAAATAAAATATATTTAAATTAAATTAAATGTTTTTATTAATATATTTTATATATTTTTAATTAATTTTTTAAAAATTAATTTAAGATTTTGCTTTTTAAATATACATAAATCGGCTGACAAATAGGGATTGGCGCAATTTAATATACATGCATCGACTGAAAAATAGGGATTAACGCAATTGAATGTAGATACATCGACTGACAAATAGGGATTGGCACCACTAAATGCACATACATCAACTGACAAATAAGGATTGGCGCAATTAAAAGTACATGATTTGAGACAGGGTTAGGGTTTGGGCCAGAAATAAATCAGAAAATGATGCGCTCAGCATTTTTAAACAGTTTTGCTTTTCATTTTTGATAGAAACCAGGTTTTTTTAAATACGTCGTTGGAAAATTTTTTATTTATAACCGAGTATGAAAAAATGGCAAATATTAGCGTTTTTTAGTGTAATTTTTTAAACTTCAACAGCGATTTGAGCACTTTTTGTCGGTTTTCAGACCTATGTTTTTATTCGATTCTTAATCAGCATAAAATTCTCTATCATATTCAGCAATAAAAAAAAAAAAAAAAAGGGGGGGGGGGGGTAAAAACTGCAGTAGCGCCTCAAAATGATTGGTATTAACAAAGTTTACCCACTGTCAGATATAAATATCAAGTGTTTACAAATAAATGCAAAAATGGCTTTATTGTTATGCATCAACTGCATTTTTAAACCATTGATGTTTTTTGACTTTTTTTGTACGCTTGAAATATCAACAGTAATATCATAATATACATTATAATAACTTATACTTGCAATACTTGTACTTATAAATACTTATAAATTATAAGTATAATCTTAACTTATATTTACAATACTGATAATATATTTATTAATATAAACTTTTGCATTCAAACTTTAATTATAAAACTTTAATATAACTTGATAACTATAGCATGAATAACGATAACTAAAGGAAAATAATAGTTATAATATAGATCATGACGATATGCTTATTTATTATAAATGAGTTATAAAATGTTAAACATCGCTTTTGTTTTCCATAACTTAATTTTTATATGTTGGTATAAAAATATTAGGTTCCAAGTTAGAGGAACAAAAATAAGTCCTATATGATATGCATCTTATGTATATCTTGTATTTTGCAGCATGTTTAAGAATATTTCTGCTTGGTGCGCACTGGCTGTTGACAGTATTTGCATACTGATATGTGTAAAAGTGACTTCAACAACCAGAATGTATTTTTTGATAAATATTAGTAATGACAGGTTAGTAAATATAATTATAATAATGGTAATAATTTTTATTTTATTATTGTTTAAAAAATTTTATTTATTATTTATTTATTATTATTTAAATTTTTATTTATTAGAATTAGTGAGATACTTATGTATAATAGAATTGTATGAACTTTGGGGGACAAATATAATGATTGGAGTAAATATTACCTTTGTTTATTACCACGGTTAGAGTAATGTAAGATAATATTTTTTTAATCTAAAGAATATTGGGCAAAATATTTTCTCAAGTATTAAAATTTTGTACAAAAACACATATTTAAAAAAAAGCATGTATTATAAGATAGAAAAATAAATATTCAAGTATAAAAATAACATATGTATTATAATCAAGTATATACATCAAAACAACTATGTTGTTTATAAAGTAGGAGTTGCAGCTGATATTTCAGCTGATAATTTTTGGTAGGGTTCAAAGTTCTTGAAAAGATGATTTTATATATGAAAATATTGAGTACTAAATCAATCATGCTGTTATTATATGTGATGCCCCAGCTAGAGCATACCGTTGTGTTTAAAAAGGAGAGTGGTGTGGCAAGATAATACTCTCATATTTCATCAATTTTAAGGACTGATTCGGATTTTTGTCAAAAATTTTTCATTAAAAGCATTAAAATTTTCATTTTAAGCATTAAGATTTTCATTAAAAGCATTCTGAACATCTTAGTGGTGTGTTAAATTGAATTAAATGTGTGTTTATTGGTGTGTTTAATTGAATTAAATTTTGTCATGGTAACAAAGTTTTCTTTAAACTTTATGCATCTAGTATGCTTAGGAGTATGCGAAAAAAAAAGCTCATCAAGTTATGGTTAAATGGCCCAAATGTTGTAAATTGTCTCAGATTATAGTCAATACTTTATCTGACCAATTGTTCCAGATACATTGTTACATTTCAAGAGAATTTTTCACAAAACTAAGGTTTTCAATAGATATTAAAAAATGGAATGCAACTGAACTTAGACTTTTTCTAATATACACTGGGCTAGTTTTTTAACGGGGTTGATTGAGCTAAAAATCTATTCAAATTTTTTGGATCTTTCAGTTGCAGTTCTAATTTTATTTTCTTATTTTTATATATTGCTTGTCAGTTACTAACTTATTTTGTGCTGTCGTTTGGTGAACTTTATAGTAAAGATTTACTAGTTTACAAGGTCCATTTTTTAATACATATAGAAGATGGTGCAGTTAAATTTAAAGTACTTGATAGATGTCCCTCATTTAAATATAGCTTTTTTTTGTCAATTAAAAAAGCTTGTTCAAAGATCGCAGGGTTGTTTAAATAAACATGTACAAGGAGATTAACAGAAGTTTAGTATTCTTCATTTTGATGGGTCCGTAACCATTGCATTGAGACACTGTTTACAATTTAAAAATTATCAAGGTTTAGAGTGTTTTGTTTCAGCTAATAAAAGTGATAATTGTTTTGAAGTTGCAAAAAAAAAAAGTGGTTTAGTTAAAAATGTTTTAAAAGGGAAAGCAGACGAATCCTGTGACAGATAGGTTATGTTTGAAGATTTTGCAGCTTTTAAATCGTTTTATATATATATATATATATATATATATATATATATATATATATATATATATATATATATATATATAATATATATATATATATATATATATATATAGTTCTATAGTTTGTTGGCTTTAGGAAGAGCGGAAGGAAAAAAGTGATTCTTACGCCAACACATACGTCACTTTTAATTACTTTTGACTTTCGTCCAACATTTCCGTGTTGGACGAAAGTAAAAACCATTAATTTAATTACAAATTAATCGTTTTTTAAAAAAACCACAAAAACGCAAATTTAATTGACCAGAATGTTTTTAAAAACATTCTGAATGTTTTTAAAAACATTCTGAATGTTTTTATAACATTTTGAATGTTTTTAACAATATAAACAATGTTTTTATTTTTATTTTTTTTAATAAAATGTTTTTATTTTTATTTTTTTTAATAAAATGTTTTTATTTTTATTTTTTTTACTGTAAATCATGCGCGGAGTGTTGCTACATCGACTATCTTATAGCCTGACTCGCAAGGGAGTGCTGCTACATTGACTGACAAATAGCCTGACTCGCAAGGGAGTGCTGCTACATCGACTGACAAATAGCCTGACTCGCAAGGGAGTGCTGCTACATCGACTGACAAATAGCCTGACCCGCAAGGGAGTGCTGCTACATCGACTGAGGGTTTGGTTGGGGCAGGCAGTCTATCATTATTAAAAAAAAAAAATTCCGGTCTTGCATTTTAATTTTTACTTTTTGTCAACAAAATATCGAAAAAACTTTCGGACAACATCTAAGGGTTCTATATATATATATATATATATATATATATATATATATATATATATATATATATATATATATAAGTATATATATATATATATATATCTATCTATATATATATATAAGTATATACATATCCAAATCCACTTATATATAAATATATATATATATTTATATATATTGAGAATTATATATATATATACATATAGGTATTTATATATATATATGTATATATAAATATAAATATATAAGCAGAGCTGTGGCTAAGCTTCTTCACATCCAATTGGGTGGTGGGGGTGGGCACAAATTTAGGGAAGTCATTTGCAAATTTCGGGCCCTTTTGCAGATGTAAAGAATTTTTTTTTTTAGTAATACCTGTTGAAAATTTTTTTAAGAATTTTGGAGCCTTTATGACAGTTTTTTTTTTGAGGAGGGTGGGTGGGTGGAGGGGGGAGCTCGGATCTAGTATAAGGTTTCTAATAAGTCTTAATTGATGAAACCACAGTGCAAAATGAAAAAAATTTGATTAGTGATTTATAAAATAATATAAATAAATATATAAAATTGTATACAATATAAATATAAAATTTGTTTTATATAATAGTTTTATTAAATTTATTTATCAGTAACTAAAGGAATGGTATAAATTTATTAGATGACCCACAAGCATGTGCTTATTTATTACAAGTACATTTTAAAATGTTGAAGTCAATGTCGATTATAAAATTAGGAATTATATTTTTCTACCTTCCATGGTGAAAATTACATTTTTTATCTAAAGAGTGTTGGGGAGAAATCATAAGAGTTTTATACCATATTAAAATTAATGTATGTGTTACCTATGAAATTTAAGACTAAAAGTTAAATTTAATTTTTTTACAGCTCATATTGAAATGAGACATTGTGTAAAGAAAGAGGTTTTCAAAGAAGTCGTTTTAACAACAATAATAAAGCTTCCAATTTGCAAGATAACCATGAAAGCATTCGATACACGATTAAAGCATCGTTTAAAAGTTTGCTTAATTTCCACAGTAATTTTATTTATTTTGTTTGAAATAAACCAATAAAATTATATATAAGTTTGCTTTTTCTGTAATTTTTAAACAATTTAAACGTAGTTTTGCAAGATTTGCAATGGATAAACCTCACAGCCAAGATCCGGTAGATACCCAGCGGGCATGCCCATATGGACCCCAGAGGAAAACCGCAGCCAAGATCCGGTGGGATACCATTGGTCTTCCCATACGGGACCCAGTTGACGACCTGTGTGGGCCCCGTACGGTACCCGTATGTCAATATTAACTGGGAAGCTATTTTATAAAAAATGACCATAAAGATTACATAAGATTATACAAGATAATAAAAACTATTTCTTTATATAAGATATTAAAAACTATATTTCTTTAGTGTTTAATATTTTTCGTAGCTTCAAACTTAAATAGAGTAGCTTCATTCTGTAAATAAAGTACCTTTTATTTTGCTGAAAATTCTAATTTGTGTATAACAGTTGATTGTCAACCCATAAAATTTAATGTTTGAAATGTAAGCATTTTTTATTTAAAAAGTTTCCTTTTTTAAAAATTTTCCTAACTGTTTAGTGCTAAAAAGTTCTTATTAACAGTTTTTTATAAATAAAAAAGCATTGTATTTTTTCAGCTTACACACATGCGTATCTGTTGAATATATTTATCTAAATCATGGATGAACCTGTTAATTGGAGCTTTTCTAATTCCAATTTGTAGATGTTGATACCAAATAATTATGTCCATCTTTAGGGAATGAGTTAATCATAAAGATGGACTCAAATAGGGTACATTTAAAAAGTGATTTTTAATGATATTTAATGATATTATCTTTACACATAATGCGTAAACATACATATTTTCTATCAATAAGGAATTTATGGATTTATTGTTAAGTAGTATTAAGGGCTCTTACTTTTTTTAACTTACTGCAAACGGGATAATTAACTTAGGGGGCAATCAACTTCTTAAATTTATTACCAATCAAGTATATGTAGTTTTAAGAACTTCTGTTAGATAGATAATCTGTTAAATGCCTATTACGCGAATTTGGCTATTACGCGAATCAGCACTAGAGATATATTTGATTTAGAATATTTACATGTTAAACAGTGTTTACATTTATATATCCGAAATTTTTATCTATCTTCCCAATGGAAGTTTTAAGTTCCATCAAACAAAATTTATTCCAATATTTTCCAGATATGTCATAAATTGAGTTATGTAGCGGCAGACAGTTTTAAATAAATTTACGCTGGGTTTTAATACGAAGTTCACCTGTTTAGGAGTTAATCAAGTTAGTTCATAAATTTAATAATAGCGTAATGCCATATATTTAATAATTGCGTAATATCATATATTTAATAATTGTGTAATATTATATATTTAATAACACTGCTCAACGTTGAATTTGCACCAGCTTTAATTTTAGGTTTACTAGATGTAGTTTTTCACGCTGATTCCAAATCTGTGTTTAGTTTTTCTCCAGCACGTCTAAATCTTGAGATAATGTATGTGTGTTTTTTGCACTAATATATAGTTTCAGTGTAAAATATACTGTTTCTTTATTTTCAGGGTAATTATTTCAATAAAATTAACTTATGTAATGCCTAGAAATAGCAAAAATTCACCAGACGCCTTTTGTTATATTTGTGGGCAATTTACATTGTCAGAGCAGCAAAAGAAAATCACTCCAGAAATCTCGAAAATTTACAAGCTGTATTTCGGTTGTCCTTTGGGAGATCAAGATAAAACTTGGGCACCACTTGTGGCTTGTTATAGTTGTTGCAGCTTATTACGAGATTGGATCAACAAACGAAAGTCTTCTTTTCGATTTGCTATACCGATGATTTGGAGGGAACCAAAAGATCATTACAATGACTGCTATTTTTGCGCTGTTAATACTGCTGGATTATCGTCGAAAAATAAGCACCAAATTGTGTACCCGAATTTGGATTCGGCTATGAGTGTTCCTCATGACAACACCCTGCTCATTCCAGTACCACCAGCTAATGGATTAAACTCTATTGAAGATGAATGTGTTGTCGATGTTGAACGTCAAGATGCGGCTGATGTTGACTTTGATCAAGATATTGACGGCGAAGAGCCCAAAGTTTTCACACAAGGTGAACTGAATGATTTGGTTAGAGACTTGTCCCTTTCAAAGGAAAAAGCTGAACTTTTGGCGTCAAGACTGAAAGAAAAGAATTTGTTAGCAGTTTTTGTCAAAGTATCCCACTTTCGAAAGCGCAACAATGATTTATCTAGGTTTTTCATCATTGATGGACCCTTGTGCTACTGCAATAATGTCAATGGTCTTTTCAAAAATTTTTCATTGATTCATCCAAGAGGAGTTTGAAGGCCGTGTTGTTGCATATTGGCAATCAGAAGCCATGTATTCCAATCGCTCATTCCGTACACTTGAATGAAACTCACGAAAATATGAAAATATTACTAGACGCTTTTGATTACAAAACTCATCAGTGGAACATTTGTGGTGATTTGAAAGTGATTGGTATGTTAATGGGTATGCAAACAGGGCTTACCAAGTTCTGCTGCTTTCTTTGTTTATGGGCTAGTCGTGCTGTGAACGAACATTACATAAAACGTGATTGGATGTTGAGAACTGAATACGAACCCGGTGTAAGCAGCGTTCACCATACTCCGCTGGTTGATCCAGACAAAATATTTTTACCACCGCTTCACATCAAGCTTGGTTTGATGAAAAACTTTGTAAAAGCATTAGGTAAAACTGAATCAGCGGGTTTTCAATACTGGGTTGAAAAATTTCCCAAAATTAATGCAGCGAAACTCAAAGGAGGCGTTTTTGTTGGACCCCAAATTCGAGAGGTTTTGAAAGACCATGGATTTGAAGAGTCACTTACTTCCGACAAAAAAGAAGCGTGGAAAGCGTTTGTACGGGTTTGTAAGAAGTTCTTGGGGTATCACAAATTGTGTGAATATGAAAATTTTAATCAAAAGCAACTCGATTCGTTCCGAAAAGTTGGCTGTCGTATGTCATTAAAAATGCATTTTCTGCATACGCATTTGACATTTTTTCCTGAAAATGTGAGTGATGAACAAGGTGAACAATTCCACCAGATATTCAAGTGATGGAAAAGCGTTACCAAGGATTCTGGAATGAAAGCATGTTAGCTGAGTACTGTTGGATGCCTTATCGTGATGAACCAGAAAAAGTCTACAAAAGGAAGTCATATTCACAGAGATTTTAAGTGATTTATATGCTTTAGTCAACAGTCTTTAAACTATTAAATGTGTATAAATGTTTAAGAATAAACCTAGTCACAGAGACTTTGACTTATTTGTATAGGAACATAAGTGGTGCTTGAAATATTGAATGTTTATCAATGTTTATGTATAGGGATAAAGTACAGAATGTCCAAAAATTAAAATTCCAAATATCTCAAGAACTAGACATGTTGGAAGAAAACTGAAAGCAGATTTGAAATCAGCGCAAAAAACTAGTTTAGAAAAAGCTATTAAGATTTATGGTGCATTCAAAAAGTTTTTTTTTTGTTGACCAGTGTATTGGGTAAGATTTAAATTAAACACAATCACAAACGATTCTTTTATAGTTAATAAAAACAGTTGAAACATGTCATATTTTATTATTATTCATTTACTAAAAAAAAGAATAAAAAATGAGAAAAAAAAAAGTAGTTTTTAAAACAATATTGATCATAAAAATTTTCTTATTAGCGAGGTTATTGATAAAGTATAGTCAAAATAAAAAATATCGAGTAAATGCGAGTCAAACGTTAAGGGTTTGAATTCATTTTTTTTTTTACGGAAAAAAGATTTTCAAATATTTTTTTTTTTAAGTTGTAGAGAGTTTTGAGGTATATTTAAATATATAAAAATTGAAGAATTTTTTTAAAAAGGTTTTTTAAGAAACTTTATTTAATTGGAAGAAAAAAACTAAATAATGCTTAATTAAAAAATCCAACCAATGATATCAATTAAAAAAACAATCAATTAATAAAGAGCAAGCTAGGAAACGTTGTTTCCTAGCTTGCTTTGCCGCCTTTTTGCTATCAGTATCTTTTAGTCTTTTGAATACTTTATATTTATTAAGACACTCCCCTTCGCATCTTAGCACGTCTACATTTTTTTTTGTGTGTGTGTGTGTGTGTGTGTGTCAACATGTTGGATGCAAAAGATTTGGTGCAAAGCTGAGGCAAGTGATTGGGCTTACTGCATTTGTTATTTAACTTTTTTTTGGATTTTCTTTTGAATAGCCGGAGTTATGTTGAAGGTTGGTTGCAGGTGAGATGACTTTGGAGTTGGTGCTGTATAATGTATGCTGATGTTAGATGTTGTTGGTGTAGATTCAGAAGGCAATGGCTGAGATGGTGTAGCTAGTGGTGCTGGTGGCACTGGCATAGATTCTGGTGGTTGAGATTTCAAAAACTCAGAATGAGATGAAAGTGTTTCAAATCTATTAGCAATTTGTAATTTAAACTGATCAATTTTCTTGATGTTGAGCGGAAACAGAAATTTTGAAATCCAGTGACTATTTGCATGCGTGTAAAAACTTTACCAGGGGTAAAAGGTTTTGCCTTCAGTTATAAAAACATTTTTTTTGACAAATTGCTGAACTTTTTCTTTGCATAAAACTCTTGACATAGCAATAAACACCAACCTCTAATGGCTGCAGAATATGTGACAAATGAGTTGGTAACCAAATTAACAAGATATCGTTTTCAATACAAATAAGTACAACCCATTAGGTAGCATGTGTCAAATGTCCATATACAACTAAAATATGTGTACCTTTAATTGGATAACCAACGTTCAATTTATTTAATTTAATAATCAATTGATTTAACAAATTTTTTACAAAGCGACTAAACTATTTACCTGGACTTATTTTAATGGTGGGAACGTACACACTAGTGAGCCACTTAAGCACCAATTTTTGTACAGACGTTTTTTTGATTTGAAAGCAATATATGACGCAAGACGATAACCAGCAGCATGATGCAATTTCCAACTGTATAATTGATTTTTTAACTGTTGCCGATTAATTTTAATGGTCATTTAGCACCACGTCTGCAAACTATGTTCTTGATCATCAGAGAAGCCAATTTCATCCAAGTTCCACAAATGACATGAAGTGTTTTTGTTAATACCTGCTTTGTTGAATTCTCTTTGCAGTGTGTTGAAATACTTCGCAACTAGTTCTTGCGGCTCTGAGTGATTAAATGTTGCCAAATGCTCTGATGCTTAACTTATGAATCCACTGGTTGATAAAAAGCTTGTACTAATCTTTTCCTGGTGTACCGTTTGAAAACAGATGAGATTGACCTTGGTGTTGCAAACATTCAGTAACTAAAGTGATGACGTCTTTGTAAGTTCTACCTAAGCTCTAATCGAATAAATTGATGAGTGTATCTACCAGAGTTGATTTAAAGTGTTACAGCAATCATTTGTTTGAACCACTGTTAATTGTTTCACTTATGCCGTTGACACGCCTATAAAGAGTTGCTACTAGTATACTGAATTATTAAGCTACTTTGTTGAGCGAAAGTTTGCCACTTTTTTTTTCACTGCAAGCGCGATTTTGTCTTTGGTGTACGTGTTGTTTTTTGAGGCATATTTTATATTAGAAAAGATTTGATAATAATTAGTTTAAAAGTTAAACGAAGAAATTTTAAAGATTTATTGGTCAGTTTAGAAATTAATTAATAAAAGCTCTATTGACGAATCAAATAAATGGGGTATTTCGCTCAATCCCATAGTTCACCATTCAAAACCATAGTTTGCCACAGTTCACAGAGTTTAACTCATAATTTTTCACTAAAAATAGCAAATTTAATTTCACTTCTAAAAGTTTTATGCCCAATTTTTTTTAGAAAAAAAAAAAAAAAAATCATTACGTGACCAAAGATTTGACTATTACTAAAAAAATTATTTATTCTGTATTAAAATTTTATAACATCTTATTCAGAAAAAGATTCTCCACAACATGAAAATATTTGCAAAATGTTTATACAATAAAAAAGTCGGAGCAAAAGAATAAACGTTGTCATAATTATTTCATTCTATCTTCTATTTCTTTCTACCCGCTTTTACTCTATACAGATTTAGTAATTTTTTAAGTTTCAGCGTTAAAAGATCCTCAGTAGGATGTTGACTGTTTGGTATCTCCAGTTTCCGGTATAAAAAACAGATGAACTTTGGTTTGAAAGTAACAGAAAAGTCATTGGTTTTATTTAATTTTTGAAAAAAGTCACCCACCATGACACTTGATAACACACTTGCTCCTATTTATCAGTGAATTTTTTTTCTTCAAAAGTATATTAACCTGGGTCTCAAAAGGACCAGAATTCCATAAAGATTTCAGAAACAATAATGGTTTCAAATAAAAATGAATTGCTAAAACTTTTTGACAATTTTTAGTAAAAAATTCTTGTTTTTTTGTCAATAATGACAATGCTAAAATTGACAAAAAAAACAAGAATTTTTTACTAAAAATTGAAAAGGTCGTTTTTTATGACATTTTTTTGTAATATTTTTTTAAAAAAAGTTTTAGTAGAAAATATTATAAATTTTGAAACCACTATAAAATTCTGGTTCTTTTGAGACCCAGGTTGATATACTTTTGAAGAAAAAAAATTCGCTGATATATGAGAGCCAGTGAACTTTTATATGATTAACCCTAATCCTCAGCTCTCTTCTGGAATTTCCGTAAAAAAAAAATTAAAAAATAACTGGTTTCAAGGTAGTATTTTAAGTATTGCATTGTATTGCATTATTCAATATAATATAATTTTTGTATATAATTTTTTATATAAAATATTAGATTATTTATATAATTTTAAAGTAATTATAAATGAAAAATTTTTTAAATAATTTATAAAAACAAAAAATACACTTTAATGGCATTGACATCTATTTCAACAGTATCTGTTCCGTATAAAAAAACAACTTTTCTCAACTATTACCGTACTTTGTTAACTAATTACCATTTTCCAAAAAATGAATGTTTTCGCAAAAATTTATTTCACGTTACGCTAATTTGTAGTATGAAATGTGAAGTTTTTTTTTGTTTTTTTTTTCATTATACTACACGTTTCAACTTTTTTAGAAAAAAACATCCGTGATTTGAAAACCAGATGGTCTTAAGTAATCTACAATATATTAATTACTGTATAAAATCGTTGATAAGACAAAAAGGTAAAACAAAGATAACATTTTATAAAACTTCAAGTCAACAATCGTTAAGTAAATCAAGGAGGAATAAACAAAGATACTAAAGCCATCGAACATTTTTAATAGACAACAGTTCTGTTTAAATTTAGTTTTTTAAAACTTACATTTTTTTTTAAATTTCAAAAAATGACATTAAATTTATTAAAATTCCTTAAAAATAAAGATTACTGACAATACTGCCGACAAATTTAATTATTATAATATTTAAATAAACTGTCATGAATTAAACATGCTTAAAATAAAAATTGTGCAACGTTTACTATTATTTATTTAAATTTTTAAATAAAACAAAAGCATTGTGATTTCACAATAAAATAAAGGGTAGTCTGAAACATCTGAATTAATATAGAAAGAGGAAGAGCTGAAAGAATTTCAAAATCAATTGACGTCATCATTTTTTTTTTAATTTTAAACTGTATATTAATAAATTTGAAACGTTATAAAACGTGTTTAAAACGGATTATTTAGTTTTTCTTGATGTTAAATCAAGGAATCAAATATATCTCCTGGGTTTTTATAAGCCATTTTCCTAAATAAAAAAAATGTATGAAAAATAATACTTATTCAAAGTTCATAATTTTGTAAAATCAATTTTAAATGTTTCAATTACTTTTTGTAATATTTTGTTGGCAATATGTGTTTTTGGTTTATAAATTTGCTTATAACAATCTCTTTCTTAACCAAAAATTAAATTTTGTTCAATAAACAATTTGGTTTTAAATCTGGTCATTTTACTGATCACGCAATTTTGTATATTGTTTACAATATATTCAAAGGGTTTAATGAAAAAAAAAATATACTTTAGGTGTCTTCAAAGATCTAAATAAAGCTTTTAATACAGTTGCTGATATAACTGTTTTGTCCTAACTCAAAATCTATGGCATCAAAAGTTTAAACTTGGCTATTTTTAAAAGTTATATGTCTAACAGCAAGCAATATATATCTTACAATGATGGAAAAACAGATAACATGATTATTACATGCGGTGTTCCCCAGGGATCAACTCTTGGACCACTTTTGTTTCTAATTTATTTTATTGACTTAAATAAAACTTCTAATATTTTAAACACAGTTTTAATTGTCGACGATACTAGTTTGTTTTATTCTAATGAAGATATTATTATTTCATTTTCATTAGTTAACAAAGAACTAATTAACTTAATGACCCGAGTCATTGGGTTATTAAATAACTAATCTAATGGTTCAAGTCAATCTCTTAATAATACTAAAACTAAAAAGGAAATTTAAAGTTTTTAGGCGTAATTCTTGATGAAAATATTACCTGGAGAGAACATATAGTTTTATTGAAAAAAAAAAATTCAAAACATATTAGTATATTGTACAATGCTAAACAATTCTTAAACCAATCTTGTTTGAAATACATATACTTTTCATTTATACATTGTTACCTAAACTATGCAAACATTACTTGGTGCAGTAATAAACTTTTCTGCAAACAAAAACATGCTATTAGGATTATTACAAAGGAAATTTTATCTCCCATGCAAAAACACTTTTTAGCTAACTAATACTAAATATTTTTAATTAAACCTTTATCATATTCTTATATTTTTGTTTAAACTTGATAATAAATCGCACCGTTATTATTTAACTCTTTATTTTAAAAAATCAATCAATAACTATATCAAATAATAACTGTAGTCAATCCAAAACTTATTTAGATCCTCGGTTTGTCATTGAGTATTTAGCCACTAAATACTCAATGACAAACCGAGGATCTAAATTATGAAATACACTTTATGAAACATCTTAAAAAAATACTTACTTTGCTTCGATCAATTAAAAACGAAGCTTAAAGTCTTTTACAAAACGACAAATTAAATTTTTTCTAAGGCGTTTAAATTATGTATTTTCTAAGGCATTTAAATTTAAGTATTCTTATGATTGATTTTTTTAACATAATGAATATATTTATTAACTTTATTTATATACATTAAAAAAAAAAAATTGTAAATTGTTACACGATTTAATTTCATAAATTGTTTAGTACTGACAATGTAAAAAAATTTAACGTTTTCGAAATCGTATGTTATGGTCTACTAAGGGTTGCCAGTCTGGCTTTTGAGGAGGAGAATACAGCGCCAAAACTGTTAAAATAATTTTTTTACTGTGTTCTCCTTTGTAAAAGTCAACATCTGGCAACCCTATGCGTACTTCCAATTCACATACTCGTAAGTGTTAAAACTTTAGTTTTTATTTTTATTTTTTGTTTCAAACCAGTAAACACGCTTTAGTTGGTCCAACTGATGGGCCAGTATTGGCTATAGTTGGCTAGCAATTGACATTTCGTGCCAACCATTAACCGACGTGTATACCGCGTGTTTTCGAATCGTCAAAGTTTCCCGTAAGTTTTGTAAATGTAATTATAATTATATTTTATGTAAATGTTTAGTCGAGTGGTCTAAGTAAATAAAGTTAGTTTAATTTGAAGCAATTAATTATTATTTTTTTCTTTAAAACGCTTTTTTACCTTTTAATTAAACTTTTAAACTCAAATTCACCTTCACCTTTTAATATAACCGTTACGCTGGTAAGTAGAAATATTTTACTTTTATCCTTTAGTTACACATTCAAGTATAAATTTTGATATTTTTTAGAGTTTTTAGTTTAATTTATGATGAC
>NC_088921.1:57997500-58242500 GCF_038396675.1 Hydra vulgaris
TTACTTATTTGTTTTCAGGTTCTTAAGAACTAGGCAACTTAGCTAAGCAAGTTTTGTTTTATTTTTCAGCGCTATTGGAAAGAACTCAAGTGTTTTTTATTCACTTCACACAGTATAACTGGTACTGGTTTGAGTAAGTTTACTATTTTTATTTTATATTGGATTTATTTTATATTAGATATATATTTTATGTATTTAACATGGAAAACTGACTGTAATTTGTTAATCACTTACTTAAATAATTTTGTACATAGTAGTCTAGATTCTTTGTTAAATTAAAAATAATTGATGTAAATAAATATTGTTTAATATTTTTGATAAACGACTTGTATACAGACATAAAAAGATATGGATTTCAATAAATCTCAAGTTTAAATATAGTCTTTGATTAGAATAGATTACAATTCGTAAGATTCTTTTACATTTTATTATTATTCAGTTGTAACAATAGTAATATTACTGGTAATATGTTTAATGATAATATTGAAATTGAAGTGGATAATATTAGGCTCAAAGAAGTTATTAATGTAAATGCTAATAGGCAACTTGAAAATAGTTGTTGTCAAGTGAGGAAGATGAAATTAATCGTTGTTAAAATGTAAGAAATGCTGCTCAACGAGCAGAAAATTTACTTGCCAAAATTCAGTGTCAAGCAGTGTTAATGTCTGTTAATTTGATTTTACTTTAAACAATTTAGAACAAAGCAAAGTATGAATTTTACTATTTATAGCAACAATTAATAGCAGTTTTAAATTTAAATGATTTTAATTTTTTCTATAATTTCAAACATAATTATGTTCTTTTTTTTTTTTAGTTGTCTTCGTCATCACATAATTAGTTTGCTTACTGTTGAAACATGGTTTTTATTTTGTAAATTTAATGATGTGAAATTTACTCTATTAATCATAAGTCAACAGTTAGATAGAAGCTGGAGCTTAATTAAGAAATGCTGGAAATTAAAGGTAAAGACAATTTTGTTTACTGGTAACTTAATAAAACCAATTAATACTATTTATTGCGCGATTTTTACCTTTTTTTAACATGCTGCTTTGGAAACACCTTTTTTCTCTCCTCACTCTTAGAAGAGAGGGAGAATTAATAAAACTTATGTAATTACTGAGCTCTTATGTATTTCTTAATACCACAATTGATAATTACCATTTATATATCGGTTGTTCAAATATTGTGATAAAATCTTTTTTAGTCCAAGTATTTTAGTTAATAAAATATCTTATTAAGTTGTGGTGTTATTTGCCAGTGTTACTACATTGTGTTGTCTATAATCCTTTTTATAATCTTTTCTTTTTTAATTACTCTGGAGACAGTAATGTGTGCTTACAAATATTTTATGCTATGCGCTATTGTTACTGTGTTTCGTGTTGATAGACCTAGGCTGTTATAGCTATTTTTTTATTCTTTATATTTTCTGTAATATTATCCTAATTCTACTAACAATTTAATGCAAATAATACTTTTTTAATTACAAATTGTATTTTTTTTTTTCATCTCTTTTTTTAGGTATTTGCAGGCTTTACTTGACTTTCTTTTTCTGGTATCTGTGTTCTGACAGATTTTAAAAAGAACTTAACTGATTTTAATGCGGCCTTTATGTCGTTAACTACAAGCGATGACATTGCTGATAGGGAGGCAAAGTTAAAATATTTTTTATAGATAAATTTGTATTTAATTTTTAGATAATATATCAAGTTATTAATGTGTTTTTGTTATTAATGATTTAATTACTCATAACCCGTATTACGGGTTGCTTACTGCTAGTTTTTTATTAGTGTTACTGTTGTAAATTTCTACTGTTATTATTATAATTATAGTTGATATTGCTATAACTACTATTATTATTACAATGATTATTACTGTATTATTACCCAGGTCAACAAAAAAAAATTTATTTCTGGTGCCGAGCAAACAATTTGTTTTTTGTATAGCATTTCTCATTTTGATTTCAAATGTGCAACTCAATTTTCACCATCACGTCAAGTTGTAAAGATAGTAAACATTTATAACATTTGCACTTTCAATTCAAGCGCAAAAGCGAATTTAAAAAATCGCGATAAAAATCATATAGTTGGGCCGGTAATGGTACCAACTGTTAGCCAACTGTTTTATTACTGTTGGGCTGTTAATGGTACCAACAGTTTATAAAACAGTTGGCTAAATGTTGGTAAAAGCGCTACGTTTTTTTCACGGTACCAACAAAATAGCCGACTGTTGGTCCAACTGTAGCTAATAGTTGGTTATTAGGATCGGGCCAACTACTTACCAACTGTTCAATGTTTACTGGGACACGCATTACTAATCAATCATCTTCTGCGATTGACAATACTTTAACAAACAGCTCCCTAAATACTAAATTTGAACGCAAAGTACTATCTAATATTAACAATAAAATGTGACTTACAGAAATTTTTCCATAAAGAACCTAAATAGTTTTAAAAACAAACTCCACATAGAACGATGGGATAACATTTATTTATCAACAGATCCCATATATAACTATGTGCCCAAATATAACTACGGAAAAAAAAACCCATCTAAGATTCCATGAATAACTTTAATTAAAGCATCAAAAAGAAAACAGAAACTTTACGTAATTTTTTGAAATTAAAAAAGAAAGTTGATGAAAAAATCAACAAAAGTTATGAAAAGATTTTTCAACATATTATAACAGAAGAAAAAATTTAATAATTTTTTGAGAGAAAAACTCACTACCAGTATAAATAAAGAAAAAATAACTTAACATGAATTTAATAAAGCAATTGCTGACTTAAACACAATTAGCACACATACGTTGATAAAACGTTAGAACAATGCTCTGCGTTGGCCCAACATCGACTTCCAACACCGTTTTTATATTATTTTGGTTACAAATGCGATGTCGTCAACAACCAAAAAACAACGTTGCCCAACATTGTATTTTAAGTCGGCATAGTGTAATATTTTACGTTGTATTTTTCGTTGGCGCAAAGTTGTATTTTAAGTCGATTCAATGTTATGTTTTACGTTTGCACAACGTTATATTTAACTTTTATTAAATTAAATTTATTTTTTTATATTTTAGTATATATATAAATATACGTATTAGATAATATGTACTTATACAAATATATACTTTCATATATGCAACATATTAATACATTTCTTTTTTTTTTTAAGGTGCCCCAAGAAGTTCTTTATGTCTAATCACAGAGCACCGCGGATAAACATTTAATTGGAAGTTCAGCCTCCTTCCTAACCGATGTCGCAAGTACAACCGATGTCACTTATACATGCATATTTCAACTATTTTAATGTATCAACATTGCTGATGACATTTGTTTATACTTCTTAAATTGAATCTGATTAAAGAGCTATTACTCATGTTTGTTATGCTTATGGCTTAATATTTCGTTATATAAGACAGAGGAAAATATATTAGCAAAATATATTTCTATAATCAACTGAAATATTTAAATGAAAAATAATTCTTATAAATAATACAAAAATATATTTGCATATCTGACTTTTCTCTATACAAACATAACGTCGATCCACTTTATAAAATCCAACGTTGTTCCAAAGTATACAGATCTACGTTGATTCAATGTATATAGTTTAACGTTAATCCTTATACATTGGATCAACGTGGATCTCTTTACATTGGATAAATGTTGGGTTTAGATCGGAAAACAACCAACTTTTGCGATGTTTTTGCATACGTTTGACCAATGTAATTTTGCTAACTTTTTTTAATCACATTGTTACTAAGGTTTTCATTAATTTAAATACGATAAAACTAACATTGGATCAACGTTGTGTTTGCATCGGAGAAAATAGCCGACGTTCGCGATGTGTTACGTTGGGCCAACGTATGTAGTTGGCCCAACGTAAGTGTGCTAGCTAGGAACAAGCCATGTGGGTTTGACGGCATTTCCAGTAATGAAGCTATTTATGTTATGGACAGTACTAATAAACCATTATTTTATTTAACATCATCTTCATTTGAAAATAGTATATTTCCTGACAAACTTAAATTAGACAAACTTAACCCGATTCTCAAAAAAGATTGTTGCATTAATGTTTCTAACTACCAACCTATTTCTCTACTTTTTAGTATTTTCTAAAGTATTTGAAAGAATAATTTATAATAGAGTTAATAATTACTTTACATTAAATATGTTATTATACAAAAATCAGTTTGGATTTCAAAGCAATTGCTCTACTGAACATGCTATTATTAAACTTGGTAACAAAACATATATGTCGTTTGATAGTGATGAACTGATATTAGGAGTGTTTATTGATCTATCCAAAGTCTTTGATTTAGTTGACCACAGTATTTTACTTTCCAAGCTAAAATATTAGGATACGATAAGCTCAACATTTAAGTGGATTCAAAGCTATTTGTCTAACAGAAAGCAATTTGTATTACTAGAAAAGTCAGGAGCCCTCCATATTACTTGTGGAATTTCTCAGGGTTTAATCCTAGGTCCATTATTGTTTTTAGTATATATTAATAATATGCATAAAGCTTCCCAACAAATATCTACAATTATGTATGCTGACGATACAAACTTATTTTTACATCATCCTGATGCAAATGATGTGTTTGAAACTATGAATATTAAACTCGATAATTTCAACCTTTAGTTCGTAGCAAATAAATTATCCCTTAATTGTCAAAAAGCTAGCTTTACTTTCTTTCATAAAATAAAACAATCAATTAATTTTCATTTAAAGCTGACTAAAATGTTTATTGATAAAAATAAAATTAAACGTGAAAAATAATACTAAATTTTTGGGAGTACTGTTTGATGAGTTAGGTTAGTAAATTCAGCCCCAGTGATGAAAAGCATGATGTTTCTAGATATTGAGAAGCTTAGCACGTTACAAATGTTAACTTTTATGTGAAAGTATAAGAACAGTCTACAACAAAGCGTTTTTTCAAATACTTACTTGATATCATTTTTGGTAAAATATAATCTGCAAACAAATACCAGGTACAACTACCGCCTAAAGAAAGTTAAATCTCAGCCGTTAAATTTTCTAATTTTCTCACAAACCGTGGTCCAACAATATGTAATCATTTCCAAAATAAAAATATTGTATCTTCTCATTTCTGATATATATTTTACAGTTTTTTACAAATGATACAACATTTTTTTATTTTTCGAAGTTGTTATTTATTTTAATGTTGTTTTTCATTTTTTACACACAAAAAAATATTGTTTTTATCTTACAAACGGCATTTAATGTAAAAAAAATTTTATTTTTTATTTTTTGTATTGTTATTTTGTTGTAAAAATAATTAAATGGTTTTTTTAATGAGTGACTAGGGATCGTCCATAAATTACTCAACGCTGAACTTAGTTATAAAATATAAGTAAGATATCATTCGCTCTTTTGCGCGGCAATTTTCACCAGACTTAAAGGACTATTATTATTTTTAGATTAATAAAAGACTGTGAGGGAAAACTTTTGACCTTTTTTGTTTAGTGTATAAGTTAGATTTAGCGTTGCGTAATTTCTTTGAATCTTTTTCGAGTCCCTAACTGGTTATAACAGTTAAAAAAGTTTATATTAGGATGTTTATCATATTGTTTATTTTTTACATTGGGGATCGTCTATAAATTACGCAACTCTAAATTTAACCAATAGACAAAGCGAAAAAGATCGGAAGTTTTCCCTCGCAGAGTCTTTTACACTATTAAACAGTTTAAAATCTATCAAAGATATTTTCTATTATCCATTAGAGTCTATTAAACAGTTAAAAATTGTTTAGTTTTTCGATTAGGTGCCCCAATAAGCATGCATATTTTTAAATTAAAAGGATGTACAGTTATACAAGTTATGAACTTATTTTATTTCTAATACTGTTACTTTATTTCTAATACCGTTACCTTTTTTCTAATACCGTTACTTTTTGTCAAATAACGTTATAATATTATAATAACATATTTCTAATAGTACTTCTAATACAGTTAAGTAACATCATTATTTTCAAAAATTGCATCTGGATTAATAACACATTTGTAGCACATTCACAAATTAGGATGAATAAATAGATTTAAAAATATTTAATCAACAATATTGCACGTTGTAGAACATGTTTGATATATATATGTTTGTATGTATGTACATATATACAAGTTTGTGTCTGTGTGTATATACATATATACAAGTTTGTGTATGTGTGTATATACTTTTATTTTGCAAAAAAATTATAAATTTTAAATCTTATATAAAAAGTGTATGTACATTTAATAATGTGTTGAATTAAATTTGTTGAAAGTACTGTTATTCAACTTTTAATTTGTTTTCGTTTAGCATTTCATTGTCGTTTATATAAAAAAAAATTGATACAAGGCAGTATATAAATTATACTGAGTGCCAATTTTCAAATGTTATGGTAGCTACAATAATGGTTTACCGTACAAAAAATTATTAGATATTCACTGGGTGCAAGTTGCCACTTTGCATATTAAGGTTAAAAACTTAATCCAAAAACATATGGAAAATCCATAGTTTTTCAAATATGCAAAAATTAGCAATTGTACAACATGTTATGTTACGTCAATTATGTTTAATGTCTTTGGTCAAATGGTCTCTGGTTATGTTTATAAAACTGACCATTTATGGACAATAAAAACCAAAAGTGGACCACCTAATGCACAATGCAATCAAAGTCAGGGTGGTTTGATTCTATTCGCTTTTTTGACTGATTTGTTATTGTTTTTTGTCAAATTGCATACCCTTCGTTATTACCTTTATTTATTTATAAACATTATATTCGTCAGATCAAAAGGTAATCAGCAACTTAGTAGATTAGTTTTTTTTTTAATAGAGTATTTTCCCATTAAATGTAAGTATTATCCTCAATCATTTGCCGAATGGTGATGAAAACATTAAAACAGTAGCCGCCAAGCAGTAGTTAATGTACTTTGTGTCGTGTTGATGTTGTGTCGTGTTGATGTTGTGTCGTGTTGATGTTGAGGAAAAAGGAGACTCAAGGGGAAAAAAAAATTTGCTTTTGACCTAGAAAAAAGCATTTGTTTTGAGGATTTTTTAGCAAAATGTAAAGATGTTCCTCTTGCATTATCTTCAGTAAGTAAAACTGGTATAAATGTCTTATTTATACCAGTAAAACTGGTATAAATAAGACATTTTTATGCTAGTTATTTTAAAATATACCCATTAAAACAAACAAAAAAAACTTTATTAGTGTTTGTTATAAAATAATATTATATTATTTTAATAATAGATAATTTATGTAAAACTATTGCTTCACATAAATAACCATAAATTAATTTATGTGAAGCTATTGTTTTTATTAAATTTAAAACAAAACAATACGTTTTTGAATAGGGTTTGCTTTTACAGAAAACCTGTTCAAAGTTACCCCATTTGTGGGGTAACTTTGAATGACTAGTTAACGTTTTACAAAATCCTATTATTTAAATATTATTTTGAGTTTAAATTATGAAATAGTCAACCTTAGCCCCTTTATTCATTTTGTTAAATTTCGATTATTGTTAATAACGAAGGAAGGGGAAGTAAAAATCTCTCAAAAACGTTTAAAGTAAAATAAATGTTCCCGGTTTACGGTAATAAAATATACACATTCACCTAAGTTGTATTTAAATATACATACATAGTTGTATGTAAAGTAACATTTTAGCTATAAATATACATTGTATGTTCAACCAAAATCAACATGCTTTTTTGCATAAAACCATATAAGAATATATAAAACTATAAAGCCTAACTAACCCTGAAAAAATATAATTATTGGTTGCATATACCAACATCTCTCTATGAATCTAGACGATTTCACTACTAATTATTTTCTTTATTAACTCCATTATTAGATAAGTTAAATATTGAAAAAAAAAAAAAATTTTTTATGAAGGATTTCAGAGGTATAATGAACCAAATTCTATATCTAGCTTTCATGACTCGCTTATTTCTTTTTCATTGCACCCTGTTATAATTCTACCAATACGCATAACAGCTAAATCACAAACACTTACTGATAACATTTTTATGAATTTCAATTCATCAGACCGAATCTTTGGCAATCTTACTATTTTAATATCTGATCATATGGCACAATTTATCTGCATTCCTAGAAAAACTAATCATCCTGAAAAAAGTAAATCTTACAGACGATGCTTCAAGAACTTTAACAAAAATATATTTATTGAAGATGTTTCCAACATTAAGTGGGATCTCTATATTAAAAAAGATGATAATGTAAATCAATCTATCAGTTTTCTTTTAAAGACATTTGAAAAGATGTTAGACCAGCATGCAAAAATCTATACAAAAATGCTCCATACAAAAAACTAACTAAGCAGCAAATTAAACTTAAAGTCAAAACCATGGATCACCAATGACATACTTAAATACATTTCCATTAAAAACAAACTATATAAAAAATACGCAAAATGTAGAAATATTAGTACTAAAAATGAACTGTTTTCTAAATTTAAATTTTATAGAAACAGAATCAGCAATCTATTAAAAAATAGTAAAAAATCCTATTACACAACCTTGTAAAACTTTAGTAAAAACCTAAACAATATTAAGAATACTTGGAAAAGGATAAAAGAAATCATTAATATAAAACCTTCCTACTATAGTTCAACTCTCAAACTTTAGTTGAAAGAAAATATTATCACAGATCAAACTATTACATCGAATATATTAAGCAACTTTTTTGTTACTATTCAAAAAAAAACCTCAAAACAAAATCATACCTTCAACATCCAAATTTACTGATCTCAACTCTAAACTCTCCAAATTTTAATTTGTTCTTTATTGATTCTGTCACAAAGAATGAAATCTTTAATCTTATTAAAACCATCCTTAGAACTGGAAAAAGCTTTGGTCCTAATAGCCTTCCTACATTCTTTCTTAAACTTATTCCAGACATAATTTCTCAACCTCTCAGTATTATTATAAACAACTCATTTCAAAATGGTTTATTCCCAGATGCTTTCAAATTTGCTAAAGTCATTTCAATATTTAAAAAAGTTCCACAATGGATATGTCTAACTACCAACCTATCTTTCTTCTTTTTAACCAAAGCAAACTCTTTGAAAAAGCTATGCATAAGAGAGTCTATGCATTTTCGAATAAATTTAAATCCTTTACTAACACCAGTATGTGTTTTGTGTTAATTATGCAACAATCCACTCACTTATTAAAGTTACTGAGTCAATTAGAAAAGCTCTTGATGATAAAAACTTTGCATGCGGTGTCTTTGTGGATCTACAAACAGCTTTTAATACAGTAGATCATTCTATTCTACTCAAGAAACTAGAATATTATGGAATCAGAGGAATAACTCTTAAATGGTTTACATCCTACCTTCACAACAGATCTTAGCTTGTCTCAGTCAATAACTCAAAATCTACTCAAATAAATTGTTCCAACGGTGTTCCTCAAGGCTTAGTATTAGGAACATTACTTTTTCTTCTTTACATTAATGACCTTAATAACTCAATTAAGTTTGCATCTCCTTACCACTTTGCTGATTATACTAACTTGCTCATTATCAACAAATCTTATAAAAGATTAACAAATACATTAATTATGATCTTGCCAATCTAGTTCAGTGGCTTCGCTCAAATAAGCTTTCTCTCAACTGTAGCAAAATTGAACTGGTCATATTCAAATTTAATAAAACAAAAATCAATAAAAATTTAAACTTTAGATTAGGTGGCCAGAAAATCATTCCCGTAAACTCAATCAAGTATCTTGGAATTATAACTAATTCCAACCTATCGTTTGTATCCCATCTTAAAGACTTAGTCATAAAATTAAGCAAATCAGGATGTTATTTTTAAACAGCTCAAGTGAAACTAAAACTAAGCTCAAAAATCGTTACACAATAAGAAATAAGTAAAATATAAAACAAATAAAAAAATATTTTTTAAAAAAAGAACACTAAAAAGACCATGTATTGTCTTTAATTATTTAAAGACAAAAAGATTTTTGAATAGTTCAAGTTCAGCTAAAGATGAACTTTTAACTTTCATGTTAAGCTTATTTATATTAAGTTAAAGCTTGTTTTAGCTGTTCTGCATTTTTATTTACTTGTTCTTTATTTATTTATTTAAAGTTATAGTTTTTGCTGAATTAGAGACGCAGGGTATTTGTTGAAAACTTCTACTTCACGCAAACTAACTTACTGTCACTCATCTGCCTCAGTTATTTAAAAATTTTTGAGAGGTTTGAAATTTACCATGGTAAAATATATTTATACCTTTTTGGTAATAAATCTTAACTTAAAGATTCAGTTCTTTTTAATGTGATAGTGGATTTGATGTCTGATCTAAAACTGGCATTTTGTGACAATCCTGTAAATTTGTATTCTATCATTCACTTAGATAAGGCATGCTATCAGAAAAACCTGCCCACCTTTTGCGGTGTAGTAAAGCTAGTTAACGGTCGTTTTTTGGAATTATTTTTTTGTGTGGTAGTGTTTGTATAATAGAACATTTTGGCAAAAAAAAATAATTAAAAATATTATTTAGTTTCAAAATGTCAACCGAGAAAACTAAACAAAGATTTTTGATTGTGGACAAACACTTAAAAAATCCAACTTTATCGAATAGAAAGTTGGCGAAATCATTAAAAATATCAAGAAGAACTGTAGATACTGTTCTTAAACGGTTTACAGAACAGAAAACTATTCAGAGAAAACAAGGAAGTGGTCGAAAAAAATGCACAGCAAATCCTAGAGCTCTCGAACGGTTGGAGACTTCATTGGAAGAACATCTTAATTAATCTGATAGATATCGAGCAAAAAAACTAAAGGTTTCCAATTTTTTTGTACACAAATGGCAACAGAGACTTGGATATCAAAGTTTTAAAGTAGTTAAAATGCCAAATCGAAGCGATAAACAAAGTTCAACCGCAAAGAGTCGAGCTCAAAAGTTGTATGACAACTTCTTAACAAAACATAATGGATGCATTTTGATGGATGACGAAACTTATGTTAAAATGGATTTTAAACAAATTCCTGGGCAGTGCTACTATGCTTCTAAAATAAGAGGAAATGTGAGTGATAAATACAAGTATGTAATGACTGATCAATTTTCGAAAAAATTGATGATTTGGCAGGCACTTTGCTCTTGCGGCAAAAAATCGCCAATTCATGTTTGTTAGGGCACAATGAAATTTTTGGAATACGTGAAATGTTGTCTTTCTCGTATAAAACGACTAATTAAAGCTCATAGAAGTACTTCAGTATTGTTTTGGCTTGATTTAGCCACAATACATTACTCAAAAGATGCTCAAAAGTTTTACGATGATAATGGAGTGATGTTGGTTCCGAAAAAGATGAATCCTCCAAACTGCCCCGAATTACGTCCTATTGAAAAATATTGGGCCATCATAAAAAAGAAATTGAAATTAAGTGGAAAAACAGTAAAATCAGCTACAAATTTGAAGAAAAAATGGGATTACGCTGCTAAAACTTACAAAAATCACTCTGTCCAGAAACTTATGGGAGGCATCAAAAAGAAAGTCAGAATTTTCTGTAAAACTTAATTTTTTTTGTTTTTTCCCTATTAATATGTAATCTTTACAGACTTAATTTTTCAGAAATATATTGATTTAAATACATTTAAGCTTTCTTACATCCTTTTTTGATCAAGAAAGGTGGGCAGATTTTTCCGATAGCATGCCTTATTAAAAAAAGCATTTAAAAACACAGGTCATTTGCAACAACAGCATTTCTTATTCATTTATTAATATTATATAGAGAAAAGTCGGGTAGCCCAGGACACTTAAGGAAAATATAGATTGTACCCATGTACTAACAGAAAATAAAGTGTTAAAAGACTTTTTTAAAAGTATAAACATTCATCTAACAAATTAAAAACAAAAAAATAATTATTGTGTACTTAATAATACAGAAAAAATGTTAGAAAAAAGGCATGTTTCAAAATTGATTTTACCTCTTTTACCTTTTTTACCAGTGCGACACGAATGTAATGTATAATAATTTAATATAGGACTATTCTTAACACATTCAAAAAAAAAAAAAAAATCGCCTCTGATTTATAAGGAACGGGAATGAAAACGTCATCATTTAAAAATATAAAACAGATTTTTACTAATTTTTACAAACACTTTTAAAATACTCTTTTCAAATCTAAAGTCTTTTTATTGGAGTTCAATGAATTACTATTATAGATTTGTGTATTAAGATTTATATTTAAAAAGTTGTTCATTTTTATTATGTGAACGTGTGTCCGATACCACCCGATTGTACCTCATTAACTAATACTAGTTTGAAAACCAGTGAACTAAAGTTTTAAACAAAAATTTTATTTAATAACTATTCTAAATAAAAAAGTTTTTTTATTTAATAACTATTCTAAATAAAAATCTTTAATCAATAACAAATTGTTAGTTTACACAAAAATTAGGTATATTAATATGTGAATCAAATATGATGATACGTCGCTCTTCTGTTGTGGGAAACAGTATGTTGCACTCCCAGCCAATCGCTTTGGCATATTATGATAGATGTTTTGCATTTTCCATATTTTTACTCAAATAATATTTTTATATTATTTAAAATCACATAGCTCTTTTAGTTTAAGCTGTACATCAACTGTCCAGAGTTATCCGCTGTCCGGGGCTACCCGACTTTCCCCCTATACACTTTAAATTTGAAAATGTACCACAACGTATTTATTAAATATAGGAAATAAGCGGCACTCAATTTTTTTAAAAATAAATTTGAAAGACAAAATAGGCTTTCTTGTTGACTATTTGTTGAATAATATTTTATAAATAACGCTATGTTTAATTTTCCTACTTCGGCTTGAAAATTGAATACTGTTTTAGCTACTCTTTAGTATCGTTGATTAACTCTCTTCAGTATCTTGGATTTTATTTGAACGGTTTTTTAAGCAACTACGCTTCAGCAAGCTACTACGATTCACTTTTTTTGATATTTTATTAGACTAGCAAATTGTAATATAATATAAAATAAAAGTAATAAATTGTTACAATTCTTTTGATTACTTTAAGGTGGCACATACCCACACTTTTGGTAAAAAATTCTAAAATTGATTTATTGACTTTTTTTTTTTATAGAAAATATTGTATATATTTAAATATATATTATTGCAATTTATCAAAAAATAAATAAGTTGGTACAATTTATCAGGTATAATTTATGAAAAAATAAATTATAATGCAACACATTTGAAAGGGTTGCATTTAAATTTAATTTAATGCAACCCGCGAATATAAAATTGTCGTAAATTTACTTTTCTCAAAGATACAATAGCAGACGTTAGTAAAATATTTCAAGTGTGGTTTAAAATGGATTCTTGGTTAAACAATATGGATTTAAAACTATTATACAAAACTTGTGCTTCTGTAAAATTTGCAGAGGTAATCAGTCAATTAAGAAATTGACGAGTTTGTCTTTTTTTTTTTTTAATGGTTATTAAGGTGCTCCCAGAAGTGCTCTGCAAACGGTGTTACAATTGCTATTTCTAAAGAAAACGGTATACTTGTCCATATTTTGTTCAAAATATGCAAAGGACGCAATATAAGGACTATGAATTTCATTAAACCTGGATATCAAGAATGAAAAGCAAACCATAATTGTCAAATAAACGCAACTTGTAGGCATTCTTTTTGCACAAAACGTCTACCTTGAGAAATAATAATACCTCTTTATACAAGGAGATTATATCTTTAAAACATTGTGGTGATATATATAATATATCTTATGATTTATATACAAAAGCTGTGATAAGTATTTCCAGAAAAGAATGGACACACGATGTTGAATGTTTATTCAAGAGTATAAGCGAAAAGTTCTTTACAATGGAAAGATAACAGGATTAAAAGTAAAGCTTAAGTAAGCGAGTAAAGTACGTACAAAGTAAAAGTACTAATTTAGGACTCTTCTTCCTCTTCAGCAGGCACCTGTATGCTTTGAATGACCCCTCTCTTCTGAGTACGTTCGCATTGTTTATTACAAAGTCAACCCCTCTTTCACTAATGCAAAGCATTAAAAACAGAAAAATATTTAGTTAATTCACATATCTACGTTACATAACATAATATTGATTTTTTAAACTTGCGAAACATGATGAATCAACTCGTGATTCTAAATTCCCTTCCTTTGTACACATTCCTACGTTTTTGGGTAACCAAAAACGTACAAATGCGTACAAGGGAAGTTTTTGACCCACTAAAACGTACTTTATGGAAGACCCCTGAGACAGAATATTAATAATGCACCCCATAAAAAAATAACTGTACGGGGAATTTTGTTTCACAATTTTAAAATTTGAATGAAGTTGCTTATAAATTTCTTCCTCATCAATTTTATCAGCGTACAGAAAATGGCTGGTGTGCTTGCAATCAGACAAAATTACTAAAAAAATCAACATATATAAAGTATGATTAAATGAGACAAAACTTTTTAAAAATAATTTTACTTTATTGCAAATCATTTTTTGATTTAAATAGATCAGCACTTAAAATAATTAGAATCCCTTGAAATTATTTATTAGTGATATGGTGGTTTACCACGAAATAAAGTTGAAATTTTTAAAAATTTTAAAACTTTTAGTTTAGATTGTTTTGGGATAATTAATTATCCCTAATTCATTTCTGAAATCTGTTTTTTAGTAAAATAAACAGAAAAAAATTTATTTTAAGATTTGAGCAAGGTGGTTGAACATATTTTGCATAGCAACGAGCCTAGCAACACACCTTTTTTTTTCTTATTTTGGGCTAATTTTTGTATATTTGGCATACTTTTCAAAACCTTGAATTTTAGTATGATGGGCAAGTCTGTTCTATGCCGTAAACTAAAATAAAAAAACTACATTTACTTTCAGTGTTAAATAAAAGCTTTTACAACTTATTTATCTCTAGAGATAATTAATGATAAAACTTTACATTTATTATTTATAAATGTAAAGTTTTATCATTAATTAAAAACATTAAAAAAAACAACTTTAATTATTTCATTTTAGCTGATAAAAAAATAAAAAATAGAAATACGAAAAATTGTATAAGAAAAGTTAAGAGAACATTACCTAGAAACAAGTTCCAAAAAGCAAGTGATAAAGCAAGTAAAATTAACTTTACTATAAAAATCATGTGTTAAAAATCTTTGCAAATTTAAATTGATTAAAAAACTGTGTTTAGATGACTTTAATTTGATTAGAAATTTTGACGCAAGTTAGTAACTGCACAGATTGTCAAAAAAGAGTAAACATTTAAAATGACATTTCAAAGAGAACAGGATTTTTAAACATATTGAAAATCAAATGTATATCTTGTTTGTATAAATGGTGCAGTTTTACATTACTTTTAAAAGTAGTAATGTGGAAAAAAACACACAAAATAAAGGCACAAGTGCATTTGACATTAACTTAAAAATGATTGTTGCAGAGCAGTACATTTCCACTGTACGAATTTCAAAAGTCAATTGCAACGCAACAAAAAGTTTATCTACCTATATGGGTCCATGATATTGTATTAAGTAACTCCAATTATTAAAGTGATAATCAATTTGTGAAAAGGTGTTAATGGAGAAATAAAAAATTGTAATGATGAGATCAATAATGTAATTTGGTCTAAGTGTCCCAAAAACGTGTTAATGAAGAAATGTACCCTAGAAATTGAAGTAAATTCAAATATATTGATTATCAACAAAAGGAACATCTAGTCTTAATCGTGTTTTTAAGTTTCTTAATATACCACAGTGGCAAGACTGTAACCGGTTCATTGAAAGAGGACAGGCGTTGTGTCAGCAATATGGGGAGAAAAGAAAAAAACTTTAAATTAAAAAAAAATTTATTAAAGAGAATTATCTAAACGCTGGCTTGATGAAGAATAAGAACTTTGATGAAAAACAAGAAAAAAAAAGCTAAAAAATTGTATGCTTTTGGAAAGTTTTTACCTTTTTGTTATTAAAATGTTGTTTTTTCAGTTTGTCATTTTTCACTATTTACTATTACATGGATTAAGATATTTCAAGATTGGTTTAAGATACACGGAGCTAAAATTTTCAGCATTTGCAGAAATCACTTAGATCTGGAGACTGAACTAAAATCAAGGCATAAAGTGCTCTATTTATAGTGTTATTACTCATTGTTTATGATTTTTTCATGTAAACCCCCCGAAAAGTGGTATGTCACAGCAAAAGTCAAAAATTGGCTTTTCTACTTGTGCAATGAACTTCATTTTAGTTCTGGAACTAGATAATATAAGTGAGATTAAACTTTGAGAGAAATAGATACTTTATTTTTGAATTTTATTTCATTATGTGTACAGTTTTAGACTTTTTTCGGCTAAAATTTAATGTTTTATACAAAAAATTTCAAATTTTTTTATAACTTGTAACTAAAATTCCTTATTGGAATTATTTCATTTAAGTTTTTGAAAAAAGGTTCAATTTGACAAAAAAATTTATTGCTTAAACAAATAAAGAATTGAACTAAAAGCTGACCTATTGTTTATAGGACTTGTAAACAACTGAGTTAAGTAGACCATGGTTACCAGGGGCGCCCAAAGCATTTTTTGGTCTTTGAGATAGCAAACTTCCAGACATGGAGCAAACTCCAAACATTTATATGTTTATACTTATGTCAAATAAGAATGCTTTGCAAAAAATTGCGATGATTGGAGCTTGGGAACAAAAAGCCCCAAACTTGAGAGCAACAAGTTGATGAAATATTTTTTGTATTATTTTCAACTAGACTTATATTCATCGATAAATTTTAAGTTTCATAGTATTATCTCTCAGAGTTCAAAAATTAAGACGATATAAAATTTGCAACCCCCTCAAATTGAGGGGGGTTTAGTATAAAATATAAAATTTGCAACCCCCTCAAATTGAGGGGGGTTTAAATTTTATATGGTCATAACTTTTTAACTCTGAGAGCTAATACTAGGAAACTTAAAATTTATCGATGAATATAAGTCTAGCTGAAAATAATACAAAAAATATTTCATCAACTTGTTGCTCTCACGTTTGAGGCTTTTTTGTTCCCAAGCTCCAATCATCGCAATTTTTTGCAAGGCAACCTTATTTGACATAAGTATAAACATATAAATGTTTGGAGTTTGCTCCATGTCAGGAAGTTTGCTCTCAAAGACCAATAAATGCTTTGAGCACCCATGATGGTTACACCAGAAGTGTAATTGTTTTATTTTTACAAAAATTTAAAAAACATTTGCTAGATGTTTTATGTTTAAAAATAATAAAATTAACTTATTTAAGATAAATATTTATTTCTATATGAGGGTTTACCAGTATAGCTTGGTGTAACTTAAGGATCAAACTTAAAACACACGCTATGAATTTTTTATTATCATTTAACATGATTATAGTACCAGGTTATGGTTGTGAAACGTCATATAAAAATAAATTTATATCTTGAAGAAATTAAAAAATAAAACAATTCTGATTCCCATCATTATTTCTCAGCGATTTTGTGCTGATTCATGTAGAACACATCAGCGAACAAAAAAAAAATTAAAATAAGTTTAGAATTCATCCTATATAAAACGTATTGAAATTAATAAAACCATTGGTTTTGTAATATTTAAAATATAAAATAATCAATTCAATAATAATTGAAAAACTATTCAAAAACATGTATTTTTAATTATCCTGTTTATTCTATCACAGATTTAAGCCTTCTGCGACGAACGTTTGCAAGTTGGGGATTAAACGACCAACCGTCCATATGCTTTTGAAAGAACTATGAAAAAAATTTCAAATACGATTTAAAGTAAATAATAAAAACTTTGACAAGCTACCAAAGGTACAAAAACTCGGAAAAAAAAGATATTTTTTTCTTCTGAACTTTTGAACCAAATCTTATTAAAAAATTTCACTTTTATGCCAGACCTTTTTTATTTTGTTATTATTGCCAATATTCGTTTTATTATTTTATATAAAATCATTGCTTTTATGCAGAATACTGTAAACATATAAGAATTAAATAATAACTAAAATAGAAGTAGACACTCAATATTTTGTAGTACCTGGCTTTGATAAAATATTTTGAAAAATATATCTTTCCGTTGTTGCGAAAATACTGAAAATATTTACAAAAGGCAGAAAATAGAAATATTTATAGCACCGATAAGAAATGGACGCATAAAGATAAAACAAATTAAAACATTGAACTGTTGCGATATACAAACTTTTAAAGCATAGATTTTCTACTGTATGCAAAAATGTTATATAGCTGTCTAGGTGCTACAAAATGACTAAAGTTACAGAGCACCGCTGTATGAGGAAATTTATTTCGTTTTCCTAATTAATGTCGTTTTTATGGCTGGAATGGGCATTGAACTGATCTGACATTTCAATTCTGAAACCAGCGCTCTTATCTCCGCGCCGCTGCTGTTCAATATAAAAATTAAACTTACCTATCTAATTTTTGTGTTTTGTAAAAATATCTGTCAAGCAATAAGGGTAGCTTTTAAACAAAAATATTTTTAATTTTTGGTCATTTTGTTCGTAGGCATGGTCTTTGTATCAATAAAAATGTGTTAAAAAAATATATAAAATATAATAAACATTTTCTCACGTCTTTTCGGTTTTATCTTGAATCACCTAAAACTAAAACTGAATTCAAAAAATTATAAAAATCGTCTGATATAAAAAACAGGTTTACTTTGCTGTCAATATTATTTAATGCCAAATTTGGTAGACCTCTACAACTCGTTTTTCTATCCTTTACTTAGCTTTTGTAAACATTTTACTTGATTTAGACTTTCATCACAAATTTTTACATTATTTAGTATTAGTCTGGCTTTACTGTATTCTACTGTAAATGTTTTGCAATGAACTATTTTATAAATGAAGATTTTAATTGAAAAACACTCGTTTATAATTTAGTGTTTGTTAAAACAAAAGTTTATCACAACATTTTTCATAATTTAATGCTTTTTAATCAGATGGTTCAGATATTTTAGACATCACAATAAATTTAATTTCGGCTTACCTCTTATACCAGACTCTTTAGCATAATTAAAAAATTGTTTGAGTAAAAAACTATGTTTGTTTTTTAGAAAGAAAAAAACGATTGAAAACTTTTATTACTAATTTCATTTAAAACTAGTTGATCACGTGCCCTATTTGAGGGTCAAGGTATTTTAATGTTTGTAACTAGAAGCCTTAAAAATTAATGTCATCTTTAAACTTTTATAGGTTCATACTTAAGTTGAAAGGCATTAAGTTTACATAAAATAGAAAAAGTTATAAAAATTTTATTTTTTTTGTCACGAAGAGAGAACCTTTATGTTATGTATTACAAATCGGTAGTAATTAGATCATGAGACCTGGAACAAATACTTTTTATTAATCTGATTAACAGATATCAGAAAACAAAAATTAGCTGCATCGCAATGTAACGCAAAACACCTCACCTAAAAACTATAAACACTTTATTATAAACACATAAACAATGCACACTAATATATATATATATATAAATATGCTTTTGTAGTTCACCTCCCCAAGGCCAAGAAGGCCACTACAGATGAGGAGGCTACTTGTGGTTATAACCCTCTCCCAATTCTATAACACCAAAACACGAACCTTGACAAACAAGGCCGCTGCGCGGAGAAACAAGTTGAACGCGGTACTACCAAGGACGTGGTGGGAATCGAACTCGGATCTCTCGCTTGTGAAGCGAGCGCTCTACTACTACATTTGTGTGTGTGTGTGTATATATATATATATATATATATATATATATATATATATATATATATATATATATATATATATATATATATATATATATAGATCTATAGTTTGTTGGCTTTGGGAAGAGCGGAAGGAAAAAAGTGATTCTTACGCCAACATATACGTCACTTTTAATTACTTTTAACTTTCGTCCAACATTTCCGTGTTGGACGAAAGTAAAAACCATTAATTTAATTACAAATTAATCGTTTTTTAAAAAAACCACAAAAACGCAAATTTAATTGACCAGAATGTTTTAAAAACATTGTGAATGTTTTTAACAATATAAACAATGTTTTTTTTTTATTATTTTTAATAAAATGTTTTTATTTTTATTTTTTTTAATAAAATGTTTTTATTTTTATTTTTTTTACTGTAAATCATGCGCGGAGTGTTGCTACATCGACTATCTTATAGCCTGACTAGCAAGGGAGTGCTGCTACATCGACTGACAAATAGCCTGACTCGCAAGGGAGTGCTGCTACATCGACTGACAAATAGCCTGACTCGCAAGGGAGTGCTGCTATATCGACTGACAAATAGCCTGACCCGCAAGGGAGTGCTGCTACATCGACTAAGGGTTTGGTTGGGGCAGGCAGTCTATCATTATTAAAAAAAAAAAATTCCGGTCTTGCATTTTAATTTTTACTTTTTGTCAACAAAATATCGAAAAAACTTTCGGACAACATCTAAGGGTTGTATATATTTATATATATATATATATATATTTATATATATAAACTATGTTAGTGTATATATATAGTATATATATATATATATATATATAAATTTATATTTATATATATATATATATATATATAAAATCAACTTCCTACATCTAGTGATGTTTACAGACTGTATGACTACAAGTTGGTTTCCATTGTATTGAGTATTAAAAAATGGCGTCCGTCAGCACAAGACTTTGGACTAAACACTCAGTTCTGAGCCAGCCTGCAGTTATAAAAAAAAAATCAACTTCCTACATCTAGTGATGTTTACAGACTGTATGACTACTACTTAAAGCACAATAAATATGATTGTATGCAGAAGAGAGTGACAGCTGTAGCACATGAAGTTGTAAGTATCTACAACACTGCGAGTATCCCAGTAATTGACACAAAGAGTGTAGTCAACCGTATAAAGAAATTGATTGATAAAGTTAAGGGTCTTGCTAAATATCCCAGTTCTAAAAAGACATCCATCAACTACCAAGACTGTTTGAAATCATTACAAACTGTATTTGATGTATGTACTTGTAAATGTGTTGACAGCGGTATACAAGAGAATTCGCAATGTATTTGTCCACTGTCGCATAAAATACCTCCAACAGAATGGTCTTTCTGGTTGGACTAAAAAACTGAAAGAAAAATGTATATAGGTGCTATAGATATAAAAGCTACAGGTATGTTGTAGAAGAAAGAAATGAGAGCAGTCAAACGTTTAAAATTTGAGCGCAATCAGAAAATAAAATATGAGACAAAAATAAATTATATATACAACAACATGAGTGATGATGCTGATGATGATGGTGGTGAGGACGTAGAACTTCAACTAAACATGGGTGATGAAGTTCTTGATCATGAAATTTCCAGTGGTGAATCTGATGGTGTTGCAGCACCCAGAAACATGAAACAATATCCGGAGTTGTGCAAAGCTTTGGGCAGATGCAAGATAAGTAATAGAGATGCTTGTCTTGTAGTGAATGCAGTGCTAAAGATATGAAGTTATTGTCAGCGGAAACTGCAATAAATCCTGTAAAACTTAGACGTCAGAGAGGTCTTTGGCGACAAAAACAAGTTTCTAAGCATGATGCTGAGAGGCAAGAATTAATTTGTACTGGATTTGATGGGAAGAAAGACTTAACTTTTGTTGAGAAGTCTGGTATACGTAGAAGCATAAAAAAAGAACATTACGTTATTGTATCATTTCCAAACAATAATTACTTATTTTACTTATTATGTAATTGGCATTACATGATCAATAACTTGATCATGTAATGCCAGAAACAGGTAAAGCAGCTGACGTTGCAAATGAAATATTATCAATAGTTGCAAATATAAATTCAGCAAATACGCTACAAGCAGTTGTTTGTGACGGTACAGTAACCAATACAGGCAAACGAAATGGTGTGATTCGAAAATTAGAGAAAGGCGTTGCAAGACCACTGCATTGGCTTGTTTGCCTGTTGCATGCTAATAAACTACCATTTTGGAAATACATTTCTGCTATTGATGGAGGATGTACAAGAGGTCCTAGTAGTTCCAGTGGTGTAATTATGAGTGCGCTAGACTTTGATCCCAAGGATTTACCAATTTCAAAGTTTAAAGCTATGTTAGGAAAAGTGGTTGAGATTAATGATGAGGTTAAGAACAATCTAAGTACAGATTAAAAAAATCTTCTTAGAGCATGCTTAGCAGTGCAGCAAGGTTATACAAATAGTGATGAAATTAGGCCTTTACAGAACGCAATGCCAGGAAATTTAAACCATGCTAGGTGGATGACAAAAGCAAACAGAATTTTGAGATTGTATATGTCAAAAGAAGTCTGTTCTCCATCACTATACAAAATTGTACGCTTTATAGTAAATTACGCTTCTTCGTGGTTCAATATCAAGAGTCATCCTTCTTGCGCTGATGGTGCAAAGAACTTTTTTTACTTGCTGAAGCAGTGTCATGAGCTTGGAGCAGAAGATTGGAAATATTAGAGCCTGTGTTGCAGAACAACAACTAATTTGCCCACTCCAAAAACATTCTTCTTCCTGGTGTTTGTGACAATGATGAATCTGTGCGACATTTCTGTTGTGAAAAAATAATTAATTTGAGAAGTAATTCGTGTAGTTCTTCTGTGCGTGTTTTTGATATGTCATGTATCAAGCTAAATGCCAATGCTTTGACTTACGTTGATATGATTGACTGGACTACAGCTAACCTCACACCACCACCATTGCTAGCAGCTATTGAGAATGAAAAACTTCAACACTGTCAGTTTGATTTCATTTTTGGTATACCCTGTCACTCTCAGGCAGTTAAGCGTGCTATCCAAGATATCTCTGCAGCAAGCTCAACCGTTTTTGGACATGAATCGCGACAAGGAATGATTTTACAGTGTACTGCATCAAGAACAGAACTACCTAGCGTTAGCTGTAAATCAGACTTTTTGTAAATTACGTTTCATTATATTGTTTCATTGAACTAATAATATCTAGAACTTTACCATTTAAGTGATTTTTATGTAACACCCCTTTATCGTTGACAGGGCCTAAATTAAGGGGGTGCATGTTTTTTTTGTTTTTTTTATAGTAAGCAAAGAATGCTTGTAACACCCCCCAAAAAATACTTCTTTGCGCTAGCCATGAATATGGCCTTTGTATCATATTAAGTGCTTGATGAATTTCTTATATTTTTAGCTGTAAGCCTTTAAAGCCTAAATCTTTGCGGTAAAGTTGCAAGTACAAGACACCTGTTGTTTCAAATGTTTTTGGCCTTTTTACAATAAGTAGCACCTCGAGCAACTTTTTAGACCATAGCCAGGTTAGCAACTCTAAAGTGTGTATATATATATATATATATATATATATATATATATATATATATAGTATATAATGTGTATAGTGCATAATTTTTTAAATATCACCTGTTTCTTCTATATATAAATTCTATTAGACATTATAATGAGGGGTATTTTGTTTTTAAACAAAAGACTTTAATGTTGATTTGACACTTAAACATCTTCTTATCTATACTCTTCAGTTTCCTCTGTTTTTTAATAATAGAAGGATTTAAAATGAAAATTTTAGAACAACTGACTCTTTAAATTACGAAATGAACAAGATATTTATCAAAAGGTTTATTAAAAAGGAAATAGATTAAAGCAATAAGCATAGTAAAAACATGTTTAAATATTTCTACCTGAGGTTTCCACTCAATTCCAGAGGATAGCCGCTGTTGTTTTTCTTTCCGCTGTTGTTCTTCCAACTAATACAAAAATAAATAAAAAACAAAGAAGTAGACGGAGAGAAAAAAAATCAATATAAATTGCTAATAAAATATACTTTATATTTCTCGCTAGTAGCAACTTCTAAGTCATTTTTTCGCAATGCTGATGTCACGTGTTGCCAAAGCCTAAACATAAGCAATAAAAATAAATACAAAAAACATTTAAAATATTGCTAGACACCCATTTAAAATACAAACTAATACACACATAATTCACAATAAAATATTTTAAACTTACTTTCTTGATTCAAATTCTGATTGCTTCTCGATTTTTCTGACCATCTTCTTCGTAACAGGTAAACTAGCAACGTCAAGTACTCTACTTTCACCCTAGGTAAATTTGGATTATAAAGTGTCCTTCTTGTTGTTTCCATTTTCGAAAACTAAAACTATTTCAGTGTTGCTAAAACATAAACATAAAACGTAGGAAAGTGGCTTATAATAACGATGTACATTTTTAGAATGTGGACTTGAATAATTGAACACAATTTGACCATCCCAATAACCTTCACCTCGACATATTATTTGTTCTGCGTTTCTAAATAAATATAAAAAGCGCTACAAGAAAAAAAGATTCAATATGCATACAATTGTAAAGACAATGTACATTTTTTTTTTAATTATTCACCTTCCCAAGGCCAAGAGGGCCACTACAGTCGAGGAGGCTACTTTTTTGTGGTTATAACCCTCTCTCAACTCTATAACTCCTCGAGTTATAGAGTTGAGAGAGGGTAATAACCACAAAAATTTTTAGCTTTTAAACTTTTTCTGGTCTTGTTTATTAGCCCCCTCTTGAAAACTACAATTTATGGAAGAAACTTTTCGACTACTATGCAAGAAAAAAAAAAAACTAGCATTTGCAAAAACGCACACTGACAAGTTTCAGGCATTTTGGCTTGTGATCTGATGAGAATAAATATCAGATGTTTTGTTCCAAAAAAAATTGTAGAGTTTGCCACAGACCTTTTGATGTACTCTAAGAAATCTTGAAAAAACTGTCAAACATGAGCTCACTCCTGATTTATATATGTTTTGCTTCTAATTGTGTGGGAAGACTAGAGAATATTGCCATAATGACAATTGTATGTATTATGTATATGCATATATATATTTATATATGTGTGTTATTTATATATTTTTTAAGTTATTATATAATTGAAGGTACAGTGGCGTGAAAAATTTTAAAACCAGTTTTTTGTGTCTAATTTTAAGGTTGTATTGATATACTTAGTTTATTTAATAGTGTAACACTGGCTTGAGTTCTTTACCATTTTAGAAAACTACTAAAAAAATGCTAATGTGAAAAAATTGGAGCATTTTTTGAGTTAGAGAAGAATACTACGGTGAGTAACGCATTATAGTTACAATTATACTTTTAATATATAATCTTTGACCTCCATTATTTTTGTTTTATGAAAACTTACAATTGTATGCAAGTTGTACTGAACTCCATTAAGTGTCCTCTGATCTCAGTGTCAATAAAGAGGTCGGTGGTAATTGTCCTGTTGGGATACCCTGAGATAAGTCCTTTTGGGATAGCACAAAGAGAAACTTTAACAAAAGGATACCTTGGTGTACACCCAGAGTGGAACCTTTTGTTGGGATACCAGTCTTGGATGAAAGCTGGAGGTCTTCTTGTTTTCATACTGTACCATAAGGCACGAATCCATACCATCTGCGAGACATCTATGACACACATCTATAATGTATGTTTACTTTACTAATAACAGAAACCAAACAGTATCCGCTTATAAAACAAATAATTCTGCTCCAAGACTGACACTCTTATGCATCATATTTACGCTTTACACTAAAAACTTTTCATTAGCACAACAACGACTCTTACTTTCCTCGACTATTGTTTATTATTTCTGTTTATATTTACTAGACTTAACTATGATTAATTTTTAGTAACTCTATTCTTAGAGGCTGTTTGTTTTCCACTGGACATCTGTCCTTTTTTACTTTTATCTCAATCTGCTACACCCTCTTTAAATTATTATGCTTCTCTAAGGCATTTACTGATCAATGTAGTTCTACTAGAATACATTGCATTCAACACTCAACATTTAACTTGCATTGTAAGTCATGAGCCCTTTTGACTTTTAAATAATAAGTAATATAGCACGTCAAATCGTATTTTATGTTATGATTTTTTTGTATTTAATATAAATTTTTCTTTTCTTTTAGCAATTTGGAAACAGGTGGAGATCCAAGTTCACAAAAAAGAGGAAAGGTGGAGGCTTTATTAAAATTGGGGACTATGACACAGAGAGAAAATGATGAATCTGTAGTTTTGAGTCAAAAGGCAGTCTATATAATAAAGCAGAGGCTAGATTTTGGTCTAACCTTATGTTGAAAATTTGTAGTTGATTATTGAGTGCAGAATTGTAACCAGAAAGCCAACAACAAGAGTAGCACTGATTGATGCACTAACACACATCTGGGTACATCACCCAGAGATATCAGAAATGTGCCAAAGATTGATTTCTGAAATGCCCAAGAGGGTTGAAGAACTTGTTAAAGCAAAAGGGGGCTCTACTAAGTATTGACAAGGGTTTATTTCTAGCATTTTAAATATAACAGTGATTTATTTTTAATATTTTGAATAAAATAAAAACAAAAATTTGAATAAAACTATGAACTTGCATGACCTTTTGGCTTTGATTCTAATATTTTTCACACCACTGTATATTGACAACTATACGTTAATTTACTTGCTAAAAATTTAGATCACAAAATATATTGATCTAAATAAATTGTTCAAATTTTTATTATAATAATAATAAACGGCTAACACAGAGCTCAAACTCCATTGAAAAATTATAGAGAACTTAATAATAAAAGACCTCCTTTAAAAAAAAATTTAATAAAGGTTTTTATGAAACTTGGAACTCACTTTGTATTTATGTCATGTCGCTCGTTAGATGCAGTTATAAAAGCATTTTTTTTAAACAAACATATTTCTAAGATATCTATTTAATAGAGCTAGCTTTGCAATAAACTAAAAAAAATTTAATGAATTAAAAAGAACTAAATTAACATATTGATATTCTTATAAACTCAATTTTTCAAAAAATGTAAAAATATTACAATTATGCAAATGTTGGTGTTAATTTCTTTTTGTTGAAATACAGATTTTGTCAACAACTTTATTTAGTATTGTTCTTGAGCGAATATAATAAACCAAAAATAAAAGCATGAGTGATATCTCTTAAAAGTTAATATGACATCATTGATGACTATATTCATGATTCATGACATCATCAATGAAGCTTTATACACAAACAAATCTTAATTTTTTATTATTATTTATTCTATTGTATATTGTTTATTATATTCTTGCAAATTATAATATGTGTGTGTGTGTGTGTGTGTTTATATATATGTGTGTGTTTATATAATATAATATATATATATATATAGAAAGGTTAATCAAACTGAATTTAACAACACTAACCGAAAGAAGAAAACGTGGTGATTTAATTTAATTCTATAAATTTTTCCATCATATTGAAGATAATTTTGTGAATCGTAATTATTGTCTGGACCAGCTGCTAATACAAGATGTAATCAGTTTAAACACAGTTTATACACTCAACAGGTCAAAAGTCAAATTCGAAAACATTTCTTCACAAACCGAATTGTAAAGACATGAATATTTTGCCATAGTCAATCATTGAAACATTAATGATGAACAATTTCAAGAGAAAAATAGATAATTTATTTAGTATTATGTCGACAACTAACTAAACTTCTAGAAACAACATAAATAACTATTATTTGTTGTCTATATTGTTAATTATAAAATTATAATTGTTAAAGGCTGTCACAGATTTAACATGGCATTAAGTCTCAACAGCAATAATTATTATGATTATTACTATATATATAAATATAATATAATATGTGTGTGTTAAAATACTTAAAACCTCAGTCAATGTAGCAGCACCTCCTACCGGCAGCAGGCTATAAGATAGTTGATGTATGTACTCACACCTATTTTAGTATGAAATCATCAGTGTGTGTCAAATGCAGCATTTGTAATATGTTTTTAAGGACACTATTTCCTAAAATATTTTGTGCACTTTAATTTTTCAGAAAAAGAAGAAAATACCAATTATGACACATATGACAGCACACATGTTTTTTTGCATTTTTACAACACATTTAATTTGAAAAACTCTATAAAAATAAAGAAGTAATGCTTAATCTTCTGATTTGACTAATAACTTATTCTGAAAACATATTGAAGTAAATGAATTCTAGTCTTCCTTGGTTTTACATGTGTTTGCTATTCTAGTCCACAATGCACTACTTCAATTTCCTACCATAGTTAGGATTACTTGCGTCTCTTTTGTATCTTTTCCAGTGTTCAGCAAATGGGTGGTGAAGAGCTTCTGTTGACTGCTCACTGTAAGGTCCAAGTGCAGTATGCTTCATTTCAACGAATTCTTTGATGTGAAAGAAGACTGCATGTACCTTGGGCATCACTGAAACATTTGACAAAGCCAGATATGAGGTTCGAAATGCATCAATTTTCACTGCATAGTGTGGATAAAGCTTTTTTCCAAAGCGGGCAGTCACAACATTCATTACATGGCATTTATTGCCAGCAAATTGACATCCATGATGGGATTATGGTTAAATGTTTAGGAGTCTTGGCTAATCATCAGCTTTGGGCCAAATGTCTCTTAAGGCCTTAAACAAGTGATTATGAGATATGAGATTATGAGGTATGAGATCAAAAACAAGCTTTTGGTCAGGAAGATCAGTCAAAGGCATATGACTGACATTCTTGTAAAACTTTGCCTTTTTTAAGTGCAATTCTGCAGATTCAAAGTCTCTAAAGCTCTTTCTGATAGAGCCAAAAGTCCTAAGCTGCCCAGCTATTGACAATCAGCAGTACACCATGTGCAGGGGTGAGTGCTGGAGTGTGCTTGTAAACCACAGACAATGTTTGCAACCTTTAAGTCACAAGAAATGAAGAAGTTTGTAGAGTTGGCTTGAATCAATGAAAGCAATTGTCTGATGTTTTTATATGTTTCTGACATGTCTTCTGCAACTGCAGCCAAAAGCTGTCGTTTAACTCCACTATCTTTGGCATGTGGTGCAGTGAGCGATCGGTTGCTTGAGAGAGAGTAACTGATACCACTTGTGTCAATTATTCCCAGACTGACTTTCAGGAATCCACCTCCACCATCTATTCCAAGCTTGACAATGTTGTCAGAGAATGATTGTCGAGACTGTTGAACTACATTCAAAAGCTTTTTCAGGTCATTGCAATGATCAACAGTTTTTGACTTTTGAGTGTTTGAAGCTTTTTCATTTGAAACATCAATGTCAGTTTGTGTGAAATGATCTGATAAATGTCTTCCAAAGGCATCAAACTTTCCATGAAAATTGCTTTCAATAACTTTTGTTCTGCTGACTTGATTGATTGTTGATGCAAGTTTTTTAACACCAGAATTTGACAAATTAGTATTCACCTGAGCAGTGACAAGATCTGTCACTATCATGATTGGAGCATTGTCAAAAAGTTTTTTGGCACTGGAAGATCCTAAAATACAGAACAATTAGTTGAATAGTGTAACAAAGCTTAATAAGATCTAAATTTCACTAAACCAATTTGACAATAAATTTTAAATGATGTGTGGTTCTATTATCTCTATAGTAAATTTTATATCTTATAAATTTAAAATGATATTAACAATTTACCTTTTGTGATGGGGAGAGGTCTTCCACTATGTTGTGCAACTCTGATTGTTCAATGTGGAGATGCATCTTTTGAAGAAATCACTGAAGATGTAATCTGTTCTGCCAATGTTTGGTCTTTTGTCACAAGGGTGGCAAGAGGACAGGCTGGCTAGAATCCTTATCCCTCAGTATCACTCTGCAATTCTCATGTATTCCCTTTGGGACTTGAGTATCAGAGAAATCAATTGGTTTATCAAGTAGAGAATGAAGTTTTTCAATAATGAATGCTGTCACACTTTTGAAAGCACAAGAAGCAGACAACGTTCCTGTTGTCTTTATGTGATCTTGCAGAATTTGGCATTTTTAAAAGATGTAAGTCTTTTTAAAATTCACCAAACTAAGTTTTTGAGCACTTTAATTTAAAGTAGCACTTTCCCAGAATTTTAGTGTGAGCACATTGTAGGGTTGTGCTGTTAGTATTTGAGTCAAATATGCTTATGGTTTTAGATAGATATAATAAGTGAATTCTTTTACATAATTTTCAACAGAAAAACATGCAAACTGGCATGTTTCCTAATATACTGTAAAATTATTGCCTATATTTTGTGACAATCAATTTGACGCAATGCTTTGCAATCTAATTAGGTGCTGTAATTAATTTAAAAGTCATCTTTTAGTTTTAATAATACTGTAAAAATGCAAAAATATTGTTCACTGTCATTTCAGTAAGATGTGCTAATAGAGTAAATTTCAATCGCAATTTTTTTTCTCGGACGTAACTTGTTGATTTCAGCTTTTACATTTTTTGGAATAAGGAATGTGTGTAAAAGCAGGATTTCGGGAAAAGCAGGTTGAAAAAATTCAACCTGCTTTTCCCGAAAAAACCCTCCAAAGGGTTTTTTCGGGAAAAGCAGGTTGAATTTTTTTCTAAATTTTGTAATGTTACATTATCTTTTACTTTTAAAATATATGTATATATACTAAAATGTCTCCATTATTTGAAAATTTTTCAGAAGGTAAAAAATATAAATATTAAAAGTACTCACTTCACTTCAAAGGTTATATAATTTTGTTTGTTTCCATAGAATGGCTAAAATAAAATTGATAAAATAAAATAAATAAAATTGATAGTATAAAATAAATAAAATTGTTTTTTAGTATCAAACATAACCATGCATAACTATGTATCTTTATCAAGTTTCAAGAACATAAGAACATAAGAAAACATAAGGCTAGTTTTTACAGTAAGTTTTAAAAACATAAGAAAGCATAACATATTTATGTTCTTTACCTACAATAAAACCTTTTATTGTAGGTTAAGAACATAAATATTTTATTATATTTGAAATTTTTTCAATATAGTATATATTTTTTCATTTTTATTGGAATTTTACAAATGTTCTATTTTTTCCTTCTTCTTCAGAATGTAAACCAAAACTTAAAAATTATATTAATTTAAACACTTCTAATATGTATATTACTTTTGCAACTTACTTTTGTATGAAACAAAATGGTTGCATTGTATCCAGTCTGAGGACAACGAATATATGTCCGCCCACCAAGCTCCATCCATGGTACTGTTAAAATTGACCTTGAAAACAAGTGTTATAAATTTTATTCATTTGTGTTTTTAAAAATTTGAAAGAAAAAAATATATCTAATAATATATAACAAAATAATGTCTTATATAATTTGAAAACACAAACAATCTAGTAGACTCCTTGACTGTTTTTCCTTTGGGCTCAGAAAGCCAAATATAATACAAACACACTTACATATTTTTATATATAAAAAATATTATCAAGTTAATTAACTTACCGACAAAAAGCATTTGGAAATGTTAACACATATTCTTCATCATGGAGAGGAAGGTTAATGACACCTTACCACAAAAATATCACTCATAATACATCTATATTGAAAATAGATAATTGCTTTTTCATAAATAATATTAATTGTAAATAAATACCTTCACCAACATTTACAACACCAACTGACATCCCATAAAACTTAGATTTTGTCCATATATGAGTGTTCATACTAATGGATTTACTTTTACATTCTGCATAAAATGCTGAAACTAAATACATAAAAATATTTATGAAATTAATCTTATTTTAACAAGTTATAAAAAAAAAATTCTGATATATAGGATTGGAAGTTCACAGGTGCGGTTTAAGAAATAAAATAAAAGTTCGAAATTATTGCTTTTTCACAACTTTGAGCATCTGCAGGGAAATGCCAAGTGGTCTAAAAAAAAAAATTCTTTCAGAACACGAAAATATAACTAATTTGCAACAATCTTGCATAATCAGAACTTTTATATCAGATTTTTGCAAATCTTGAATTAATGTTACTTTTTGACTATTTCAAACTACTGTGCAGTGATATGTCAATTTTGTATTGCAATTATTTATTCAAAAAGTAAAGGATGGGAAAAAAGAAATACCTCCGGTTTGGTCACTAAACTGCACTGAAATGAACAAAGCAGCGGAAAGAGTGCAAAAATATTTCACCAAAAGAAAAGACTTGCCTGTACTTTAGAACATGTATCACTGATCTAATAAATTTTAATCTAACTAAAAATTTTTTTCCAAAGTTTTCATCTTTACTTTTATCTGTACTTTGTAATTGTGGAACTCCAAAACTGTTAAAAAAATTTCAAATTTCATAGAGTAAATACTTACTATGTAAATATTAAAGGAGACCTGAAATCTATCAGTTTTTATGAGTCTCTACAGTCTCTAATTTTTATTTTAAAGGTTTTAGGACTCTCATGTACTTTTTTTACTTAACTTTAGAGCTCCTAAAAAACCTGAAAATATTTGGAAAAGAAAAAATATATAATAATAATTTTTTGAGACATCCCTTCTAAAAATATTTAGTTTACTAACACAGCTGCAATTAAACAAAAAACTTTTCCAAAACAGTGTTGTAATAATATTTCTATCAAAGTTACTTTTAACTGATAAAATAAACTTTTCAAACTTAGTAACTTACTATTATTACAACAACTGCTGTTGTTGCTATACAGACTCTAATGATATGTTTACTGGCTAATGGTAAAGAATCATTTTTTACAAAAATATAAACCCTATGATTTTTCTCTGTACGAATTAATATAAAAACACAGTTCAATATGAAAAAGCTTGAGTGTTTTAAATTTATCACAAAGATGACTTCAGATGACTATGCAATGTATCTTAAAATAAAGAAATACAGTATTCTAGCAACATTAACCTGGACTAAATTTAGCATAAGCAATTTTTGATTTACCTATGTTACTAGATTCAACATTAAATTTATAAACCATTGGTTTCAAACAATTATAGCCATCAGAACTCATAACAATATAAATTTTAAACTAAATTTTTAATTCTTGTTTTGAAGTACTTAAAGGTTAAATGATTTCAATTCAAAGATTATTATTAAATTTAAAACTTTTTGTAGAATTATATATTTATGTATAAATATATAATTCTTCAAAAAGTTTTAAATATATAATTCTTTTTTATTTACCTTAATTGTAATTTTATATACGAATGATTGCATAGATTTCCCCAGAAATCTTGGACATGCATAACATGCATGTATACATATAGTCTTTTCACATTATAAAAGCTTACTTGGTGGATGGTGTGAAACTTGTTCAGCTAAGAAATTGAGATAATGGTATTCTTGAGAATCTGTAACTGCTTGATTTTCTACTTTAGAAGCTTCTTTATTTAAACTTTTGTTGGCATCTTCATCATCAAGTAATGTTTGATGCGATGATGCAACTTTATATGAACAGTGGAAGTGCTCTTTTAGGATTGGATTATAAGGCTTTTTTGCCACAGAAGACTAAAATATAATTATTTTTCTTATCAGATAAAATTCATACAATACCTATTGCAACCTTTTTTGTAAAATAATAAAAAAAATTCTACATATATATATTATTCAATTATTGAAAAATGAAAGTATAGTGAGGTAAAAAAAAAATAAGTATACACACACACATTGAAGAATGGAACAAATGACAAATGGGCAAGATGGCTTTTTTAACAGCTCAGTGAAGAAAAAAAACTGGGAACTAAACTGTATAAACAGCTTGTATTTTAAAATACCAATTGGTTTTTGTTTTTTTAAATATTATTAGCATGAGTTTAAATGCATAAGTTTTATTTTTACACTTAAGAAAAGTGAAAAGATAAAAAAAAATTTATTTCTATTACATATTTTTGTACATACAGTTTGCAAGTAGATAGATTTGTAATAAAAATTAAAAAATGTAAAATTATTAAATAAGCCATCTGGTCACATGATTGGAAAAAGATGGTATTTGGTAAAAAATGTTACAACTTTACCTAAAGAATAGAAAAACATGTCGCAAAAATTATCTATAAAATAAAATTACTTTGAAAAAATTTTTAAATTTTATGTTAAAGAAAAATAGTTTTTATGCAATAAAATCTTAAATAACACTCTGTATATAAAATGGATTTATTTTACCCTGGTAATATTACTGATTCCACCCACCAAATGTTCACCATAAGGGTTTTGAACATAAATATTATTATTTTGAAACAGTGTCATTGTTGGTTTAATAGACATTCTATCATACATACACACATAAACATATATAATATAAACATAATATATACAAATATATATATTTATATATATGCAAATTTACCTGACGCCCAACATGGAAAGAAGTCAAATAGAAGTCAACAACAGCAAGCATTCTATCTTCTGGTGTTTGACCATCTGCTATGCTATTAGCAAAACAATTAAAACATTTCTGTTTTTTAAAAACTAACATTAAAATTATATATATACATATACACATGTCTGCTATATATATACATATATATATATATATATATATATATATATATATATATATATATATATATATATATATATATATATATATATATATATATATATGTATATATATATATATATATATATATATATATATATATATATATATATATATATATATATATATATATATATATATATATATATATATGTATATGTATATATATATTAGACCATTTCAAAATTGTATATAAAAAAAACAATTTTTGAACTTTATTTGGGCTACCCTTTGATTTGATGTGGTTTGTGGTCAGGAAAATTAGTTTAAAATTGCTAACTTAAATAATGTGTTTTAGGGACAGCTCAATTAACTTTACTTTTTAACAGGTCCCTATTATTTTGAAAAAAGAAGTTTTTTCAAAAGTATGTCATATTGGGTCTTAAAAGTAGCAAAATTATATAAAAATTCCAAAAAAATGATTTCATACTAAAATTTCATACTACAATTATTATTTTAGATTTAATTGCACAAAAACTATGGTTTTTTAACTAGAAATAAAAAAAGTACATTTTTACAAGTTTTTAATAAAAAAAAAAAAATTTTAAATTAATTTTTTATAAAACAATTATTATTTTTGAAATTTATATATTATTTACTTCTTTTGAGTACCAGGTTGACCTACTTTTAAGGAACTTTTTTTTTTAAATTTTAGGACCCCATTGAAAAGTAAACTTAATTGAGCTGTTACTAAATATTGGAACAATGCTTTGAAGCTTTAATTTACTTTTTTTCATCAATTAACAACATTTAAACATCTAGCCACTTAATTATTAAAAAATATTTTTTTTTGAACTGGTCTAATATATATATATATATATATATATATATATATATATATATATATATATATATATATATATATATATATATATATATATATATACATGCATCCATACATCCATACATATACATATACATATACATATATATATATATATATATATATATATATATATATATATATATATATATATATATATATATATATATATATATATATATATATATATATATATATATATATATCTGTTACTGTGGATTTAGATAAACACAAAATAATGTGTTTTATTTGATTTTTAAAATGTTAATTTTAATCCAGACAATTTTTCTGACAAAAAAAACAAACCATATTAATACAAAACTAACTCTTTTATGCTATAGTAAATGTCCTTTAAATATAGATACTGCCTGCCAAACATTAAACCCTCACCTAACATATACATCAGCTAAGAGTTTGAGTTATACAAAGAAAAAAAAAGTATGCAGAAATTTTAAAAGCATATTTCAAACTCTATGCAACAGCTGCTACGTAATATATATAGCAATTACGGAAAAAAATTTGCTTATATAAAAAAAAATACATAAAATTTACTTACTTAAGAAAGATGTCTGTATGATTAAAAAAATCAGCATACATTTCCAAAAGAGATCGCTTCTCCAGAACAAATGTTGGTAATACAACCTAATAGAATTTTTTTTTCAAAGACATTTATTCATATCATTAAAGCTCTAACCATTCATATAACCATTAAAGTTACAAAATCATAAAACATATCAATCATAAAAATTATAAATCATAAAATATCTAAAATGCTTTAATATCAACATAATTTTTTTAACATTTGGAAAAGTTCTTTTTTGAACACAACTTTGTTGTTACTTGTTACAATGTTTTTTTCTTTTGGTTCAATTCATATTGAACATTTACAATAGATTTATATTGATTTATATATTATAAACTTAACGAATATATTTTTTGAAATTCTTAAACCTAATTCTTACATTTTTTCATTTATTAGCATATATAAGAAATGTATCTACGCATTTAGAAATCAATTCATCGGAATTGATTTCTAAATGCGTAGATACATTTCTTTTTGTTTAATAAACATTCTTGGTTTGCATGTGTCATAATTTCAAATTTTTCTTGTAGGCATAGTATGCATTTTTTGGAAATATTGTTTTATGCAGGTGCTGTTTTAAGGATGGATTTAGTATAAAATCATCAATATTTTTATCTTTTAATTCTCATATATATTTTGACAGCATGTTGTCTTTTGAATACTTTTTATTTTTAAAGGATTGCTTATGATTGGCAAAACGCTTTTTCCATTAACCCTCTGTTATGCCAATATATTATTTATCAGGTACAATCTTAGAGGAAACAACACATTTAATTACCACATTTAATAACTCAAATAACTTTGCGTTTTTCATTTCAGTTACAGTGATAATTGTACCTTTGAGAGAAAAAATTATACTTATGCAAGAGCCGTAAATTCTCCCAAAAACCATTTTAGGGGAGTGCGGACGAGAGCAAGAGCTAAAGCTCTCACTTACTGCTGAGACCTGTATATATATATATATATATATATATATATATATATATATATATATATATATATATATATATATATATATATATATATATATATATATAGATCTATAGTTTGTTGTCTTTGGGAAGAACGGAAGGAAAAAAGTGATTCTTATGCCAACACATACGTCACTTTTAATTACTTTTGACTTTCGTCCAACATTTGCGTGTTGGACGAAAGTAAAAACTATTAATTTAATTACAAATAAATTGTTTTTTTTAAAAAAACCACAAAAACGCAAATTTAATTGACCAGAATGTTTTTAAAAACATTCTGAATGTTTTTAACAATATAAACAATGTTTTTATTTTTATTTTTTTTAATAAAATGTTTTTATTTTTATTTTTTTTACTGTAAATCATGCGCGGAGTGTTGCTACATCGACTATCTTATAGCCTGACTCGCAAGGGAGTGCTGCTACATCGACTGACAAATAGCCTGACCCGCAAGGGAGTGCTGCTACATCTACTATCTTTTAGCCTGACCCACAAGTGAGTGCTGCTACATCGACTGAGGGTTTGGTTGGGGCAGGCAGTCTATCAATTATTAAAAAAAAAAATTCTGGTCTTGCATTTTAATTTTTACTTTTTGTCAACAAAATATGGAAAAAACTTTCGGACAACATCTAAGGGTTCTATATATATATATATATATATATATATATATATATATATATATATATATATATATATATATATATATATATATATATATATATATATATATATATATCTACTATAGCATACTTATTTGAGCACTTGCTCACTTTTTTTGCTTATCTAAATCGATATGGGTTTTTCAGAAAAAGAAGAAAAAAACAAAGAATAATGAATGAAAAGATTCCTGCTCCATGCCAAACCCTCAATCAATGTAGCAGCACTCCACTGCGAGTCAGGCTATTTGTCAGTCAATGTATGTACTGAAGCCCCCGGCATCAGGCTATTTTAGTATGATGTCACCCTGCTCACCTAAATCAGCAGTATAAGATATATATATATATATACATACATGCACTACCGATCAAAAGTTTGGATAGATTGCTTTATTTTTTAACTCTACATTTTTTAAGCTCCTTCCATTCAAAATTAACAATAATTTGTTCCTTTAAAAAAAAATTAAATCCTTCCATTCAAATGTGTAACATTAATTTTATGCATTTATTGTGACATTTTGATTAAAAAAAGATTCACACAACTATTTGGTACATAGATTATATGGACATCATTACAATAATGAATACTTTGGGTATATTTTGCTATTATAATTGGGTATATTTTGCTGCAATAATTAGAGATATCTTGCTGTAATATTAACTTAACTTTTTTTTCACTGTTGTGTTTTACAGTATTTTTATACAAAAAAATAATCAAAACAATGTTTATACAGAAAAGTAATCAAAACAAGGAAGGTTATTCAATGCTTAATATTTAATTAACTAAATACAGTCATTTTCCAAGGACTTAAATACGAGCATCTGATTTAACTGAAAAACAATAACTTCGCAATTACAACTTGAAAAGATGTGTGGCTGCCAAAAAACCATTACTATGCAAACTAAATAAAATTAAGATTGAGATGGGCATATTTCATCTATGCCTAATTTATTTTTGGACATCTATATATATATATATATATATATATATATATATATATATATATATATATATATATATATATATATATATATATATATATATATATATATATATATATATATATATATAGATAAATTGGATAATTCATTGACTGAATCAAAGTTCGAAATTTTCAAACCTTGATTCCTCTGTGAACAAGACCATTATTGGAATAAACTGTTGACATGTTTGTCAGCTATTTGGAGAACCCATGATAAAACAATGCATGATTCTAACAGTTAAGCATGGTGGAGAGTCAGTCATGGTATGTGGAGGCTTTTCTGGAAACAAAGTTGATGACCTTGTACGAATTAAGGAAATTATGGATAAAAAAAAAAAACATCATTCTCAAAAAACATACATTTCCGTGTGGAAAAAGAATTGTGGGTGATGGATTTGTTTTTTAACAAGATAACATAAGCACACTTCTAAATTCTGCCAAAACTATATCGCAGCCAAAGAAAAGCAAAAAGAACTAAAATATATGGGCCTCCTCAATCATCTGATTTAAACCCAATTGAGTAGCTGTGGGATGAGTTAGATAGAAATGTAGAAAAATGCAACCAACCAATCAAAAACACCTTATGGTGTTCATACAACCATACTGTAACGAAATATCAACTGAATCATTGCAGAAATTGATTGTAAGGATGCGCAGAGTATATGCTGCTGTTATAAAACGAAAGGAAGATACTTTGAAGAATCAAAAATTAAAAAAAAAAAACTTTTACAATGTCATTTTATTTTAAGACATTTTATAATGTCATTTTATTTTGCAGAAAAATTATTTTGTTGTAAACATAAGTAATTAAAAATTATTGAAAAATCAGTTTAAAAAAAATATACAATGCATGATATTCAAAATTATCTTTTATTTTGCTAAAAGTATTTATAGACTATTTTATATTATGTTCAAAGACTATTTTATTGTAAACTAACACAATGAGAAAAATCTTTCTTTTGTGCATATTATTAAACTTAACAAGTGAACCCAAACTTTTGCAAAAACGAAAAAACAAACATGTTTTTTAAGTTCCGAAAAAAATTATTTAAAAAAACCCCACGCAACAAACGTATTATTCAATTTTCTAATTAAATAGATAAAATAAAAACAGAATAAAAGAACGTTTTATTTAAATTCTCAACAAATTAATTTAAAAGCAATAGCAAAATTAAATAATACAAAATGAAAAAAAAAAAAAAAATTTTTTTTAATTCCTAATAAAATAACTAAATAATTAAAAGCAGCAAAACTTTGGTTGCTGTTTCAAATTTTTAAGCAAACATTGAGGTTTGAAAGAAAAGTCAATTTTATGCTAAAGATTTGCAGGTTTGTGAATCTGTCAAAGAATGCTACAAACGTTTGTGCCAAACTAAAACCGTTTTAGGTTGGCCATTTTTTGCTAACCTTATTTTTCCTAATTCGGATGGCTGTGAGTGTATATATATATATATACACACACACACACATATATATATACACACACACACCTCCTTTTGCCTCTATAATTATAAGAACCTATTTTGACATACTTTTGATGCATTTTTCAGCCTTTTCCTTCAATTCTTTATTATGGTTCCAATGGTGAATAATTCTTTCTATTAAATACTCTTTATTTGTAATATTTTCTTTAAATATTTGCTTCTTTAGGAGCCCCTTAACATTTTCTATAGGATTTAGGTCAGGAGAGTTTTCTGGTCAATAAAGTAATGGAATATTTGTTCTGATAGATGTTTTTAACTGATTTAGCCGTGTGACTTGGTGCCCCGTCATGCATGAAGGTTTTTTTTTCACCTAAACTAAACCATTCTGTCAATTGTGGCAACAATCTTTTTTCCAGGACTTTTTTGTATTGTAACTGACTTGTTATTCCCTCTACAATATAGAGCCTTCCCATTCCTCTTTCACATATCATTGACCAGATTATCACAGAGGTGGGGTGTTTAGCAGTTTGAATGATGCAGTCCAATAAGTATCTTTCCTCTTTTTTTTTTTTTACATATTGAGCCTTCTTTGTTAAAACTTGGAAAGTACTCTCGTCGCTAAAGCATACCATAAAATATTATACAAGGATTGTTAAGTGAATATTTAGAGTTTGGTGTAAGAAAGTGGATATTTTAAATACATCTAAATTAATTTTACCAATTTCCAATCATCTTCTGTTAAATTCCTATACATTTTTGCCCACTCCAGCCTTTTTTGCATCATTTTTGTTGTCAGTTTAGATTTCTTAGCTGGATGTCGTGAAATGTAACCAAGATTGTGTAGGCAACGGTGGACCGTTCTCTTTGACATTTTGACTCCAGATTGGTCCAGCTTATTAGTTATTTCATTGTTGTGGTGTCTTTTTGATAGTAAAACTTAAAAGCCTTCACTTTGGACTGAAAAACTTGGATGGTTTATTTCAAAACATACCTTTGACTAGGGTAAGTGAAAAAATAGCTGCAGCATCATTCTTGAAACCCAACTTATACTATTCCTGCTTAACATTCTTTGCACCTGGCTATTCTCATAAATTTAAACCAACCAGTGCTGTGATCAATGTGGCTGTTACAAAACAATGCTGTAGTCAAATGATATTGATCATAGCACTGTTTTTTATAATAAAGAAACCAATTTTTTTCTAGATAGTAGTTTGTAGTTTTTCTAGATAGTACATAGTAGTTTGTAATTTTTTTCTAGATAGTAGACAGTAGTTTGTAGTTTTAAATTTGTGCCATGATTAAAAATATTCCCAAATAATTTATAAACAAATTATACAAAAATTAAATTTGCAAAGTTATCAAGATGCTTTAAATATTGAAATACATTATTTGATCGGAAAAACTTTTTTTGATCGCAGCACTCAGGAAATTATATTGGGTAAATAAAAATTACAGGAAAAAAATTTTTTTAAAGAGAAAAAATGTTGTTGTTTTTTTTTTCAAGGAAGATTTAGCAACAGTAAGAAGTCTAAATTATTATGTAAAAAATTTACAATTGCAAATTTTAGTACTATATATTAGAATTAAAAACAATTAGGTTTTAAAATAAAATGAGCTCCAAAACTACCCCTCTCCCCAAACGTATCCTAGTTTTTGATACTATTTTATCAAATTTAAAAACTTTTTTGAAGCATTAGGCTTTCAGTTGATGTATGCACTGAAGCTCCTAGCCTATCCCTATTTAAATGAAACATCATCAGATATGCTTCTTGCACATCTCATATTTGCATGAAATGTCATTCAAGATTTTTCATCTATACCTACATTGTGTGTTTCAAAATGTACAGAACTGTACTAGTACTATGCAAATCTAAATATATTTTTATACATTTTACAAATATAATATATTTACAACATACCCTTGTTAAATCCATTCCCAGTTTAAGTTGTGACAATAAATTTAATATGATACTTTTATTGGAGTCCATATCCTCAACATTACAGTTTGTAAGATCAATCTCATCCTCAGTCTCCTCATCCATATATTGGTCAATACTCTTGAAATCTGTAAAATTAAAAATCCTTCCAAATATACAAATATTAATTTATACAATATAATATCAAAATATAATTGTTGGAGTTTTTTATTTGAAATATTTACAATTTAATTTATCTGGTATTTCTTCTATTAAAGAAATATTATTCTATTAAAAACTTTAAAAAAAAAACTTTTAAAGATTCTAAAATAAAAAAAATTCTTTGCAGAGAAAAAAGTTAAAAAAACAAGGTAAAACTAAAAAAGTAATGGAGTTCAACTCTTTTTTAGTTTCAATAAGCAAACTATCCACTACCACTTTTTCATCAGATAATAAAGCAGCCCCTCCTTATATTAGAGTCTCTCTATTAACTTTTATGAAATACAAATGTGATACATGCTGATAAATACCCCAATACAAATATATATAAAATATAAAACCCTAATAATAATAATATACAATACCCCAATACAATTACAATATACATATACAATATACCAATAAAAATATACAATATTCCAATACAAATACCCCACCCCAATACATGCTGATAAATACTCCCATCCCCCTTTTTTAATTGTGACTTTTTTTAGACAGTTTACTTGGCAAGTAATTTATCTTTTAGAGGTACACTAACTAGTACACTAAAAATATAAAAACAATAAATTTTAAAAAAGAAAAATGTCTTTTAACTGCTATTTGCTGTTTTTTATATAGTTGAAAATAAAAATTATAACACACTGTGTATTTTCAATTGTTAAAATTAAACCATGGTAATTTCCATCCAAAACAAAAATCATTGAAAATTGAATTATTCACTTGCATATTTTTTGGAATTCAGAATAATATGTGAGTTATAAAAAAGTTTTTATAAAAAATAATATAAATTATATAAAAAACAACATAATATAAACTATATTATAATGAGTTATTAAAAAAATTTAAGGTGCAAACCATATAAAATAAAATGCCAGGATCCTTAAAAGATTTAAGGCATGGTCCTATTTTTATTTTTTCAAAGAACTACAGAACTACTTAACGCAAATCTGAAAGTTGACACAAACTGCTATTGATGGATTTGGATTGATGGAGTCAGATTTCACAACATTGTTAACAATTAAACTTAACAATCAGCATCTTGTAGTCCGGGATACCAAATCCACTAACCTATAACCCCCAAGCTTTATCCCCATGCTTAGGGATACCAAAATACTCAAATCATTTCTCATGTCATTAAATGCTTGAAATTGAAAAATAAGCTTTTTTTTAAATAGAACTTCAAAAAAAAACTTAAATTTAAAAAAAATAGTAATAATAATGATGCACTTCATTATAATAACACCATTAATGAAGATACTGAGAAAAGTTCTAATTGAAAACACTAAACTAAAACCAAACAAAACTCAAACACACTCTGAAATAAATTCCACACAGAAAAAATTGCTACAATTATGATGTTTCAAAAACTATAAATTAAAATCTATTTAAAATGAATAAATAAACACAAGTAGTAAAAGAATATTTACCATTACACACAACTGTTGAATCAGTATTAAACTCACAACTATCAGTGCTAGTTAGTGATACGCTTCTTTCAAGCTGAGTATTCCTAAAAAAAATTAAACCTGTACTTTAGCTATGTTGAGTATTTTAAATCTGTTTAAGCATTAATTTAAAACATACTGTCAAAGCAATCAATAAAAGATTACATACTGTGGTTCAATCCATTTAATTGTTGTGCCTAAAAATCAAATAAAAAAAGATATTATTACTGAGAGTAATCAATAACATATATATGACAATAAATTATTATACAAAAAAATTCATATTGGAAGCTCTTTTTTGTATGCAGAACTTACTGTATAAATATATCAAACTGTTAATAACAAAATTTAATCTAAATAATTTTTTTTTTAAACTTTTATTTGAAATGTGTTTTACAACAAAAATTAAATTTGTCTCTAATGAAAAGAAACTTAGAATTAAAAAAATAAACAACAAATCCAGTAAGCACAAAACGTGTTTTTGAGGCCTAACTGTAATAAAACGTATTAATATTTGATGTCTTGTGCTTACTAGACTTAAGATTTTGAGGTAGTTTAGAATAAGGACATTTATTTGAATCTCAGTTAATTAGAAAACTTTCGATTGATTCACAACATCTGACTCAACACTTTATATAGTTACTTGTTTTTTCCATTGAAACTTTTGTTATTTATACAAAAAGATAAGAAAACAGGTAGAAGATATACTCTCCATGCTGTGGGTTGTCTTTAACTGTCTGAGACTCTTAATACATAAATAAGGTACACTAAAAAACTCAACCCAGAGTAACACTTTAATCATGTTGAGAAACAACCTAACCTTGTGAAAAGCTCTTTTCAATCATAATTGTTATATGTAATTGTTCAACCCAGAAATGCTTGACTATGATGGTGTGATCAAAGTTCTTGACCAGAACTCAATACAACTGTTATTCTGTAACCAAAGTAAAAATCGAAGAAGTTTAGTGTCTAGTGAATAATGTAATTTACTGAAAGATGAAAAAACTCTTTTGAAAAAGGACACTATGAACATAAACATTTAATCAGTTTTTTTTATTAGAAAATTTAATTCATTATTTTTTTGGGTATGCTTTATATTTTTATATTCCTAAAAAAAAAAGAAGATAAATAATGATAAAAAATACAATCATTTAAAACCTTTATCATTCAATATAGTTATAAATTTAAACTCAGTGACATTTTTTTATTTACTTGTAATGTGATGTAAATTCAGGAGCAAAAATTTTAAAAATATTAATGGAGCATTTTTTTATTTACTTCATGTAAATTCAGGAGCAAGAATTATATTGAGTATTTAATATCGAACTGCAAATATTTGGTTACAATATCAATTACAATAGCATTTCAACTTCCAAAAAAATTGTTTTAAACACATTTTTGTTTAATCATAGATCATCCAGACCATATTTTAAAAATCCGGAAAATTGTTTAAGTAAAATATCTGGAATATATTTTCCTCTTAATTTTGCTTTTAGCTGAGTTGTTTATAATTTTTTTTTCAAACTCTTCTTAGTTTTGTATGAGTGACAAGTGAAAAAGCTTAAAAAAGAAATATATTACAAAAATATACACCTTTGTATGTATGGAAAACGTTTTGGATATTCGAAAAAACTGAAAGTTGATAAAAATGTCCGGAATTCTAGAAATATCCGGAAAAAGATAATCCCTGCTTAATAATTTTAAAATAAACAATTATAATTATAATAATTAACATTTATAATAATCATAATAATAATAATTAATAAATATAATAATAATTTAGGCATAAATTTAATAATACTAATACAAAATTTGACTTAGCAAATACTAATAATAATACTAATATAAAATTTAAATCAAAAAATTTAAATACTAATAATCAATATAAAGTTTAAGCATAAAAAGTTAAAATAAAATTTTATTGACTTCTAGCTAACCTGTGGAGATCTGTTGGCTTGTACAAGCTGATCCATGAATATCTGATGACTAGAAGATAATTTTACACAAGAATAAATTAATAGATGAAAAGATATAATAAAAAAACATTAACTAAAAACTTTTTGACAGTCTAATACTTGTTTATACTGACAATAAAGCTTTATTTTAAAAGCTTATTATATTGTTATTATAAAAAGCTATATAAAACAATAATAAAATTATACAAAGAAGTTGTTTTGTTAATATAAAAAGTTTGTGCTAATATAAAACAACTTCACCATGTTGTTTTATTTTTGTTTTATACAGTATATAACATTGAAAATATAAACTGTGATTAAAATAAAACATGTTTTAGCGTCAGTACGAACAAGGTATAAAACATTTAATAGAGGTTGTATATAAAAAATTGCTGGCACTTCTTCAATTATTTTAAAATTAGCAAGTTATATATTTGGTCCTACCTCTACAAATAATTTTTTTTAACAGCACTAATATCTATTTATACAATTCCTTGCATAACACAACATCTAATTGCAAGAAACAAGCAAATGTTTTATATATTAGCCAGCAAACTAAAGTTATAAAAAATATAAAAGAAAGAACTATACAGAATATGAGTTATACGCAGCATATCAAATATCAAGTATCAAATATATAACTAATAAGTGAAACAAATAAGAAAGAAAAAAAAGATCCCTATATTACAAAAACAAAAGCTATTGATCAGCCAAATAAACTCTCATTATAGACTCATTATAGAAGTCATTAGAGTTCTACTGTCTCAGCAAGCTAGTTGAAATCTCTAGTTTCTTTACTCTCCTAGAAATATTTAAAACTTTCTATTTTTTTTAAATGTACTTTTCATAATAAATCAAGAATTGAATAATATAATTGCTATAAAAGTATTAACATTTTATTGTGTGAATTTTTATACTTCTTTTCTATTTGAATTTATCCTTTTTAGTTACACTTAATCAATATTAATAATCAAAAAATAATACTTTATTAGAAACTTCATTGTAATATTTTTTTACAAGCAATAAAATATTTTTTTTAGTTATGTTAAATTTTAGTAAAATGTTAAAATACTTATCTGTTTAACAGCTGTATTTATTGTTTTTTTGTTTTCTATTTTTTTCTATAGATCTATAAACTTTTTTTAATTTTAGCTTTGATAAAAGCATTTGCTTTTATTACAGATAAAATTTGAAAAAATGTAAACTTACCTGTTTCTATTTTAGCTATGATAAAAGAATTACTGTAAACTTACTTGTTTTTGAAGAATTCCATAACACTGCTGAAGAATATTAACAGTGGCCTGAAAAAAAAAAAGAGAAAATATAAATAATCAAATTATTTATTAAGTTTTTTTTAGTTTTAAAATTAAGTTTTGTGTTTTAGAATTAAAGAATTGAAAGAGAGTCACAACAACAATTGAGAAAAAGTTACTGATAAATAACTAAAGGCTTCTTTAATTTTAATGGCTCTCCTTAGGAAGAAAAAAATATGCGCTGAATATCAAGATATTGTTTTGTATTCAGTCAATTCGTTAATCTAAAATTTTATAAGTTTTAATTCAATTTTTTTTAAGAATAATTCAATTCTATTGTTAAACTTTGGTAAACTTTAATATTAAAAAAAAGTTGCTTGAATGCTCTTTCATTCAGTTTCAAATTAAAATAGTTCAAGAACTGTTTATACATTTTTAAAAGGAAAACAAAGTGCCAAGACAAGTTGTGTTCATATCTTAAATAAAACTTAGAAAATAAGTTTAGAATTAATTAAACTTAACAAAATTATTTATCGAGATATTAACAGTTTTTTCTTTAGCTATCATGTAATTATGCAATTTTTAGTCTAATATTAGGCTTACGATTCATTCATTAACAAGATGTTTTTTTTTAAATAAAAACATCTGATTAATTAATGATATGCTCACTCTACAGGTTTGCTTAATGAATGATGTGTTCACCATAGTGGTTTTCTTAAAAGATTTAATTTACATTTCAAATTATAACGCGTTTCAGTTTAAAAAAATGTTGATCTGGCTTTTATTCATTTTTACTTATTATTAGTATATTTTTCACTTTTAAGAGTATTCTTAAAACTTGTCAGAGTTTAAAAAAAAATTCAATTAATAATAGAGTTCTTTTAAATAAGTTCTTTTTTTTTTTTAAAAAAAAAAGATTTTTATATTTAACCTATTAAAAAAGGGAAAGCCTGAACATTAAAAATATGCTTCAATTTAAACAATACTTATTTTTATTGATAGTTAAATGCCAAACTAGATTTCTTTTGAAAGAAAAATACCAACATGTCTAAAAACCATTAAAAACACTTTTGTTATATTCATGCTATTGTAATAACTTGTTTTGTTTTAGATGTAAACTTTTGTTATATTCATGTTACTGTAATAACTTGTTTTGTTTTAGATGTAAACTTTTGTTATATTCATGTTATTAGAATAACTTGTTGTATGTCTTTTGTTTTAGATGTAAACTACTTTTTAACAGTGTTTTCTGAATGTACCATTTTCCTTTGATAATAGTGTTATTCTATTTCTATGACACCTCACAAAATAAACCTTGTAAATAAAATGTTTGAATGTCTGTGTATACGCATATGTACATGTTGGGAAATATGCCATCAAAGGAAATCACTAAGCTTATTTATTAAGCTATTATGAATTTATTGATACTTAAATTACTAATTTTACTGCTAGTTATCATTATTATTTTTTACTTATACTTTGTTTTCAAAATAAAAAATATTTATTCAAATATCAACCAATAAATCAACTAAATAAATTCAAATGCTTGAAATATTAAATGCTAGAATAATAGTTGCTAGAATTCAAAGATAAAGCTTACTTGTGAAGTTGCTTTGAAAAGAAGAACTTGCTAAAAGTAAAAAAAAACACTTTGCATATTAACATCATTTTATATAAATGAAAACCTATTATTTTAACACAAAAATAAGTTTAAAATTTAATCAATATAAATTTTATGCCCATCTATAATTCCTATATTAATCTTGCTTTCTTTTATTCTATAATATACTCCCTACCCATAATTTTTTATTTATTTTATTTACTATTATTTACCATTATTCATTATTTACCATTATTCATTATTAATTACCATTATCCATTATTCCCATGATCCCTTGTGCACCATTTAACAATATCTTACCTCATCTAAAGGTGAAATTATATAATCTCGATTTGGTGCAGTCTAAATTAAAAATGACTTTTCAATATGCAAATAGTAAAAAAGAACGAGAAAAATAATGAAGCATTAACTCTTTGAATATTATCAATATCTACAATACAATAACATCAATAATTATCTGTAATATTTAACTATAAGAGAAATTAAGACCTGAAGTGCCTCCATAGCATGTGAATGAAATTCAATAACACTAGTGATGGCATCATTAATATTCTTTAACTCATCTTTAATAGGATTGTCTGGTGTATTTGAAATTTTAGGAGAAATTTGAGTGTTAATAGATTTAGAAAGATTTAGTGGAGATTTAGAGAGTGACAGTGATGAAGAATGTTTAAGACTAGGTGATTTTTTAGATTTATTATTGACAATCGGATTTGAAGATGAGACATTTTGTGTGTGAAACTCAGCAACAGCACGAATTAAATTTATCCAATGCTGGCGATCTTTTGCATCTGTACCTTTAAAAAAATTTTTAAACATATATATATATATATATATATATATATATATATATATATATATATATATATATATATATATATATGTATATATATATATATATATATATATATATATATATATATATATATATATATATATATATATATATAACCCTTAGATGTTGTCCGAAAGTTTTTTCCATATTTTGTTGACAAAAAGTAAAAATTAAAATGCAAGACCGGAATTTTTTTTTTTTAATAATGATAAACTGCCTGCCCCAACCAAACCCTCAGTCGATGTAGCAGCACTCCCTTGCGGGTCAGGCTATTTATCAGTTGATGTAGCAGCACTCCCTTGCGAGTCAGGCTATTTGTCAGTCGATGTAGCAGCACTCCCTTGCGAGTCAGGCTATTTGTCAGTCGATGTAAAAACATTCAGAATGTTTTTAAAAACATTCTGGTCAATTAAATTTGCGTTTTTGTGGGTTTTTTATATAACAATTAATTTGTAATTAAATTAATGGTTTTGACTTTCGTCCAACACGAAAATGTTGGACGAAAGTCAAAAGTAATTAAAAGTGACGTATGTGTTGGCGTAAGAATCACTTTTTTCCTTCCGCTCTTCCTAAAGCCAACAAACTATAGATCTATATATATATATATATATATATATATATATATATATATATATATATATATATATATATATATATATATAGATCTATAGTTTATTATTAATTAAACATACGTTAAAAGTATGTTTAATTAATAATAAAAATATTATTTGAACGTAACAAAATTTATTTGAAAGTTTTTTTTGTAATTTATTACTTCTTAACGCTTTTCAATGCACAAAGACGTTCATAACTTTGAAATTTTATTAATAAGTTTGAGTGATCTTTATTTTAAATAGAAACCAAATGTAGCAGTAGAAAATCTAAAATTTTAGCATGCGATAATGATACAATGATTAATATGATATAAAATATATGACGATACAATGATTAATATGATATAAAATATATGACGATACAATGATTAATATGATATAAAATATATATACAATATAATATACAATCAATAATATGATATAAAATATATGACGATACAATGAATAATATGATATAAAATATATATACAATATAATATACAATGAATAATATGATATAAAATATATGACGATACAATGAATAATATGATATAAAATATATATACAATATAATATACAATGAATAATATGATATAAAATATATGACGATACAATGAATAATATGACCTGGTAGTTTAAAAATTAAAATAATTGAAACTTAATATTTGCTTTAATAACTTTAATAACTTAATAACAGCAAAACTTAAAGAGGATTTTTAAAAAGATTCAATCAAAAAAATTTAATGACAGAAATTAAATGAAAAAAATGCCTTAAAGAAAAACAATTTCAATTAACAACAGAAAATAACAAAACAAGAACTTTAATCATATTTTTATATATTAAAAGACAACCAGTGATTTTTATCGTAAAGTGAAACAAAAGATTTGTAAAAAATAAAGATATATTATGTCTTAAATAATATGAGTCAACAAAATGAATTAAAATCTTATATAACTATTTGTTTTTATTATTTATTTGTTGTTTTTTAAATTACTTAAAGTTTTTTATTTAAGTTGGCACATAAAAACAAAATTACTCATACTGCGTTTTAAAAATAAACTCTTCATATGTGTGTATATATACATATATATATATATATATATATATATGTATATATATATATATATATATATATATATATATATATATATATATATATATATATATATATATATATATATGTATAATATATATCTGTGTGTGTGTATGTATATATATATATATATATATATATATATATATATATATATATATATATATATATATATATATATATAGTTATATAGATTGTTGCATTTGGGAGTATGGAAGGAAAAAAATGATTCTTATGCCAACAAATACATCTCTTTTAATTACTTTTGACTTTCGTCCAACATTTGCGTGTTGTCAGAAAGTTAAAACCATTAATTTAATTACAAATTAATCGTTTTTGAAAAAAACCGTAAAAACGCAAATTTAATTGACCCAAATGTTTTTAAAACATTCTGAATGTTTTTAATAATATAAACAATGTTTTAATTTTATTTTTTTAATAAAACGTTTTAATTTTAATTTTTTTTAATAAAACATTTTTATTTTTATTTATTTTTACTGTAAATTATGCACGGAGTGTTGCTACATCGACTATCTTATAGCCTGAATCCCAACAGGGTGCTGCTAAATCGACTGACAAATAGCCTGACTCGCAACAGAGTGCTGCTACATCGACTATCTTATAGCCTGACTCACAAAGGAGTGCTGCTACATCAATTGAGGGTTTGGTTGGGGCAGGCAGTCTATCAAGTTATAAAAAAAAAATTCCGGTCCTGCATTTTAATTTTTACTTTTTGTCAACAAAATACAGAAAAACTTTCTGACAACCAGTTAAAGGTTATATATATATATATATATATATATATATATATATATATATATATATATATATATATATATATATATATATATTATATAATAAATCTTTATTTACAGAGACATATGTGGCGCTAGTGCACTTTTGCACCCCCCCCCCTTTTTTTATTGCAGATTATGAAAGATCATTGTTTAAAATGAAGAAAATTAGTATCCATTTTGTTTTTTCATCAACCTAAAGTGCTCTAACTTTGACTTGAAAAAAAAAAATTCCCTACCAAAACGCTAATATTCGCCATTTTCTTAACATGTTTAGTTTTAATTCCATAATTCAAAAACCACTTCCATATTAACAGTGAACAGCCTGGTTTTTATTACTTAAAACTAAAACATTCCTGTAACAAATGTAGTTTTTAAACACATAACTATTACAAAAGTAACCACTGTTATTAATTAAAACGTTTTTGTATGCAGTCCACATGTCACTCCATACTATTGAACCTGAAAGGATCCATTGGTGTATAATTGGCATTAAAGTTGCTAAAGTTAAATTAAAGTTTGCTACGCCATGATTTGCTATGGGAATTAAAAAACCTTTCTTTGTTCCCAGCTCATAACCACCGAATATCCATTGCTGTGGTACTAAGCGTCCGACTTCATATTTTCTTTTTGAGAACAGAGATTCATCAATCTCAACAACACGTCCTGGTCCTCCTTTTGGTTCCGGATGATTAATAAAATAGGAAACACAGATGTCTCGACAAAATTGGTTCCAATCAACAGCTGAATGTTGACTGCCAATGTTCAATTCATGTTTAATATCCTCATAAGATAATCTGCAGCCGGACCCGGTGCTTTTACACCATATGTACATTGTGCCGATAATTTGTCATAATTCCAAATGAGATTTTTCAAAAAAACTGTCTTTTCTAATACAGAAAGTTCTTTTGCAGCGTTTAACCGTACATCTCTAAATTACAAGGTCCACAGCCCGTGAGTAATTTTGCTATATGCAAGGTTTGGTACATAAAGGACAAATCTTAATCTAATTTGGGTCAGAGAAATAGAATCAAACTCAATCATCGATGGGAATTGAGGAGCCATGAAGTTTAGAAGGAGCTAATGTTAATTAAAGTAATTTAAAGCGATTTTTCACTGATTTATTTTGGTTAAATTTTGAAAGATCTTATATGCAAGATTTAAGGAAGTAATTAATCATTTAAGCTATTAATGCTGTTTGAAATTTTATATTAAAGGATTTCTAATATTCGCAACTATATGGCTAAGTGTTCATTATGGTGACTTTCAACATCCTATTTTAAAGTTAGGCGCTGCGACCGTGAAAACCATGTCATTTTCAATATTAATATTGCTTGAAGTAACAAAACAAAATGGGGTTAAGAAAAAGGCAAATATTAGCATTTTGATAGGGGATTTTCTTCTCTTCAAGTCAAAGTTAGAGCACTTTGAATTGGTGAAAAAACAAAATGGATACCAATTCTCTTCATTTTAAACAATGATCTTTCATAATCTGCAATAAAAAAAAAAAAGGGGGGTATATATATACAAATATATATATATATATATATATATATTTGTATATATATATATATATGTCGGCACTAGTGCCAACATATATATATATATATTTGTATATATAAATATATATACATATATATTTGTATATATACAAATATATATATATATATATATATATATATATATATATATATATATATATATATATATATTTGTATATATATATATATTTGTATATATACAAATATATATATATATATATATATTTGTATATATCACATATATATATATATATATATATATATATATATATATATATATATATATATATATATATATATATATATATATATATATATAGAACCCTTAGATGTTGTCCGAAAGTTTTTTCCATATTTTGTTGACAAAAAGTAAAAATTAAAATGCAAGACGGGAATTTTTTTTTTTTAATAATGATAGACTGCCTGCCCCAACCAAACCCTCAGTCGATGTAGCAGCCCTCCCTTGCGGGTCAGGCTATTTGTCAGTCGATGTAGCAGCACTCCCTTGCGAGTCAGGCTATTTGTCAGTCGATGTAGCGGCACTCCCTTGCGAGTCAGGCTATTTGTCAGTCGATGTAGCAGCACTCCCTTGCGAGTCAGGCTATAAGTTAGTCGATGTAGCAACACTCCGCGCATGATTTACAGTAAAAAAAATAAAAATAAAAACATTTTATTAAAAAAAATAAAAATAAAAACATTTTATTAAAAAAAAAAAAAATAAAAACATTGTTTATATTGTTAAAAACATTCAGAATGTTTTTAAAAACATTCTGGTCAATTAAATTAGCGTTTTTGTGGTTTTTTTAAAAAACGATTAATTTGTAATTAAATTAATGGTTTTTACTTTCGTCCAACACGGAAATGTTGGACGAAAGTTAAAAGTAATTAAAAGTGACGTATATGTTGGCGTAAAAATCACTTTTTTCCTTCCGCTCTTCGCAAAGCCAACAAACTATAGATCTATATATATATATATATATATATATATATATATATATATATATATATATATATATATATATATATATATATATATATATATATATATATATATATATATATATATATATATATATATATTTGTGTGTGATTCTTCCTGATGAACCAACTGATGGTGAAACACAGTGTTAAAGTAATCAAAAATTAGATAAGTGTTTTTACTAATTTATATATTTGTATATATATGTATGTATATATATAACCCTCGGTATTAGGGTTGGTATTCGGCAATGCTGACCTAACTGCTGATATAACTGACTATACATATATATATATATATACACACAACATATATATATATATATATATATATATACACAACATATATATATATATATATATATATATATATATATATATATATATATATATATATATATATATATATATATATATATATATATATATATATATATATATATATATATATATATATATATATATATTCCCAAAGACAACAAACTAAAGATCTATGTATATATATATATATATATATATATATATACATAGATCTATAGTTTGTTGTCTTTGGGAAGAGCGGAAGGAAAAATATGACTATTATGCCAACAAATACATCACTTTTAATTACTTTTGACTTTTGTCTAACATTTGCGTGTTGGACGAAAGTAAAAACCATTAATTTAATTACAAATAAATCGTTTTTTAAAAAAACCACAAAAACGCAAATTTAATTGACCAGAATGTTTTTAAAAACATTCTGAATGTTTTTAATAATATAAACAATGTTTTTATTTTTATTTTTTTTAATAAAATGTTTTTATTTTTATTTCTTTTACTGTAAATCATACACGGAGTGTTGCTACATTGACTATCTTATAGCCCGACTCGCAAGGGAGTGCTGCTACATTGACTGACAAATAGCCTGACTCGCAACAGAGTGCTGCTACATCGACTGACAAATAGCCTGACTCGCAACGGAGTGCTGCTATATCGACTAACAAATAGCCTGACTCCCAACAGAGTGTTGTTACATCGACTATCTTATAGCCTGACTCGCAAGGGAGTGCTGCTACATCGACAGAGGGTTTGGTTGGGGCAGGCAGTCTATCAAGTAATAAAAAAAAAAAATTCCGGTCTTGCATTTTAATTTTCACTTTTTGTCAACAAAATACGGAAAAACTTTCTGACAACCAGTTAGGGGCTATATACATATATATATATATATATATATATATATATATATATATATATATATATATATATATATATATATATATATATATATATATTGAATATGTATATTAAACATATTCAATTTTTATACTTTACCTCTTAACTTGAAGATATCTCCATTAACTCCATTTATTGTGAAAGTCATGGAATCTTCATCACTTGGTGAGACTACTGCACCCTAAAATAAATATGAATAGTAAAATAATTATAAAAAACTTTAGGGATTTATAATAACTATACTAATAAAAAAATGCCTTTTATTTTAAATTAAATAAAAACCATCTTTAGAAAAAAATATTTCTGCAGGCTGTAGTTTTTAAATGTTTTTAACTTATAATATTATAGGTTAAATTAATATTCTTTTTATTACTAATTGTTTAAGTAAATGGGAAAAAAATACAAAATCCTTAACTTTTGATGCATTAAAGCAAAACATTTTATCAATTAAAGACCACTACACTAAATCTTTAGACATTTGAATATTATTAACCTATTAACCTTAGTATCACAGTGGCACTTATTGAAAACTATATACAATAACTATAAAAATGATTTTATCTTTTATTTTTCAAAGTTATTTATTTTTAACTTTTTATGGTCAGATTAACAAATACTAATTAATTTTTACTGGTACATTCTGATCATTATGTGATGAACATTTTTTCTCGTAATTTTAATAAAATAATTTGTTCCCACCAGAAAAATTCCCCAAAAAAAAGAATTAAGAAAACCTCAAATTTTATTTTGCTTTTTCAGGGAGATTTGGTTCAATAGTTTCAGGACTTATACAATAGATTATAGACTAGAAAAAATTTAGGAATCTATTTTTTTTAATAACAGTTTTAAAGCAAAACACGGACAAAATGGGAGCTAAAAATAGCAGCTTTATTATTAGATAAATGTTAGAAAATTGTTTTCCAAAAAAAATGTTTAACGTGATTGCAAAACCATTGTCCCCAAACAGAGCAGGATGTCTTTATAAAACATCCAGCTCTGTTTGGGGACAATGGTTTTGCATTTGAGGCATCAAACATTTCTTGTTTTGGGACAATGGTTTTGCATGGACGCATTAAGCATTTTATAATACATACATCAAATAATTCATTATTATCAAAACAAATTTTTGAAAATTTAAAAAAAAGTTTATTCCAAAAAAAATAATTCGTTACTAACAAAGAGTTCTTCAACAATTTGTGGAAATGATGTAATCTTTGCAGGTATTGATGTAACTAATCAATGAATCATTGCAGATAATAATATAAACAACAACTTTAATTTTGTAGAAATGATGCAATCAATGCAGGTAATGATAAAAGCAAACATTACAATTTTGTAAAAATGAGGTAAGAAATGATTGCAAAGGGTATAAGCTATGATTGAAAAAGATGTAAGTAACAATTGTAAAGGATATACACCATTCACCTGCAATAGTGAACTCCACTCAAAAGCAATGATCAACAATATACACTAAGCCTAAAAAAAACCATGAAAAAATATGTTTTATAAAACATTTCTTACTTTAAACATCAAAAAAGATGAAAAGAAAGGAAGATTGAATCACAAATAGATTCAAAGTGACATTTAAAATCCTGTGCTAATTCTTGTAGAAACTATTAGTTAAGTGATGATGTAATCACCCTTGAAGAATAAAATTGTATCACAAACTATTTAGCTCAACCTGTATTTCATCAACAAGTAAAAAAGCTTTGTTTTTAGGAATAACTCATGAGTTAGTTAAGGGTTTACCCATTAATGAGTTAATAAACAGCATACAATTGGTTTCTTTCTGAACTTTAACTTAAATTAAACTTCAGAATATCTTCATTCAGATTTTTATCAATAAAAATTCTTTATTACTAATGCTAATTATTTTGAATTTTGCCTCGAAAATTAAACGAAATTTTTGTTTCCAAATTTTTAAAAAATTATTTAATAACTAAAAATAAACAAAACATTTTTTGATATTTATTTAAAAAATTGATGATTATAAACAAAATTAAAAATACAGAAAAAAAAACTTACAGCAAGTGATAATATACCACGGCTACGAGATTTTTCTTTATCCTACAAAATGAAGTGTTTTTAAAATAAAATAAAATAAAATTACAGAAATAACTAATATAAAAGACAAGAAAATTCATACAAGGTAGTATGATAATGTTCCTTTTTCAGGGTCAAGAACAAACCAACGGAATTGCCAACCTTTTACAAGATTTGTAAATTTATTGAGCTGGCCCTCCATTTTTTGACTAAATAAAGAAACAAAGTTATATTCTTGAAATCAAAAGTAAGAAAAAATAATACCCTAGATAAAAAAAGTAAATAAAATTTAAATTTCCAACATATAATTATGCAGTATGACCCTACATATAATGATTAAGGATCGTAGCAAGATTATACAGGACCATAACAACATAGTTTTGTTGGATCTGAATGTTAAACTTTGAGTTTAACATTCAACATTGTTTCTACTAAATCATGATTGATCTGGTGAAAAATATGTTTGTTTTTACACCAAAAAAATTTTTTTTTTTTAAATACTTAAACATAAATATTAACATTTTAAAATTACTTTTAAAACTAATAATAAATATTATTAAAAAGTAATTTTTAGTAACCCTAGTAATGCTAATAAGTCTTAGTATCTAAATTAACATTATTCAATGACAAATTTAGCAGCTTTCAAAAATATATTTTTTATATTAGCTTAGTACTTAAAACTGCATGATATTTCTGAATAACTTATTTCAATTACAGCATAAAAAACCTTTTAGGATCTAAAAATTAAATTTTTATTTAGTTTTCACTAAATGCAAATTTGAACTGGCTAAGCCAAACAACATGTACGCGAATTTAAAATCAACTGCATTTCATACAGCTAAACCATTTCTATTGTTTTATAGTTTTGAGACATTTTAATTAATTTAAGGATGTAGCTTTTTATTTTACATCAACACAGATATCTATAAGTCTTCAAGTCAAAAGCTAAAATATTTATTACATTCAACTATAACTACAGTGAAAAATCGTAAAGCTGAAAATAGGATACTAGTACTTCTAAAAAAGAAAAATACTGTATGAAATAAGCTATATATTTTAAGTAAAGCAGAAAACATTTACTCCACTGATCAGTCTAGTTGACAATAGCTAAGTAAAAAGGACTTCATAATTTTATCCAAAAAAGAACATGTATTAAAAGAGTTATTTATGTGCAATCTTAGGCAACTGCTGAACTTAAATTAGAACACTCAAATCTAAATCAAAACTTTCAAAAATTGTTTATTTAATCTATGCTGGATAAAAGAAACCCGTCATACAGACATATGCACCTAGGGTGCATTGAAAAACAGAAATTTTTCAAAATTGTCTTGTAACAGCTCTAAATATAAGCGATATAATAAATTATCACTGGATTTAAAAATTTTGGAATAAAAAATATTTTTAGAGGTGCCCCAAGTCAATAGAACATTTACAGGGTCCCTAATATTTATGAAAAAAAAGTTCTACAAAAGTAGGTCAACCTGGTACTCAAAATAAGCAATATTTAATAAAAAGTTCAAAAATAATATTTTTGCTTCATGTAAAAATTATTATTTTGAATTTTATTGCATAATAACTATGGTTTTTTAACTAAAAATAAAAAAAGAGCATATTTACAAGTTTTTCAATAATATTTTTTTTTCGATATGTTTTTTTATAAAACAATTATTATTTTCAAATTTTTTATAAAATTTCTCTTCTTTTGAGTACCAGGTTGACCTACTTTTAAAGAATTTTTTCCCCCAGAATATTAGGGGCCCTATAAATGTTCAAGGGACTTAGAGCACCTCTCAAAAAAAATTTTTTTTAGAAATTTTATAATAATCCAGCGATATTTTATTATATCGCATATATTTAGAGCTATTACTAGACAATTTTAAAAAAAATCTGTTTTTCAATGCACCCAAATATGCACATTACGTCAGAACCAAAAGTTTATGCTTAGTGCAGTTAAACTGAAAAAAATCAACATGATTTTGAGAGCCATAAAAAAAAATTGATTGAGTATTACCATGATATTGAAAAACATTTGTAGTATAGAGTCAAGGAAATGTAAAATGAATAAGAAAATTCAAAATGTTGAATTGTAGGGTAAACTTGAGAAATGAAAAACAATTTAAAGAGAATGATGAAATTAATGAAGATAAAAAAATTGAAAACACATGGTTGAGTATGACAGATAGATATTTTAACATTTACATCTGTAGAGTTTTATTGTTGTTCTTCATTTCACAATTTTAGCTACATCGTTTACATATATGATAATTTTGCATGTTAGATTTGATGGCTCTGCATGTTAGATTTGTTTATATTTTTTATAGAAAAGAAGTGTTATATTTTTATAGAAAAGGAATATATATTTGTACAACAAATTTCATACAACACAAAAAATTCTACTATTTTTCTGACAGTTGTGCGTACAATAATTGCATTTTTTAAATAATAAATTTATTTTTTATAAACAAATTGCATTTTTGTAGACAAATATTGACCCTCAAAGACAAACGTTGATATTAATCCAAAAAATACAATTTGTTTATACAAAATATTTTATACAAATTTAAAAAAATTCACGAGCAATATCAGCTAAGATATTTTTCTACAAACTTTGAATATTTATATATAAGCATTATTTATTTATATATAAGTGTTATTTATTTATATACAAGCATTATTTATTTATATACAAGCATTATCTATTTATATATAAGCATTATTTATATATAAGTGTTATTTATTTATATACAAGCATTATTTATTTATATACAAGCGTCATTAGGCATTTATTAACTATCTTGACCACTGGTTTAAAATTTTTTTTTTTGCAAAGATTAATTGAGGGATTATTTAATGACTTTGTTAACCAGATGAAATCATTGAACTAGCACTTTTTATAATATGCTTTATGCAATGAAGAAAATACCAAAATTACCTAATTATATTAATTTTTTTAATTATATTTTTAGTAAATTGTACTTTGTAAGTGCACATAGCACAAAATAAACAGTTTATACATTGAAGATGTTATTCACTTGAGAATGCAGAGAGAAATTAAAAAAGAAACACACTCAAAGAAGACTTATTTTTAAATTCAGTTAAGTAGTAGTAATTAACAAAAGGATATTTTTCTTCAGATCTTTTTTTATTGCAGAAATAAACTGGTTCCATTGAGATGTACTTTGGTGTTTTATGGAAAACTTACCATATTTAATTGTATTGGAAAAACAAAAGAGTATAATTCACCATTTTCTGTGTTTCTGATGCAATGTTTATGTATTTCATTTGTTTTAACTAAAAAAATCAAAAAAAAGTTTGGTAGCTAAGTTAAGAAAATTTTTTTAGATATCAAATCTTGTTGGTGAAAAAATCCATATTCTGATAGATGCATAGTGTAAACTAATAGTGCGGTTTAGTAAAAAATTACTTTTCAGATACCAAACAATGCAATAAGTGAAAGGAAAACAAAGAATAATAAATAAACCTAAGAGTTTGGATAGGAAAGTAGTATTGAATTATTAAAAATAAAGGCTGCTGGCTTTGGCTTCGAACCTGGCTTCTGGCAATACCATAACGATGCTCCAGTCTCAAAACTCATGGTGAGAGGAGATCTCAACTGCCTCCCCATCAACTCAGATGGACTATTCGATCTCCCTGCATGAGGTATTGTTCTATAACTAAGTAACATATGACTTAGATAACTACTTACTAAACCTTTGTCTGTCGAGTAAACTTTTAAACCCATCTTGACTGTCCCCACCATTCTCTCAGCTAACCCATTAGATTGTGGGTAATATGGTGGGGTCTTATATGATAGACATCCTATTTTCTTCAGCCATTGGCATAGAGTAGTATCATGAAATTCTGCAGCATTATCTGATACCAAAACTTCAGGAACACCATTTCTAGAAAAACGCTTTGGAGTACTGTCTTAATTGTGAGAGCTTCCCGGTTATTAACTTTTATGACTTCAGGCCATCCAGAGAAGGCATCCACTAAAATCAAAAAAAAATCCAACGTTCTTTACAGAGGCATGGTCTATATGAACTATACACCAAGGTATACATTCATTAGGCCATGTATGTATCGTTTTTTCATTTTTTATTTTTATCTTAGCGCATTTTTCATAATTTTTTACATATTCTTCCACATCTTGACAATGACCAGGCTACCATGCTTCTAATTTTAATCTACATCGAGTTTGCATAATTTCACAATGTATGTCACCATGAACTGATTGAATAAATCTTCTTCTTAAAGTCTTTGGAAGTACAATAAGGTCACCATTACATAGAATCCCTTTCTCAATAGTTAGTTTTTGTTTGTTCAATTTATAAGGTCTTTCTGCCACAGTGCACCTGCTCCAATTATTTTTATTAATTCTGCTTTTAATATCCATCAATAGTCTATCATTTTCTGTTTCATTCATAATCTGTTCAAGGTTTACAATTTCTGGCTCAACTAAGTATATAAAAGTCTCTTGAATATTCTCTTCATCTTGCAATAGAAAAGACAGTCGTGATAATGCATCTGCATAAGGAATACTCTCTCCCTTTTTATAGCTAATGTCATAGTCAAAGGCCATCATTTGCAAAGCCCACCTTAAAATTCTAGCAGAAGTCACTTTCGGAAGTTCTTTGTTACAATCAAATATGAACTCTAAAGGTCTGTGGTCTGATATAAGCTTAAATCTTTTACCAATCAGAAAATGTCTAGCTATGTGTGTAGACCACACTATGGCCAGTGCTTCTCTCTCTATATTAGAATATCTTGTTTCTGCATCAGACAAAGATCGTGAAAAAAAAAGAACAGGGTGACCATTTTGTAATAGTATACCAAATATTGCCTTTTCACTGGCACCCGTTGTTAATTCAAGATCCTTATTGATGTCATAAATATTTACCACAGGGTCTTCTTCTTTAGCAAAAAAAATGCATTTTGATGTTCTTTTTTTCATTCAAAGGTAACTCCTTTCTTTCTCAACTTATTTAAAGGTAAAATCTTTTCAGCATATCTTTTAATATGTCGACCATAAAAATTAACTAATCCAATAAACGATTAAAGTTCTTTTTATCATTGGGAGGGCTGATTTGGAGTATTTTGTTAACTAAACTATGATCTGGAGTAACTCCCTTCTCAGACAGTTCATATCCTAGAAATGAAAGGCTTTAAGTTTCCATTACTGATTTACTTTTATTTATAACCATCCCTTATTCCTCCAATTTGTTTAAAATTTTCATCAAATTACATTTTAATTCTTCAGCGTTTTTACCTCCAACACATATATCATCTTGAAATATAATCATATTAGGAATAATGTCCCCAACAGTAGATTCTATTGCTCTTTGAAATATTGCACTTGCAGTTTTTATTCCAAAAGGCAAACATGTCTATCTTAACAATCTAATAGGTGTATTTATTGTCTTTATATCCTGCTTTTTTTTTATATTCTATGATCTTTGTCTCAATGATCATAGAATATAAAGAAAATCTTCTATGATCTTAATTTGGTGATATGCTTGAGATCAATTTTGGCAAAATACTTCATTCCTGCCATCTTATGAAATACATTTTCAATATTAGGAATCGGGTATGAATCTGAACAAATCTTTTGGTTAACTCCTATTTTGTAATCTGCACATATACATAAATCCCCGTCTTGTTTTCTGAAAACAACAAGTGTTGAAGCCCATTTGCTTCCGCTATGTGGAACTCTTATGAGCAATCTTTGTTGAATCATTTCATTGAGCTTATCTATTACTAATGGTTGCATATGAATTGGAAGAGGTCGAGATTTAAAATAACTTGGTTGCATGCCATTTTTTATAACAATATTTGCTTTATGATTTACTCAACGTCCACTAACAACAGGTTTTACACTATTAACTAAGTTAGTTGCATTTATTTTTAATATGTCCATCCCAATCAAACCGTGATTCTTTGTACAATCTTCAACAATAATACGTACAATATTTATTTTAGATTCGGTTTCCAATGTTGCCTCAAATTCCCCTAAAACTTTAATAATTGTGCCATCAAATTGTTTGAGACAAAGGTGACATTTTTGTAATTTAGGTTTAGACATTAACTCCCAAAAATTTCTTGGTATAATAGTGACCTGACTTTTATCCTGCAATCATTTATTTTAACATTAGTTTCTGAGTTTGAGTCGCTCATGTTAATAGAATAAACACTTGCATCATCAGTCTCTACTTCATCTACTTTTTTTTCGTATTTAATAATGGATTTACAACATTTTTAAAGTGGTTCAATATCCCACATTTATTGCAATTTTTTCCAAATGCTGGACATTTTCGTGGTAGGTGTTGAAGCCTACAGTATTTGCATTTATATGGTTTTTCTTTATTTTTGTTCATATAGTTAACTGACCCTACCCTAATTCCATACCCTACTTATTGTTGTGCATATTAAATGAATATATTTCTTAAATCTGTCTTATGAAGTCTACACATGCTCCTAATTTAGGTGATTCTCTATTCTGTAGCATTTTGAGAGCTTTAACTCTCTGGTCAGAAGATTGAAGTCCATCATTTGGTCTCATTTAAATCAGATCATCTTCTGCAGTTTGTGCATCTCCTACTAATTTATCAGTTACAAAAATGTGCTGCCTCCTGTAATCTTTGTGCATATAATACAACATTTTTATTACTTTGTTGTTTTATGGCTAAGAAACTAACTATTTCAGCAATTATTAGTCGCTTCTGAGGTCTTAAATTGGACATTATAGCAACTTTAATGTCATTAAACATCATTATATCTAACTCTTCTGGATAAACCATGAGTGAAATCTTTTTTATCGGGTCAATTTCTGCTTTGGATAAAAATAAATCTGTCACCTCGTGTTAATCATTTATCGTGTCTTTCAACTTTTTTGATCGAGCAGAGGCTGAAAAGCATCTAATCCAGGCTTCAGCATTATCCAGATCATCCAAAGCCAATTCCGACATCCTACTCACAGCGCCATTGTTATATCGTTAAATAATATATAATCACTAGAGATTCATATTAGTCATATATATCTTTCTATCTTAAAAAATACACGCATGCACAATATATAAAAATATATCAATAAAAATGCCACATAATAATCATCGATGTTTGCTGGTCTTCCGCAAACTTGTAGTCGGTTTTTACGGCACAACAAAGACTTTATATATTTTGATGGATGAAGTTTTTTCCCATTAAGTTTTTTTTGTTATCAATCTTTTTTTTGAGGGAGATGAAAAAATCTATTTTATATTGCTATCTATTTATATATTTATATGCATATTTATATATTTATATTATATGCTATCATTATTATTCAAAATAATTTCTTACATAATTACAAAGAGAGCACTTTGCAAATAAGTAGAAACTTTTTTTTGTAGAAAAAAAAGTAAAACTAATATTTTTTGCAAATTCCATAGCAATATATAACCAATAAATTTACTTTCACTTAGCTAAATCAGGTCCATAAAAAAACTTTTTTATCAACTTACAAAATAAGATTATTATTGATTTAAGAAAAAAGACATTTTAACTGATAAACTGTATATTTATTAATAACACGTTTTAATATCATATTATTTGTATTGTTAATTGCACGCTTGAAAATATTAAATAAAGAATATATTTATATATTAGACTTTATCTATATTATTTATATATTTAAGCTTTATTAAATAATTTAATTACTATTTTATTGTTTTTTAAAAAAAAGCACAAGTAAAAAAAATTTAAGAAAAATAAACCACAATGCAACTTTAAAATCATAAACCGCAAAAAAAATTTTAAAAACCACCATGTAACTTTGCTGACTAGAAAGTTTTTTTTGTTTTACTTTATAAAAATGTTTTTGTTTTTATTATTTTATATTGTTTTATACCAGTCTCCATCATAGAAAAGGCAAGCGTTTGCATACCTTGCCTAACCATGCATATATCATCTTGTTTTGACAATATGACTGCAGCCATTTGAAAATTTGCACATTTTAAAAATGCTAAACTTAACTGAAGACTATATTTAAAATAAAAAAACCATTAGCAAAGCTGTCGAGATGTTGTAAAAGTATGGCTGTCAGCTCAATATTAGATGCAGGTTAGAATTCTTTTTAAACCTTATTTTTATAGATGTTTTATTCACTTAGTAGACATTAGAAAAAATCAAAGCTTCAAAACTTTTAAATAATTAAGTTTAAAGTAATTAAGTTTAGATTAAATGCGATAGTTGTGTAGTGGTTGAGCGCTTGCTTCATAAGCAAGAAGTTTTGAGTTCAATCCCCACCACATCCCTGGTAGTACCGTGCTCAACTTGTTTCTCCAGTCAGTGGCCTTGTTTATCAAGGTTTGTGTTTCAGAGTTATAGAGTTGAGAGAGGGTTATAACCACAATTAAGTAGCCTTCTCGGCCTTGGGGAGGTGAATTGACAAATAAAAAATTTGAAACTTTGATTATTTCTGAAAGCTATTGTAAAATGCTTTTAAATTACAAAAACAAAAAACATATATAGGTTATTTTTGTAGTTTCATAAAATTTTTCAAACACACAAATTGTCAACACATCCAAATAGCTGTGGTCAAGTTTTGAAACAAACAAAATGTTATATGTATGGTCACGCAATGGGTGTAACAGCCTTACATGCTAAAGACTGCATACTGTTTATGTTTATGTTATGTATACTGTTTATGTTTATGTAATATTTTACTCTATTTTACTTTGAAGTTTTTTTATTTTTGAAACTGAACTATTTGAGAATATGCATAGTGAGACTGCATACATTGAAAGAGGGTTTTGGTTCAGGTAGGCGAACTATTAATTATAAAAGTCTTATGCATGTTTTTAAACATTTTTCGGTACTATTTTTTTAACAAGAATATATTTTAACATCAAATTTTACCAGTATATATTTTAGCATCAATGTGGCAACAACAATAATGACCACAGTTCTTTGGCATGCATTTAATCTTAATCCAACTGTGAAGTAAACTATATTTGTTAATGACAGTGTAGAAACTGCAAAAAATGTAGCAAAGTATCTGTAAAAATGTTGGATTACAATGTAAAATGTCCAAAAGATCTTGAAAAAGAATGTGTTTTAGTATTTATGAGTCAAAAAACAATAAAAATGGGAAACTAATACGGAAACAGGACAATGTGGTACAATTTGAACTGTTTAATGTAGTCACACAGTCACAGCTTTTCCCAAATCCCAGTTGTCAACCAATGAAAGAAATGCCTCCACCCCATGATGCCAAATCCACGAAGCATATCATCAGAGTATTTTCATACTACTTTAAATGGATCCAAAACTTTTCCGACAAAATAGCTTCTCTAAACACTAAGCACCCATTAGATTATCAGTTTGTAAATGACTTCAATTAAATCAAACCAGACATTAATGCTGTGATCATGTATATAAAAAATTTCCGTTTTCAAAAGAAACTGATGCATTTGATAAAAGTGTAGCTGCAGTTCTTAATCAGAATGATTCCCCTATTGTTTTCTTTTTAAGATTACTCCAAAAATCTGATTTCTAACACCCCTCTATTGAGAAAACATTCTGATAGAGGTACAGCTTTCATCAGTAAAATTTTAAAACAATACTTACTAAAGAAATACCTTTCTCAAACAACAAGCCATACTACAGCATATAACCCCCAAGGAAATGGAAAAGCTGAAAAGTGAAAAGCTGAAAAGTAATCGAACCATAATAAAGTCTATTAAGCTTGCTAGATGTTCTTCATTCTCTAAGATCCTTAATGAATACTCAAACAAGGGAGACATCTCATAAAAGTATGAGATTTCTCCCTTGTTTTACACAAAAATTATTAAACTTCTGTGTAAAACAGCTAATAGGATATTTATTTAATTTATAGGGTTTGTCAATATTTAGGCAACCCTGGCCTTGGCTTATTAAACCAGCCCCGGCCATGGTCAAACATCAGCCTCAGTCACTAACTATACCCTCATGGTTGAGCCAACTTGGGCTAACACTGTTTAAAAGACATACATATAATAATAAGTATGAACAACTGGTAGATAAAGTTTAACTCATAAATGCTAACCCTCATTATGCTCAAGTAGGATATTCAGTAGGAAGAGAAACCAGTTTTTTAAAGACATTATCCCCCAACAATTTCCTTATCAATTACTAACCAAACAAATCATATTGAAACTTCACCTGAGAACGCTTTTAATAAACCTTCTTACACTAATAAATCATTAATAACTGAGAAATATGGCCTTATCAATAACTTTCCTGAAAACTCTTTTAATGAACCTCCCCATTATCAACCTTCAATAGCGGAAAATCTAACCAATGATAATTGTCCAATAGATTCATTGTTATCCTTATAATATATGTAAGTTGTCAAACATTACGGCTCATAGAAGAAGATATGTGAAGAACCTTGTTTACTTAATTTGAACTCTATTATTTCATGACTGCAGAAAATATTGTGATTTGATTACTTTACTTATTTTAGATTAGAAAAAACTTAAAAGGCTTAGAACCGCTGTTATTCTTAGTACAAGTGTTTCAAAAAACACTTGTACTAAGAATAACACTTATACTAAACTTCTTCAGCAACAAGTCGCAAATACAAGATAAAAAGAGATAATATCCTAAAGATTCAATCTACAAATTAATTATAACATAATAGTAGTACTAATTATTTTTTCGGAGTACTTTTTAACTAAAATTTTTTATCAAAAATCTTATCTTTCTTTATCTCTGGCTTTTAACATTTTAGAATAAGGATCAAGTTTCTTGAAATTAGTTTTTTTTTTAAATTGGTTTATTCACTCCAAATAAAGCTTTTCCAACCTGTTTAATTTTTAACCTTTACTTTTATTGTTTGTTTTTTTTTCTTTTTAGATTAACATCTACTTTATATGCAACTTTATAAAAACAAACTTTATATAAAGTTTGTTTTTATAAAGTTGCATATGAAGTAGATGTTAATCTAAAAAGAAAAAAAAAACAAACAATAAAAGTAAAGGTTAAAAATTAAACAGGTTGGAAAAGCTTTATTTGGAATATAATTATATGCAAATTATAATTATATGCATATAATTATATGCAAAATTAATTTACTAAAGTTTTCACAAGTGTAAAACAATCAAAAGTCTAATAAAAAAATGTTTTGTTTGACCTTCAAAAGTAACAAAGTTTTGCTTAGAATATGCAAAATTAATTTATATGTTCTAGAAAAAGAAGAAGAGCATAATTGTGCAGAGCAGTAATCATTGTGATTTAATGATTTTTGTCTAAAAAATTGGCTTTCAAAAAAATAAAGATTTTAATTCACAAAAATGCCTTCCTATTTTTAACATTTTATAAAGGGATAAATCTTTTCCTGCCTTTTTATAAATAATATATTTACATGCACTATCAGCTAGTGTCAGACAAGTTTAATTGCATCAACACTTTTAGTACTCTAGATTTTTAAAGAATAACCCAATAAGCAAATGTAAAAGCTGACAAATTTATAGAAAATATTTCCAACTAAAAATAGGACTATTTGGTATATTTCTTAAAACTGCAACTTCATAAAAATCTTAGCTAATATTAAAGACTGTGCTATGAAGAAACATAGCTGTGCTATGAAGAAACAATAATATTGTGAAATAAAAAGGATCTTTTAAAAAAATATAAGAATGCTTTGCTTTATAAATAGAAAAAAAATAGTAAAAATATTATAATCAAGTTGAATTTATTAATAAGGTTTTATAACTAATTCATTATAATACTAATTTATCTGTTTATCTATTTATTTAACTAATTTATCATGTAAAACAAAACAAAACAAAATCTATAACAAAAATATTTTATAATTCAATTACCCTTTCATAGCAACACTTCCTTTCTTGTAAACAATATTCTGAAAAAAGTATTTTATAACTTTAAACATATGAGAAAGTGTGTGTACATGTGTATACATAAAACATGTGTTAAATTAAAAAAATATCCACCATATTTTCTATGCTTTCCATATTAAATTGATAAATAAATCACTCGATTATAATTTGATGATGTTTTTGTTTGCACATAGATAAATTGTAATGTTTTTTTTTTAAGTACAACATGAAAAACTAAAGCTAAAACCTTACAACTAAATAATGCGAATTAATAAATCCATTAGCATTCATATTTATAAGTATATTAAATATATTTTTAAATGAGGAAACAATTATAAAAGACATAAATACACAACATCAAAAAAAATAGAAATCAAGATCCAAAAAAAATATAATACATAATCTTTTCTGTAAACTAAATCGTGATTGGAAAGTAGGCTACTTATATAAATACTTAAAACAAATAGAAGGTTAGAAAAATCTGTTATTGTTGTTTGCCATTCAATCCCATTGATACATAAAGTGTTACAGACTATTTATAATATATATAGATTTATATTCCATCACAAACCGAAATATTTACTTAAACATTTTTTTAATTTTCACGTTTTTATTTAAATAAAAATTCTATACGCAATTATTAAAAATAAAAATCTATAAAAGATTTATAGATTTTTATTTTTAATAATTTTTTACGAATTAGATAAATATAAAATACCTGTTCTTTCTCTACGACATTGAGAATCCTTAGTCTTTCTTCATCAGTTAGACCATCCAAGTTCAAATCATCAATACTAGGGTTTAAATAAAAGTTACTGAGCGGAAAAGAGTTCCGTGCCATTTGGATTATGCTTAAAATTTTCTTTTTTCTACAAAAATAAAAAAATTCAGTTTTAATGATGAATTAACTCAAAAGCGGATTTGATCGGAGATCGAGAGAAATTATAGTTAACTTACTTTGTGTATGGATTTTGTGCCGCCAAGTAAGATAGAAAACGCAATTTTTAGGATATTGATAATCAATGTGGCATAAGATATGTTTTAAATGCAAACTTTCAAAACATATTTCATGCCACGTTTTATTAAGTTTGAATTCAAAAAAGCGTACTTATCAAAGATGTAGGGCCAAATGATACACACGGTTCATTGTAATTTTCCATGGTCGTGGTTGCCCTCACGGATTTGTGCAACATAATTTTTTTTCTTGAGGCAGAGCATTTAACTTGTAAGTTCACGCCTCCTCCTTTACCAATGTTGCTTATGAGGCTAGAGCTGGCGTGGAACCTCGGACCTCTGGATGTTCTGAGCTAGATCTCTAACCACTGCGCCACGGCTATTCAAATTTAATTGGCAGTTGTCTGCTTATGATTAACAACTCATACTCATAAAAAAATCCAATTTTGTCTTTAACGATCTCTTGATAATCTCATAAATCTATTACTAGCATGTTATTTTTACACGCATTTTTATTTTTTTAACATTTTGTTCTTGCAAATTTGAAACTTTTTCTTGTAATCTGTATAGTTATAGACTAAATTGCTTTTCACTAATCTAAATATTAAAAAAAACCTTTGATAACCTTCAAAAATTACCAATGTTTTTGCTATTTTTTGAAAGTTATCAGAATAAGATGCAATTCTCACCAGGGGCCGATCCAGCATTTCTTGGTCTTCGAGATATTTAACTTTCAGACATGGAGCTAGCTCCAAATATTTATATGTTTATACTTATGTCAAATTATTAAGGTTTGCAAAAAATTGCGATGAATGGAAGCTGGGAACAAAAAGCACAAATTTTTCGCCCATACCCCCAAACGTGAAAGCAACAAGTTGATAAAAAATTTTTTGTATAATTTTCAACTAGACTTATATTCATCGAGAAATTTTAAAACTCGTAGTATAATTTCTCAGTTCAAAAATTATGACCATATAAAATCTGTAACCCCCTCAAATTGAGGGGGGCCCTAAACTTTAAATGGTCATAATTTTTGAACACTAAAATATTTGGCAATGAAATTTAAAATTTATTGATGAGTATAAGTCTAGTTGATAATAAAACAAAAAATACCCCCCCCCCCACCCACCCACACACACATACATATATATACACTGCAGGCCAAAAGTTTCCGGACACTTGATATTTTTATATAAAAAGCTAAAATCTATCCTGTATCATTAAATTAACCAATAAAATTAATTTATAATACTTAAACTTACTAATTTTAAGTGTTTATGTAAGTTTGAGGTCAGTAATTGGGTATTACTGACCTCAAACTTAAATAAGTAAGTTTTTTTTTATAATTGTTTATTTTAACTTGATATATAGCGTTACATTACTCTTAAAAGTTTGGTCTTGTTAAAGTTATTTATTTGTTAAAACACGAAGTAAATATTTATAATATAATGATAGCCGACTAAAATGATTAAGAATATTTAGTTTTGTTTAGTTTTCATTTGGTATTTTTTTTTTTTTTTTTTTTTTTTTTTTTTTTTTTTTTCTCTGTTTTAATATAATATAAGATTTTACAACTTCGTAATATAAAATTTCAATAAATAAAATAAGTAAAACAGATAGGGGCTCAAAGAAGATGAGGATGACAGTACGTTATCACAATCTTTTCATAGAGCCCCTATAACAAGATTTCAAAAAAATATCGTAATATGTTACAATATGCGTAATAAAATTTCAATAAAATATCGTAATAAAACGCGTAATTCGTTAATAAAATTGATAAGCAACCAACAAAAGTAGAAATAAAACAAAAACAGATTTATGAGAAATTATTCAAAGTATCATTAACCAAAAACGTTTCTTATATTTTAAAAATTTCTTTTTTTGTTAAAAACTTGAATGAACTTAACGAATTTACCGTACCTTTGAATCCTTTTTGAAAAGTATTCCATACTTTTGGACCTCGATATAGAATGCTGTACTCTGAATATTTGTTTATTATCCGAGGCAGTTTATATGTGTTGGTCATATTCGCTCTAAGATTATAGCTATCATTTTTATTTATTTTAAACTTGTTATTAAAGCTTATAGGAGAGATATTGTGATTATAACGATACATGAAAATTAAATGCTGGTAGATATTTATTTCAAACACATTCATCATTTTCATATCTTTCATTAAGGGTTTAGCGTGTTCACGCCTATTTTTTGAGTAAATGATTCTGCAGGCATGTTTTTGAAGACTATAAATTTTTTTAATCTTCGCCGCTTGAGTACTTGCCCATGAAATGTTTGCATAGCTGATGAGGCTATGAATTAGCCCAAAGTAGATTAATTTAAGACTATTTTTATTGACGTAGGAGCGAACTCGATACATCAAACCTATTATTTTGGTGATTTTTGACTGGATATATATTATATGTGGAAGCCAGGATAATTTTTCATCAACAATGATTCCTAAGAATCTTATATTGGATTGCTTATTTACTAGTTTATCATTTAGAGATAGGTTAGGCAACTTGAGAGGAAGATTTTCTTCTTGTGTTTTTTTGTGAAATAGTATATACTTTGTTTTCTCAGCGTTAAGTGAGAGTTTGTTTGCCTTAAACCAGTTGTTTACTTTACACAATTCAATATTCATGTCTGCATATAATTTCTTGATATCATTGTTGGTGAGAAATAAGTTTGTGTCATCTGCAAACATGACCGAGTTCATTTTTAAAGATGCATTACAAAAGTCATTTATATATATATGAAAAAGAAGTGGACCAAGAATCGATCCTTGCGGGACTCCACATATGACATTTAATACTCCAGATTGGACATTATTTACATATTGTTTTCTGTTTGTAAGATAGCTTTTAATCCAATAATAAGTTTTATTTATTATTCCGTAATGCCTTAATTTATCTAATAGAATGCAATGGTCCACTGTATCGAATGCTTTTGATAAATCAAGAAACACTCCTAAAGTAAATTAATGATGGTTACATTAAAAATTCTTGAAAAAAATTTTAAAATTTTATAATTCGACTATTTAACTAAAAATATGGGTAAGAAACTTTCTTTAACGGTTGCAAAACGTTCTGAAATAATTACATTACATAAAGAAAGTTATTCAGTTTGTAAAATTTGCAAAAAATTAAAAGTTGCCAGAAGTACTGTACAAGATACCATCAAACGATGGAAAGAAACAGGCATTTTTGAAGACAAAAAAAGATCTGGTAGACAACGGAAAACAACAAAAGCAGAAGATAATAGTATAATATTGATGAGTAAAAGGAATCGAAGACTTACGGTCCCGGAAATAACTTCAGGCTTTAATAGGAGTCATTCAAAATCTATTTCATTAACCACTACGAAACGACGTCTTAGACAAGCAGGACTTTCTGGCCGTATAGCGGTCAGGAAACCGTTGCTACGGATTGGAAATAAAAAGAAAAGGTTACAATGGGCTATAGACCACCAAAATTGGACAGAAGGAGACTGGGGAAAAGTACTATGGACCGACGAGTCCAAATTTGAACTGTTTGGGCAAAGACGTAGAATTTACATCAGAAGAACAACAAAAGAAAAAATGATCCCAGAGTGTTTAGTGCCGACAATCAAGCATGGTGATGGGTCAGTTATGGTATGGGGATGTTTTTCTTTAGCTGGTGTTGGTGACCTAGTTTAAATTGGGGGTATTATGAAAAAAGAACAATATAAAACAAGTCTAGAAAACAATGCTATACCTTCTGGCTTAAGAACTATTGGTCGTAGTTTTGTTTTTATGCAGGACAATGACCCTAAACACACCTCAAAAGTATGTAAGAACTACATAAAGGAACAAGAGGATAATGGTGTCCTCAAAAACATGACCTGGCCGGCCCAATCACCAGATTTGAACCCAATAGAGTTACTGTGGGAAGAATTGGACAGAAAGGTCAGACAAAAATGCCCAACATCCAAAGAGCACCTGTGGCAGATATTAGAAGAATCCTGGTTATCAATTACACCCGAAATAATAGATAAATTAATACATAGGATGCCACGGATCGCAAAAAAAGTGATAAAAACTCGTGGGTTATTTTTTGACGAAAAGACAGTTTAATAATAATAGTGTTGTTAGTATTTTTTTTCTTTTATTTTTTTTATTTTTTTTTTTCTTAAATAGTAACTATATGTATCTTTTATAAAATAAATATGATATAAGAATTTTTTTGAAATAATTATGGGAGTTTTAATTAAAAAATTAAACAAAATCCAAGTGTCCGGAAACTTTTGGCCTGCAGTGTATATATATATATATATATATATATATATATATATATATATATATATATATATATATATATATATATATATATATATATATATATATATATATATATATATATATATTAGTTATTTCATTGATTATCTTATAATCTCATTGATTATCTATAAATCTTATTAATAATTCTTTACAATCACTGTCTCCGAGAAGAGGTACTAATAATATCAAACAATAATTATACAAAATAAAATATTAGATTCATTTGTTAGTATATATTCTTTTTTCCGTTGGCAGAGAATAAAGAACTTTCAAACTTTTGAAAAACTACATCTACCTTTTTCAACGACTAGAGCAAGTTAAAAATATTTTCCCTAAATTTTTTGCACATGTTTAACTTTTTTGTTTATTCCTTAAAAACCATATAAAGAATGTTTATGATATAATGAAGTTCACAAACAATGCATAATTTACAAAAACTAAAATATACTAAAATAAAATACTGCAAACACGACAGTCCAAACTTCAATGAGTGCATAACATGAATAAGTAATGGAAGAAATGAAGATATAAAAAGTAAAGAAAAAGAAATAAAGGGTAAAAAATTTAAAGGTGGTAAAATAAGTTGCCGAAGGAGAACATTTTGTTTCGTGGAGCTTTTTTTTGGAATAAAAAACATTTTTATATCTCTTCGGAATGGAGTTACATCTCATTCAAGTAAAAGCTGAAAAATTTTGTTTCTTGATGTTTATATTTAAAGCATTAAATAATTTCAATATTTTTAATTTTAAATAATTTTTTATTTACGAGCGGTTCTCGATGACAAGTTCCGATTGATCTTCTGTGATTTTCCGCATTCTTTTTTTTAATCAAACATTTGTAAAATTGTTTTATCTTTTACTTATTTTTCAGTTTTCAACTACTTTTTTATGTCAGCGACTTACTGAAAAAACGCTTTACTGAAAAGTTTAAAATAAGGAATAAAAAAAAAAGTAATAAAGTGTAATTGGGTTTTCTTTGTTTTCTTGGAATATTTGGCGGTAAATTGTTTATTTTATTAGCTAAAAATTTTATTTTTTTATTAATCACTCTACCTTTGCGGTTGTTTCTCATTCTTTCCAATGTTTTAACAACTAACTCAGCTCGCTCCTTTTCTCTAAAGGCATCTTTTCATTCTGTAAGGTTTTCATCTTTTCATTCTGTAAAGTTTTTGATAGGCTGTTTGTAATTGCATACAGATGTCGTCTTGACATCAGAACAAAATGAAAAAGTTAAAGTTTGTTAGATTTTTACACCAATTTTTTTATTTTGTACCAAATTCAAAATTTTTTGTTAACGATTGCTTCCATCGTTACAAAAGCTTATCCAATCATTATCCGGTAGTTTTTCGTTTTTATTATTTTAAAATTAGATATACTACGGTTGGTCACATTAGTAAAAATAGTAACGTTGTCATTAAATGTTATAAACTCTTAAAAGTTTAAAGTTTTAGATTGTTCAATAAAGCAGAGAATTATTCCAGACCATACAAAAATTGCCAAAGTTACACCAGTTTTCAAAGTTGGTGATTAGTGTTACAAACTATTGCACAATCTTATCGTTGTTATCCAGTATCTTTCAAAAACATATTGCCCTAATAGCCTTCGTGTACATTTTATGTTTTCATAAGATTTTGCGAAACAAAGTTTTTCACACCGACTAATTTCACATTCATGAAGATTTCATGAATGTTCAATAAAAATCAACTTTTTTTGCTTTCATGCCAGCAAAGTCTTGATTTAATTGTGAATAATGCAAAGAATAGACGATATCTCGTTCGATAGATTGCCAGATTGCGTTCTCAAATAGATTTTGATTAATTTTAATTTGGAAAAACTTCTTTCACAACAGTGATCGGAATCGTCAAAGCTTTACAAAGGGCTATAGCAACATTTTGAACAGTAGTATTTAAACCATGATCATAAATAAAACGTGAGGCATCAAGAAAAGACAAAGCAACATCTGGAAAAAAATTGGAAAATGTTTACATTTTATTTCATAAACTCTTCGGATTAAAAACTGAACCAGATGTATCTTTGGGTGCAATATTTAAATTCTAACAACATTTCATCAAATCAATTTGGTGTAACTTTGAAACGTTTTTAAAATTGTGCAGAATTTTAAAGAGACCTTACTAACGTTCCATTTGTTCAAAACGTATAGTTACAAACATAACTGCTTGATTTAATAAAACATTTAAAAATTCAACTCGATATTTTACTTTTGAATCTGTTAATGATTCATCTATGCTTTCGTTATCAAACTGCTTAAGCGCTTTATTTCTTCTCAAGCTTATGGCAGCTAGAAATTAGATTTCATCTCGCTTCATTTCTGTACTTAAGCTAATTCTTTGACTAAAGTTTGAGCAGATGTGGTTGCAAATTTTACACATTCCAGTGTGTCCATTTGCATGTTTTTTGATTGCATCAATTTGCTGACGTTATTGATTTGAAACAATAAATCGTAAAAGATAACTTATGTCACCAAGAATGGAAAGTACCCTGCTGCTGATAACGACCAGCTTATTGTAGTGTATTCATAATATATATAACGAACACACTATTTTGTATTTCTAGCATGCATCAGAAATAAGCTTTACTGACAGATTTTGTACATGAGTTTTAAAGATCTTCCATTGCTGTGTTGAAGCGGCAAATAAAAGATAAACTTGATGCAAAAAATTTTGATTTCTAAAAGTGTCATTGCAACGACTTATGATTTGCCATGTCTCTAAAAATTATATTAAAGTGGTTGCCATGGGACACCCTGCCCATGTCTATATCTGGGCCTAAATGTTCTCTTAAACAAATAATGTACAGATGTTTCTTAATTAGGAATACTCGCTAATTGTTTTCAAACAATCTTTTGCATTAATAAATTTCTCACTAAGTATTTTATCAGTTTTAAAGCTTAAGTGTCTGTTTCAAGAGTCTCGGTTGTGCATTAATGGCTTTGCAAACCCTTCTTCAGTTTTAAGCTGCAGCTTTCTTTCCTTTTAGTGATTTGTAATTTTTTTTCTGCAACTTTGTTGTCATAATTATTCACTTTTAACCCTCTCAGTACAATACTTTACACGTTAACCGCTAAGTTAAACAGCTTGGTAGGGCAAGTTGAGTAAAAGACAAACATATGCGCATAATTGATAAACCTTTAATAAAACTACTATTAAGAATAGGTGTCTGCATTTATAAATTTTTTAATTTATACGTTTTGATGACAAAAGTACTACAAATAGTAATTAATATACAATATTAGAGAGTTTAAGCAAACACGCGTTATCTCCAGGCGGTGTTAGTACAAACGCTAGCAAGTTTGCTACCACGGCAAATTTAAAAAACGTTAAGCATGAAAAACCTTTAGCATGCGCGTTTTAAGTCATTAATTTTCATGTCTTATTTTTAAGTTAAAAGTATTTCCAAAAACAATTTCAAAAACAGTACCAATAACAATTCCAAAAAAATCTGCTCTATAAACAATCAAATCAATCTTACTAGAAAATCTGCATCAAAGTTTACCTTGAATTTAAATATGACTTTAGGAGTTAAAGAGACATTAACTTCAAAAATATTAAAACAAATCATTCAAAACAAAAGAATGAGTTTTAAATCATTAATTATTTCTGTAACGTACGTTTTTAAGCAGTGGTAAGAAATAAGGGGTCGTCCATAAATTACGTTACGCTATAAGGGGGAGGGGGGTTGGTCTTTTAAGATTTCTAGCGTACGTTTTAAACACGACGCGTTAGAAAAGAAGTTTCCCATATTACCTATTTACAATAAATTATTTTGTATTCCTACCACTGCCTCGACATAACTCTCGTATGCTTAAACTCTCTATTAGAAACAAAACTTCACTTAGTAAAATACACGCGGAAAAAAATGCAAAACAAAAAATTTCGAGTAAACAAATATATAAGGGGTCGTCCATAAATTACGCAACGCTAAACTTATTTAAAAAACAGAAATAGGAAATCATTTTCTCTTTTGCACGGCAATTTTTATTGGGCTAAAAGGGGTATTTTTATTTTTAGTTTAATTAAAAACACTGCGAGGGAAAACTTTTGTTTTTGTCTATTAGTTAAATTAGAGATTATGAATGAATTCTCGAAATGAATTCTCGAAAACCCTTACCTTTGAAAGTTACCTATTTAAAGTTTCTAAAGTAATAAAAAAACAGACTCTAAACAGAGTTTATTTAAAGACTTATATTACTTCTGTCAAACATAGACAAACTACTTGGAGGATTCAAGTATATTAGATGAGCCGGACGTCATAATTCTTTTTGTAAAATCCAGATGGACTGGATTTTACAAAAAGAATTGTGCAAACCGTGTAATTGATAATACCGAAACTAAAAGAAAAGCTCAAGATCAAAAACAGTTTGAGTGTTGGTGGAGTCTGCAAAAGGCATTTGACACAGTTGACCGTAAAATACTTTAATCAAAGTTATGTCAGTATGGTTTCAAAGTAATTGCTCTTCAATGGTTTAAATATTACTTATTTAATCGTTCATAATTTGCCAACACTGTTAACGCATCCTCTTAAAATAACCGAATAAACCAACATTAATACATGAGTGAAATACTCTAAAACATATCGTTAAAAATTTTATGTAATTTATTAGATCGCGGGAAATGCTTATTGACCAATTTTAAAAACACTTTTCCTATGTTAGTAGAAACATTTTTGCTATATGGGGGGTTGAACCAAATTACATTTCTAGTTCTATTTCGTTTTTTTGTATTCTTTTTTTCAGAGTCAAATGTTAGTTCAAAATTTTCAAAACCACTTTTTTTTAAGGCATCTTCAAATATTCGTTTAGAGGAATTGAATACATTTTCATTTGAGGAGTTTTGGTTTAGTCTGTTATTAATTGAAATCGGGATTTGTTTTAGAACTTGGGGTGGATGGTTAGAGTTAATGTTAATATATAATAGTTCATCGTTTGGTTTTTTGAAAGGCTTATATGAATTTTCAGAGAGGTTAAACAGGTTAAAACGTTTTTTTGTATTCTTTTTTTCAGAGTCAAATGTTAGTTCAAAATTTTCAAAACCACTTTTTTTTAAGGCATCTTCAAATATTCGTTTAGAGGAATTGAATACATTTTCATTTGAGGAGTTTTGGTTTAGTCTGTTATTAATTGAAATCGGGATTTGTTTTAGAACTTGGGGTGGATGGTTAGAGTTAATGTTAATATATAATAGTTCATCGTTTGGTTTTTTGAAAGGCTTATATGAATTTTCAGAGAGGTTGAACAAAAAAACGAAATAGAACTAGAAATGTAATTTGGTTCAACCCCCCATATAGCAAAAATGTTTCTACTAATATAGGAAAAGTGTTTTTAAAATTGGTCAATAAGCATTTCCCGCGATCTAATAAATTACATAAAATTTTTAATCGAAATACAATTAAAGTTAGCTACAGTTGCACAAAAAATATGGAAAGAATTATAAAAGGTCACAATAAGGCTTTGTTAAACAAAAAAGAAATCCTACATGAAAAAACTGCAGAAAATTGTAATTGTAAACAAAAAATCAATTGTCCAATGAGTGGAAGTTGTTTATCAAAAAATGTGGTATATAAATGTGTTGTTTCCTCTAAGAATGTACCTGATAAACAATATATTGGCATAACAGAGGGTGAATGGAAAAAACGTTTTGCCAATCATAAGCAATCTTTCAAGAATAAAAAGTATTCAAAAGACACCATGCTGTCAAAATATATATGGGAGTTAAAAGAAAAAAATATTGATGATTTTATACTGAATTGGTCTATCCTTAAAACAGCGCCTGCATATAACAATATTTCCAAAAAATGCATACTATGCCTACAAGAAAAATTTGAAATAATTACACATGCAAATCAAGAATGCTTATTAAACAAAAGATCGGAATTAATTTCTAAATGTAGGCACGAAAATAAGTTTCTCCTAAAAAACTATAAAAATAAATGAGTTCAAATAATATTTACATTAACTACCCTTTTTAAAAAAACATTTAAAAAAATAGCACAAGTAATCATTTCTAAAGAATTCTTTTTATAATAGTGTCAGCAAATTCCACAAGTGTGTGAAAATTTACAGTAGTTAAGACATTTGCAACTTCCTGTAATTTAATTTTTGGTATAAATTGAAGTTTTATTAATTTGATCATCCATTTCTGATGAATCTTTGTTGATGAAACACAGTGTTAAATGGAAAAAATTTTTGTTAAGTGATTTTCTACTAATATATAATTGCTCTGTTCTTTTAAGAACATTGAGCACTCTATTGTGTAGAATACTTTTTAAAGTTGTTTAAATATATATATATATATATATATATATATATATATATATATATATATATATATATATATATATATATATATATATACACATATATATTTAATATACACACACACATAAAGAAAAAGAAGTACTGTTCCACTAGAAGAACAATTATTGGAAGATAACAGTAGGATACCACTCAGAATCCAAATTGTAGGTCGCTTCCATCAATAGGAGACAAGCACGCATAAAGCAAATTAAAAAAAAGTAAAAATTTATGGCAAAAGAAATAAAATTTTTCACATTTATCAATTTAAGTTGTACTTGCAAAACTGGATAGATAATGTCTAAAACAAAGAAAATACAATCCATTGAATGATGCTTTATTCACAAAATATTGATATTCACAAAAAAAGATGGTGAATGGCTTTGCAGTGAGGACAAAAGATTGTATTATCTTCTGATTGAAAGCAAAGCACAAGTCGAGTATACAACTGGTAAGGCTGATATTTCAAAAAATATCTATCCATTCAAAAGGAGAATAATATCCTTGAAGCCTACTTCAACAACAGTAAAGGCAACAGCAACATTGTCAACTTCCAAATCTGAGTTTCAGGCAAGAAATGCATCGAAACAAAAACTGGAACCAAACTAGTAACATTTTCATAGTTACCAGCAAAGTAGAAACCATTTGTTGACTGTTATCTTGAGATTGACATTCAGAAACCTTCTCAGTCTGGTATATTCAAATCATCTATTAAAGAAACTGTTAAACTTTCTCACTTACCTCAGAAACAAAGGCTCCGTGGTTGAAACCCCACCTCTGGGCAAGTTTTGCGACATTTGTTAAGAAGGAGGCGCGAACTTCCAATTAAATGCTCATCCGCGGTGCTCCGTGATAGAACCGTAAAAACTTCTTGGGGCACCTAAATAAAATTAGAACAAATAGAAGTTAAGTTACAAGCACAAGATCTTCTAAATGGAAAAGCAGATACTGTTGTTAAAGGTGTAACAGCTATTCTCCGAGAGAAGAGACTCACTAATCGACATTTGTTGATTCATCTTTTACAGATGGCGGACCATTTGTTGACTGACCAAATGAACAATGCAGATGATTATCGGAAGCTTTTTTGTGCCAACTTGCACAAAAAAGCGTTAAACTCAGTGAATCAAGTGTCTTCAAGAACTTTTTGGCATTTGTAAGAAAAAAAAAGAACCCCCATTTTAAATTTATTTTGTCTAACAAAATATAAGATTTGTATATCACGTTTTAATTAAGCTGAATACTACATAACATTTTTTCGATATATATGGTAGCCTTTTGTACTTGTGGAATTGTTATTTAGGTTTGTAATTTTATATTTACTTGTAATTTAGAGTGTTATGATGTAGAAATTAACATTAAAATGCTTAAAAACTACATAATAACTCTCCAATTAAGCCACCTCTGGGCAAGTTTTATAACATCGGTAAGGAAGGCGTGAACTTCCTTTAAAATGCTCGTTCGTAAGATGAGACTGTAAGGACTTCTTGGGGCACCTAAAATAAGTAAAAATAGTTCTTGTATAAATTAACAGTGTGCGTGTATAAATTTTATATACACGCATACTATTAATTTTATATCAGAATTATTTGAAAAGGATTTTCGTTAATCTATATTATTATTCCATATTTTAGTTTTCATATACTTATTTTGTAGTTTCATTTGGTATTTTCATGATAAACTTTTTTACCCGTGATTTTATTTCTATTTACTTCCTTTCTATGAATTTTTTTAGTTTCAATTTCAAGAGCTATATTTGCCGGCCTCAAAATATATTTACCTGCTTTGATGACATCGTTAAATTATCACAAGTCACTGATCTAAGATTGCGATTGTGGATATTACTTGTAAGCTTAAAATTCTTGTTGAAACCCATTGGTATATTTCTGTGTATAACATCCCATGCAAAGGCACAGATCAAAAAGTAAATTATTTAAGGATATCAGAGTTTTTAAAGAAGTTTTTTATTTAAGAGTTTTTGATTGAAAGTAAACTGTTCTCAAAGATTTATTTTGAAGGTTTAAAATTTTTTTTTTTCATTGATTAATGTTGTCCTCATATCTGACATTCTTTGTGAAGATTTGACCCAAAGATAGCATGCCAGATATTTATTAAGATTTCATAATTTAGTAGTGTCTTAGCTTTGCTAGCATTTTATTAACTTGACTTTTTTGAATGGAAACTGATTTTAATTGATAACTAAACAAGAGGTTTCCATCTACTATTATACCAAGTTATTTTATTTTTGCAACACTATTCAATTTTTGTTCATTTATTCTAAAATTATGTTTTTATCAGAATTTTTTTGGTATTTAGTGAAATTTGTTTGCACGTAACCACTTAGTTAAACGTGATTATTCATTTTTAAGATAAGTTAATTAGTTTACTTTAGGGCTTTTTTAACTATTATTAGGTTGGTATTATCAGCAAAATAATAGTTCTAGAGTATTTTACACATGTTGTAGAAACACTTATTGTAGATTATAAGTTAAGCTCATGGATTTCCACATGAACCAAATAACTTTCATGTAGTTTGCCAACATCACAAATCTTTCATGTAGTTTGCTAACATTTGACCAAAGTAGGCACTACTTTAAAAATTATAAATAGGTCAAAGGTAAATTCCAGATTTGAATGATTTGTTTACTATGATACTAAGTAGGTAAATAAGACTTTGGGATTTATAGATATATAGTCTATTAAACAATTATAGATATATCGTCTAGATATATAGTATACAAATATATAGTTTATAAAACGATTCAGTGATTTTTTACATAATAATAAAAAAGACTTCAATGCTAGAATTCAACTACTGCATTAAATATTTTTGTGTCAATAAGCTGAATTTAAAGAGCTAAATCTTTATTATTAATCATTTTAAAATAAATGCTTTGCCTGTGTTTCACTACGGCAATTTGTATGTTTACTCGAAATTTTTTGTTCTGTATATTATCATTTTTAATTTACCAAACAAAATTTAATTTCTAATACCGTGTATTCATCGCAACATATATAAACTTATGCAAATAAAGATTTTATGCAACTATCTTGAACTTTGAAAGCCTAATAAATAATAGTAAAGATAACAGCTATTTATAAATTTACAAATAATAATTATCAATCATATATATATTAATGACTCTCTATGATATATAGTAGAGCAGAGATTAGCTTGCGGAGAATACTTTAAATTACAAAGTAATTTACAAAAGCTATTTGAATTTTTATCAAACATTTGCAAAAGATATTGTACTCAGCAAATAAAATCTTGATGGAAAGTAACTTTCACATGACACAATCAATAAGCTCCTCAGAGAAATGTTACATCAAGTATGTTACAATCGTTGACTTGACTTCATTCAAATAGCTCAAATATAAGCTATTTCAGTTGATAAAACCAGAGACGTTTCTAAACTAGAGGAGTTAGTTTTAACAGTTAGATGGGTGTTATCAACAGTTAGATGGGTGATGGATTAACATAAAGTACATAAAGATTTTGTAGAATATGAAAAGAATGATGCTTGAAACATGCATGAATGTAAAAAGACTGATGCAAAGACCAAAACTAAAATTATAAAATATAATTTAATCAGATGCAATTTTCCATTAAGTAGACTTTGGGACAAACTAATGGCCGTGCTCCTGATCTGCAAGATAAAATATCTAGCATTGCTACTTGAATACTGCAAGGAATCCAAAAAGCCATATATATTTCCCTCTTAAACCACATTCCTTATCTGATACTACAAGAAATAGGTGACAACTATCTTATGGTTAGAAACGCATTAAATTTAGTATTTTACATCCATAATTTACAATTAGTAACATTTACAATTAGTAACATTTGACATTGATACAAACTGTATCAATGTCAAATGCTAATGCGAAAAAGAGTTTTTTGCAATTCGACGTTTAAAAACTTATTTTCAGTGTACTATGACGAAGGCACGCTTGAACCACTTTCTACTTCAACATGTTCACAAACACATGACAGACTCCATCAATCTTTGTTATGGACAATTTTCATAATGGGAAATGATTGTCGTCTAACTTTTCTTGGCAACAGTTCGACATTAAAAAGATAAGGTGTATATTAATATCGGAAATAAAAATTATAAGTTTTTTTGTTTCAAGTCGGATTATTATGTGTGAAACTAAAATTTAGATCAGTGTTCCTTGAAATTGGACGTGGCTTGCCTCTGGAAATGAAAGGAGCAATAACTAGCCTCATTTTAAATCTTGTGTTAGGCCGCCAATCAGTTATTGATGAATTAGAGGCTGATACGCCTCTAATTCATTAATAACTGATGCGCCTCTAATTTATAATACTTTTATTATTCTAATGCAAAAAAAAACTAAACGAATCCAGTAATAAATCTGTCTGATAAGCAACCACAGAATTATGTCTCTGATACTTCTAAAAGCGTGAAAAAGAGAAAACTATAAATTGTCAATTCCAACAATCTAAAAATTGACAGCTTTGTTACAAAACCTACCAGTGGCTTTATTTAATTGTAAATCGGTGAAGACAATGTATTGGCATTTGAGTGCCAGAATGTATCAACCTTTTTTTTTTCTTAAAAGACATCAAAATCTCAGGAAATCGAATCCGTATTCCAGATATTTTTTTTTTTCAATTGCACATCCCAATCTTAACCTTATCATTAATGACTTTTGAAGCAACAATCGAACAATTTGGTTTTTTGAGACCATTGCCGAAACCTTCGACTTCTTTTGACGTAACCTCAACAGTTAGGCTAAGATAAATCTTAAGAAAGCTGGATTAAAAAAACTGAAAATAAAAAGTTGTGCACCACACGGTGGTCATCATAAAAAGATGCAGTGAGAGCCCCTAAAAGTTATGCTGATGTTCTCAAATTGTTGGTTTGCATTGATCTGACAAGCAAAAACTCAGAGAAACATACAACGCTAATGCATTAAGAAAGCGAATTAAGAATTTCAGGTTTATTGTTTGCATCAATAATGAGTCATTTTTGATTGCTATAAATTTCTTATTACAAAAACTACTAAGCTTTCTGCATCAGTTTGTCTCCTCTCAGTAGCTCAAGATGACATGAAATTTTTCAGAAACTCTTGGGAAGGTGTCTAAATGACTGCCAAAATTCAACCCCCTGTTCGAAGAATTCAAACTTAGGAAAATAAAAAGGTTCTATAAAAAACTAAATAAAGCAGATTGACAGATTCAATTTGACCTTTCTAAATTTAGATTTTTTACAAGTTAGTAGATGCAGCAATACACCGAGCTGGAATGGTGATTTCAAGGACTGTAGCAGGTTGCAAACATTTTTAAGAATGGAGAATGAAGCTTATGATTTTTAAATGCATTAAAAAAAATTTGTTACTAAATAATAATATAAATAGTTTAACTTAAACCTAACTGAAACATTACCTCCGATAATGTTTCCGAGTTTTGAATACGCCCGTAATAATATGCTCGTGCTAAATAAAACACTCTAAACAAATATGCTTTTAAAAATATCTCTAAGAAGATGTTGATGCTCTGACACAATTGTTGAAAATCACCATAACAAAAATAATCTTAGTAAAAGTGTTTGAGACTAAAAAAAGGAGTCAAAAAATACCAAATCTCAACTATTAAATAATCAACCATTTATTAAACTACCATAAACTTCAATTGTCATTTCCAGACTTGAAAAAACCTAGAAACCAAAACGTAAAGATTATATTCACACCAGATAATAATTTAAAAAATATATTTTGTGACAAAACTACCTCCAAACACAAACCTAGGCGTCTACCAGCAAAATTGCTTGTGCGGTTGTAATATACCAGGTGAGCCAAAAAAAGTGCGACTGTTAAATTAGGATAGGTTTGGTTAGACCTGGAATAAAACATTCAAAATTTTTGAAGCTCTAAATATAGATAAAACATCGATTAAACATCTTTAAACAATTTTTTTTAAAAAAACAAAGTAAAAATGAAGAAACGAACTAATTATTGAACTTCTTGTTGTTGTGTTGAAACTTTCAAGTTGTCGAAACTCTGGGTGTACATTTTTTAAGAAATCATGTAAGATCAATTAAAGAGACGTCTATGGAAATAAACATGGTAGCTAGAACACTCTTAAAAGATGATGTTTGAGCTAGGTTATTGGCTCGAACTGCTAAACCATTACTCACTGCTGCTAACGTGACAAAAACTTTGAAAAGATAAAGCATAGCCTTGCTTTTCCTAAAAAATGACTTGCCAATTTTACTGTTTTCATATGAAAAACTTTTTACAGTGGACAAGACCTCAAACCGTTGAAATGATAGAGTTCTAGTTAGAGATAAAATTTCTGACTATTACCTACAGTTTTAAAAGTTTTTTCTTATTACCGACAGTTTTTTTTAGCGCACTTTAATAATTTAGAAAAACAATTATATGACTTATGGATCCAAACTACACAAAGAAATAAGTTTAAAATCAAGAAATGTAAATGTAATGTAAAATGTAAAAATATATCAAATGTATATATATAAAAATGTATGTTTATATATATATATAATATATGTTTACATATATATATATATATATATATATATATATATATATATATATATATATATATATATATATATATATATATATATATATATATATATATATAATATATATATACATACATATATATATATATATATATATATATATATATATATATATATATATATATATATATATATATATATATATATATTTATATATATATATATATATATATATATATAGATCTATAGTTTGTTGGCTTTGGGAAGAGCGGAAGGAAAAAAGTGATTCTTACGCCAACACATACGTCACTTTTAATTACTTTTGACTTTCGTCCAACATTTCCGTGTTGGACGAAAGTCAAAACCATTAATTTAATTACAAATTAATTGTTATATAAAAAAACCACAAAAACGCAAATTTAATTGACCAGAATGTTTTTAAAAACATTCTGAATGTTTTTAAAACATTCTGAATGTTTTTAACAATATAACAATGTTGTTTTTTTTATTTTTTTTAATAAAATGTTTTTATTTTTATTTTTTTTAATAAAATGTTTTTATTTTTATTTTTTTTACTGTAAATCATGCGCGGAGTGTTGCTACATCGACTATCTTATAGCCTGACTCGCAAGGTAGTGCTGCTACATCGACTGACAAATAGCCTGACTCGCAAGGGAGTGCTGCTACATCGACTGACAAATAGCCTGACTCGAAAGGGAGTGCTGCTACATCGACTGACAAATAGCCTGACCCGCAAGGGAGTGCTGCTACATCGACTGAGGGTTTGGTTGGGGCAGGCAGTCTATCATTATAAAAAAAAAAAAATTCCAGTCTTGCATTTTAATTTTTACTTTTTGTCAAAAAAATATGGAAAAAACTTTCGGACAACTCCTAAGCGTTCTATATATATATATATATATATATATATATATATATATATATATATATATATATATATATATATATATATATATATATATATATATATATATATATATATATATATATAGTTAATTTATAGTTAGGTTAATTGGTTTTTAACTTAACTATGAGTTACATTGGAAAATATTTTCCTTATTGAACACCGCATGTTATAATAATTTTGAATTATAATTTTCATTTATGTTAAGTAGTCAAGTGTAATTTTTTCTCTTCCAGAAAAATTTTGATTTCTTTTTTTACTTAAAAATAAAGTAATTAATAATAATTATTGATAAAACAATAACAAACTAAATAAAGTTAAAAATATGCATGATTATAATAATTAGCAATTAAATTTTACAAGTACTTTTTAATATCAAATTTACATTTCAATAATTTCGGTTCTTTGGTTCTTTTAGGTTCTTTGTTTTGCTCCTTAGTTTGGCTTGATGTATACTCAATCAACAACTAAAGAATACAGGATCAATGACTATTGTATCAATAAATACTGGTTTATTGAAAACTAAACTGGTAGAAGCTGAATCAGCAAACTTAATACTGAACTTCAGTTAACAATTATTTCCTGTGATCACTCTTAATCTAAAAATGAAGACATAAAATAAAATAACGACTATTAATATTGTAAAATAAACAAATATAAATAACTTGGAATCAAATAACAAATAACTTGGAATCAAAAATTATAAAAAAAAACTAGGACTTTTTCCATTAACCACACCCCTTTTACGCGATTTATAGCCTCACTCTTATTTTAGAATATTGATTGAACATTTTACTACAAAATATTTAATATAGATGTCAATAACAAGATTTTGTAATAAAAATATCAGTTTAAGAATATATGAAAATCAACAGTGTGGGACTAACCTTTTTTTTCTTCCATCTGAACTTACACCTGTGTGATGGGTGTATTCAACTTTATAGCTCTCCGTAGCCTCTTTTAATCGATATATAATCTCTTCGTGATCTTTATTCAATTCGATAAAATATTTTAGTCTGTTTCTCATTTTATAAATAACTGTTTCATCAAACTCTGCTTTTATCATTTCAAATCTTAGTTTTTCTTTTTGAATTAATCTATTTTGTTCTTCTTGCACACTTTTAAAATATTTTATAAATTGGTACAAGCTTTTTTTATGCTCGTGGGAGGAAATATCTTGACTCGATGACTTCAAACTCCACTGTTTTAGTTCAGTTCTTATTTTTGACTCCAGTAACATTTTTATTCTTTGCAGATTTTCGCATTTTAAGACAAACTCCTTGAAATCGTATTCCGGAGGGTTAACGCTAGAGACTTCCTATAGTTTTATAAAATTAAAAAGTATATTAGGTAAAATAAATATAATAATCAAAAATAATAACTATAATCAGCAACTTAGTTTAATAAAATTTGTCATCAGCAAATATGTATTTGCTCAAACGGAAAGTTACACCTCTGTAGGCCTACGTATAAAATTATGTATTATGGTTGCTTATATTCTTTGTAATAAATATGGGAATACTTTAAGAAATAGCTAACAGAATTATTGCTAATGAGAAATTTGTTTAAAAGCAATTTTTATTTATATATCTATTATTAATTGGTTTGATGAAATCATACATCGTTATGCCGTAGTCTTTAATTCCAATTCCACTTAATGAAATTGAGAATTAAATAACATATAACATTGATGCAAATCTAGTTCTTGTAATAGAAAAGCTATAAAAACATCAAACGTACATACCGGATTGAATCATCACCACTTACACAGAAAACTTGACAGAAACCACAACAATACGATAACATAAATTAACATAAATTAAAAAAAGCCTTTAGTTGTGTAATAATAAAAACATTTTTTTATAATAATACTAGATGATAATGTTGAGTTGGAAAAGTCTTTGTCACGCAGTTTCCTATGTCCATGTCCATTATTATGTTTTCCTGTCTTTCTGATATTTAAGTTCGTTTTATCTTACCAAAACTATAGTTCTCGGCTTTTCTCTTGGTAAGACAGTAAAGTTTGTATGCTTTCTGTTAATCATTTTTATTAATGTAGCACCCATCACGGCGAATAGTTTTTACAACTTCGAGACGGCTTATTACCAATTAAGGGCTTTATATTAAAGCGTTTGATAATCTGCGATTTTTTTTTATTACCTCTTTAGAGACTATTATGCTTTTTTTATTATATTTTTGCAACAACTCATTTGTAAAAAAAAAAAAATGCAAAAGATTATACTGACAGATATACTCTTACCTTAAGTGGCACCCGGGAGTGCATTTATTTTAATTATAATAAAGGGGGTAGAATAATTGTGAATATATAAAAGCATTGTAGTTTTACCATCTGGATAATTTAAAGTCACAAGCTGATTGAAGCAAATTGTTGATTAAGTTAAGACGTATTTAATTTTCATTGAATGTGCACGCAGCTTTTAAAATTAAACTTAGCGTTAATACGCCAAATGTGTTTAAGGTTAACGCATGCGTAATGAAGGGCTTGCTTCAACCTTTTGAGTATTCATATAATCTAAAAATGCTACAATGAAAAAAAAGCCAAAATAGAAAGTGATTACCATTTTTAAATTAAAAAAAGCATTAAACTAACGTTATTTAAAAAGTTGAAATATATATAAAAAGTATTTTGAACTTTACTGCTAACATCTTAGAAATCTTTATGCTCATATCATTAATCTACGGCAGATTTTCCACCCTATATATCGATATAATGATATGAGCATACTAAATGATTTCTAAGATGTAAGCAGTAAAGTTAAAAATTCTTTTCATTTTTTGGATCGACTTTTTGTGGTTATAACAAGAAGCAGTAGTTAGCGGCTCTCATCAAATTAAAACGCTATTCGTTATTTTTGCGTTGTTAAAATCTTATCATGAAAGAATTTGCGGCGCGAAATTTTGATGTTAAAATGTCCTAAAATTGCAGTGGTTTTAATAGGTTTTTTAATAAAAGTAAAATATAGTTATTTTTATTTAGCTTTAAGTCCTTATAGTATAATAATTTCAAATCCCAGGGACGAACCCAGACCTGTTTTGGTACTGCTGGAGCGGTATGGGCGCCCAAAAATTTTTTTCTTTTTTTTTAATTCTTTTTTTGCTTTTTTATTAAAAATAGAAAAAAAATTTAAGTTTAAAATGTTGTAGTATATAAATAATTTTCAGTTTATTAAATATACTTCATTTTTTCTTTCGGTCAATAAAATGAATTAAAAAGAAATAGCTTTTTTACGTAATTAGGGGTCGTCCATAAAGAACTTACGCTTTTTTTCTTCGACCCCTCTCCCCTCCCCCTCCTCCCGCATTTTGCAATAAGCTTTTTTGAGTAGCCTCCACCACCCTAAAAGTACCTACGCTTTTAACCTATTTATCTAACATTTTATGATATTTTTTTAAATTTAGAGTCTCCTTTCATATACAATCAACCCACTGCCCTCCCATCTTATATACGCCATCTGCAGACTCCCTCTTCCCCACAGAGCGTACGTACTTTATGGACGAACCCCTTACGTATTATTCTTTATTTACTAACTGAACTGTCATAGAGAAAACTGTCTGCGGAGTAACTTGTCCGGTCGGACACTTTACTCCGGAGTAGAACGTCTCAGTTTGTCCTATCCGTCCGTCTAGGACAATTTACTCCGGAGCAAACTGTCCTATGTTGGAGTAAACTGTCCTACTTTTTTTGCGGATTATTTACTTCGGACCACTCAAGCAATGTGTTTTAGCGTTTGTTTAAACGATGGTTTGAGAACTCGCGCATTATTCTACGGCATAAAGAAAACTTTAACACTTTATATACTAAGCATAATATTATTGTAATTAGCATAGTAGTATTATGCGTCACGTAGCTCATACAAATAAACCTGAAGTTTTTTAGTTCACAAGGTCATTTTTTACCTGTTTAAAAATTAAAAAAAATATATATAATATGTTAACACTGACATGTTTAAAACTTTATACTTCGTTTAAGGTTTAAGTTAAAAACAGTAAAAAATGAAAATTATATTTTTTATGTTATCTTGTATGTTTAACTATTTTTTTTATTTAGTACCTAATTGTTTTTGCAACCTTTATTTCAATTTATTTTAAAACCTAAATTAACTTTTGCCACATATATTACTAATATATGTTTTTTAAATGTGTTTTAAACAGAATTCTTTTTTTCGATCTTGTACAAAACATTAAATTGAAAATGAAAACTCGAAATTTTCAGGGTTTACTCTTTAACAATTATTTAAGGGACTGTAGCAGAATCATAGTAAACTCATGATAATATTTTGAGTTTTGAACAATTATCTTAAATAAAAAATGAATTTTTTCTTTTTGCTTTAACTGCTTAGATCTGCCATTATGATTTTTTGAAAATTTCCAGGCCAATAAAAATGTTCTGAAACCTTGTAGTGCTTGTTCTTTTTCAAAGGTGATAAGTAAGATGTACACTATGACAAGAACAAATAATTTACTTTCTCTGCTCTTTCCTAAAAATAATCTCAACCCGTAAACCCTTCTTTGTCATATATTTTAATTAATTACCTTCCATTCTAAACCTGGAAAAACATATATTCTCTTTTAATTGGGAGTGCAACTAATGGGATACACCCATTTAGTTAAGTAAATATTAACATCGAGAAAGTCTTTTTCTTCTTTTTCATCATTCACTTCACCATTTTAATTAAGAAACTAAAGCAAGTTTTTAAAAAATTCTATCTACCAAACTGGTTGACTTTGTCAACCAAATTATATTTTGACAAAAAAAATCTAATAATGTAGGTCATTTACAAAAAGTTGAAGTAAATACCATCTAATAATATTAATAATACAAATAAAAATGATAAAAATAAAATTACTGAACAACTACAAGAATGATAAGATAATTTTATAATTAAAAAAATCAGTATTCAATTTTAAACAACAATAATAAGCTAAAGCAGCTGAAAACTGCTTTAGTTTGTCACTATTCTATTAAATAAACTGTTCCATTAATGACACACAACTGCATAAACAACAATGATATGTTTGTTTGATTAGATAAGGTATACTTTGTGGGGTTTAAGAAATAGTACAACAGACATATTATAGTAGAGTAAATAAATGTAAATAAATGTAAAATAAATGTAAATAAATAATGGTACAAAACAGCAAAAAATAATGGTACAAAACAGCAAAAAAAATCAGTATTCAATTTTAAACAACAATAATAAGCTAAAGCAACTGAAAACTGCTTTAGTTTGTCACTATTCTATTAAATAAACTGTTCCATTAATGACACACAACTGCATAAACAACAATGATATGTTTGTTTGATTAGATAAGGTATACTTTGTGGGGTTTAAGAAATAGTACAACAGACATATTATAGTAGAGTAAATAAATGTAAATAAATGTAAAATAAATGTAAATAAATAATGGTACAAAACAGCAGTAAGATATTATCTAACTACAGTTAAATCATATTTTGCAATGTTACCTGAAAATAAAACTAGTCCTACCTTTATTGGGTTGAATTCAATTATTCCTTAACTGTTGGCGAATGATTAATTAAGTAAACTTAATTTCATGGAAGTTTACTAAATTAAAACCATATTTCAACAGTAGGCAAACTAAAATAAAATAATGGCAAAATTAAAACCAATGAAATAAAGGAATAAAAAAGAATCATTTTTTTAAATATAATCATTTAATAATACAATAAAAGCAAATCAAAAACTTCAAGTCTTTGAAGCAACAAAAACTTCTTCAAACTCCAAGCATAAATAAATAAAGCTCCAAACATAAATGAAATAAAAATAATAATAAATCCAAATAAACAAATAAAGCTCCAGCATAAATAAAATTATAGACAAAATAAGTATAAATATAAAAAAGAAGAAGAAAAACAATAACTCTTTGAACTAATCCTACTCTTTAAGCTAGTACTACTTTTCAAGCTAATGCTACATTTTAAGCTAATACTACTCTTTAGCCTAAATTTCTAGCTTATTTATCATAAACTAACTACAACTTGTAAAATCAAACAATTATCTTACTTGTAGTACAATGAAGATGATTACTTGATTTTAAATCTGATATAAAACTTTATGACACTCACAACTGAAAATGTAACTCGCACACATACATATAGATACAAAAAAAAAAAAAAGAATAACATCATAATACTATTATGATATAACTCATGTCTTTATCAAAATACTATAATATTACAATTACTATTATTAGTAGTAACTATATAATAGAATTTTATATAATCAAAATTATTAATAGATATTTTACTATAGAATTTATAGAAATGATGTGCAACTCATAAGAGTTGAAACTGAAATTACATAGAATTTCAGTTTATAAAAGCCAAAAAAGTTAACAAGGATTAAAAAAAATACACAAGATCTGAGATTTGAGGTTAAAATTAAAAGTATTTGTAAATGTGGTTCTTAAATTGATTTACACTTGTTGACTTGATGATTTCTTGTGTTAGTACATTCCAGTCATTTACAAATCTATTAGTGAAAATGTTTTTGTCTGATTGTGTTATTGACTCCTTATGCATATTTAATTTATGACCTCTTGCTTGACGATTAGTAGTAAAACGAATTGACAAATTTATTTCGTCAATTCGTTTTACTAATTTTAACATTTGGATTAAATCACCTTGCCTTATTGATAAAATATATAATAAATTTTGTAAACTATATAAGGAAAGGAAACGGTTGACTTAAAAAAAATTGAAGTTTGTATGAGTCAGGAAAACATGAAGACGGGAGAAAGTTATAAAAGGGTGGAAGTGCGGGGAAAAAAACAACATATTTGCTTAATTACTAATTACTAAATACTAGTTTGTTTTACTTTAATGCAGTATATCACTGTTAAAAGGAGCTATCATCTCTAGCCCCATCTAAAACTAATTAAATTAGTTATTACAATATTATTATTACTGTAGTAAATATTATTATTACTGTAGTAAATACTATTTTTAAATAATAATAATAACTAAATTCAGGAATTAATAATAATAACACTCTTACGCTAAAAGTAACTTTAATTATACAAAATAAAACCTCTTTTTCTCTAAAAAGTCTCTAAGTACTTTCATAATTTGTCTCACTTAAAAACATCCGCATTCTTTTTAAAGCTATTTTGTCTGATGAAATTTCATATTATTCAAAGCGGACATTTTACTCTAATGTAGGACAATCTACTCCGGAGTAAAATGTCCTATCGGACAGTTTACTCCGAAGGACAGTTTTCTCCGTGACAGAACGTTGGTCTTTTTAAATTGAAAGTCGTTAAGTAACTTAACTTAAAAAACTTGTTGCGAAATTTTATAACAATGGAATGTATAAAAAATTTACTTTTTCGAAAGATAAAACGATTTTAAAATATCTATTCTAAGTAAAGTTAACTTTTATTTTTTGGCAATTAAGAGTAGACTGCTTTTGATAATAAATGAACTAAAGTAAAGTCTTAATAAACACCGCGCAAATTTAATTTTTAAATGAATGAACTTTTGATCTTTACCTTTGCGCGAGGAAAACGAAAAAACAAAACATAAACTTTTTCTGAAAGTTTTTTTTTTTCTTTTTGACTTTTAAAATAATAAAAATTACGATTACAATAACTTAATAAAAGTTTGATTAAGAACTGTTTAAAATAACTCATAGTAAATATAATTTTTTATTTAACATAACTTTTTTAATTATTCTTATTGATTAAGAAATATTAGATATTTTTAAAATACAATGTATTATAAAATATATGTTTTTTAATCAAAAAAGTATAACATTTTGTAAATTATGTTTACCGCAATTATCGCTTCTTTACTTATCTTTAATTTACCTTACCTAAAAATTTGCCTTAAGTAAAAGTTAAATAAACAGATTTGTTAATATTAAATCAAAATTTTAAAATTAAAATAATAGTAAATACGTTTATCAAATGCTTATGTTTTTTTTCGCATAGTTATTCGAATGCAAGACTATTTTGTTAATTTTACAGATATTACGCGATTTAATATAAGTAAATATATTATATAATGTAAATGTTAATTAAATATTGTTTAAAGTATTTGAAAACTTAATTACTAATTATTTAAGATATTAATAACTACTAAAATAAAATTTACTAAATATAGTTAATTAATGTTTAAAATATTTTAAACAAATTTCAATAATTATTCACTAATAGCAAAAAAATTAGTATTTGCAACAAAAGCGTTCATTAAAGTCTTAGGAAAATAGTTTTGTTATCGTAACTAAAGTAGTATCGTCCACCAGTAAATTCATGTATTCAAAAAATGTCTTAAAATCAACTCCTTATCTTAGGATAAAACTAAACGAGATAAACACAAATGGTTAAAATGATAATTGAAAAAGTGATGATTAAAAATCATTTTTGCGTCACCGATTTTAAATAGGGAAGGGGTAGAAGAGAGGTTTGGGGAGGGGGGGACTTTTAAATATCGGCCCTCCCTCCCCCCCCCTTCCCAACATTGCCGGGGAAAAAGCGGTATCCCCAAATAAACTCTAAACTCTGGGTTCTTCACTGAGTCTTTATAGATTATTTAGTTTCAAGTTCTAAAAGTGCAACGATTTTAAAGGTTTTACTAATAAAAGTAAAATATAGTTAAAATTTTAAATATTTTAAAATTCAAAAAAATTTTATTTTTATCGTTTAAAGGTTTGAGTTAATAAAATTGAAAAAATAACGAATTAAATTTTTTTTTTGGTTAAAAAAAGTAGTATAGTTTCGATAAAAAGTGGCTTAAAATTTGATCTTTTAATGATAAGTTTTGTTAATAACGATTCAATATATTCCACAAATTAGTTCTAATTGTCAGGTTGGTATTTTTTTACCTAATGTTATTTTTTTAAGCTAATATGAAGTGCTCATATTTCCAAGTGGGCTGGGGAATATGAGCACTTTTGCTACTATTTTAAATCCTCTGTGTTTTAAAGAAAAAATTTTGGGTGCCTAAATATCTAAGTGGATCATGAGTAGCTATCCCTAAAAATTGTGTACATTTTTTTGTTTGTTTTTACATCCTCGGATAACAGCATTGCATGCTTTAAGTAAGTATTCCTGATCTTTACTGAGATCATGAATAACATCATCAGACATTTCGATGAGTACTCCATTTGCACTGGCAAAGTCAACTATTTGTAGAAAATGAACATCAAAAGATAGTTGTTCACCGAGAATGCCTTTGAATACAGTAGGACCAGATGTACTGCCATCAAGTGTAGTTGAAAATTGATCATTCAAATGAAGAAAACAAATACACCATTGAAGAGGTTTGCCAATACGAGCAAGCGTCAACGATTTTGCATGCATCTTTGTTGCTAACTCTTGTTTGTTCCATTATTTGGCTGAGTTCTTTGTACTGAATTGCATCGCAATATTTGTCATCACAACAGCTGCTTTCTTTATCGCTCTCGCAGGAAAGAGTTATTGTCGATGACGAAGTTTGGCATGCTTCTACATTCTTTTTTCCGAACTGAATTTCCCGTTCTTAACGAACTTTCTGCTTTTGGAATTTTTTCTGTTTCTTCTTGGTCAATCTGGCCAATGTAAGTTTTACGATTACTTGTTTGATCAAGCCAAAACACCCATTCCTTAAAAGGAACTTTGATGAAACAATGGCAGTTTGACCGGTCCCTGATACCACAATTAACACATTTGCAAGGACAAATGTCAAATACTTTATTGAACGAATCAAGTTGGCACTGAAACATAGATGAATTTCTCTTTTCATCAACATATTTTCTCAATCGTTTTGTATCAGTAACCAACTTATCCAAGCTTTTCAGAATGCTGTTATATAAAATTATTGGAAACCCCGCCCTCGACAATATGTTTACCAATCATCAGCTACTATCTTATTTACGTCTCTAATTGATGATTCTTCAGAGTCTTAAGATTGTGAGAAAGTATTTGCATGTCTGATGTATAGGTAATGCTTAAAGACTTCTGCTTTTGTCAGCAATTGACTTTCTGGAAATTTATAAGGTTGGCCAAATACTGAGTGTTCTGTATAAACTTTTCCTTCAAGTTCATTATACAATCTAAAAAGGGATCGTCCATAAAGTACGTACACTAGGAGGGGAAGAGGGGGTCTGCGAATGGCCTATATCAGATGGGAGGGCAGTGAGCCAATTATAAAAGATAGGAAACACTAAATTAAAAAAATATCATAAAATTTTAGATAAACAGGTTAAAAACGTAGGTACTTTTAGGGAGGTGGAGGGTATTAAAATAGCGTATTGCAAAATGCGGGGGAGGGGAGGGGGTGGCTGAAAAAAAAGCGTACGTACTTTATGGACGACCCCAAAGAATAAGAATAAGCTACCATTTGAAATCCACATTTGCAAAAAATAAACTAAAAAAAGTCATGTTCTCTTCAAAACGTAAATATCAAGTGCCAACCAGTGCCGCCGAGAGGGATGGGGAAGGGGCTATCTTAGGGGCGCCAAATGAAAAGAAGGTAAAACTATCTGATAGTTATTGATTTTATCACGTCGATTACATAAATTTATATATATATATACAAACTAAAACTCCCATGGCAATTCTTTATCTACAATATTCATTAAAATAAACCTTAAAAGTAATTATAAAATTTTAACACGCTTCTATACGTGACATCTAACACGTACGATTATGATTCGCCAATCTTAAACAATTGAACAATGAGTGATGAAGTAAAAATGAAATTAGAAATATGGTCAATGTCAAATATGGGTATAGTTAATTAAATTAAATTTGAAATATTCCATTTGAATTATTAGTGAATTCGAACTACAAAAAGCTTTATTTAAAAAGTTTCAACAAAAGTTGCCCCCTAATATGTTGACGGAGGCTCAAATTTTCATCGTTTTCTTATTATTTTCATATTATAGCAACTTTTGTAACAGTGACAATAAATTTAAAAAATATAACCCACCCTAATCATAGTGTAGAGAGAGAGAGAGAGAGAGAGAGAGAGAGAGAGAGAGAGAGAGAGAGAGAGAGAGAGAGAGAGAGAGTATTATCTAAATCCAGGAAACATATTCTTGGCTTTTCTTATCATTTACAATAAATTCACTTTTTTTAAAAAGTAATCAAAGTAGATTTTTAACTCAATGTGGTCTATTCGTCAATAGTAATTGAAATTTTTCCATTGTCTTTTTGGTCGTTTTGTAAAAAAATCATCTTTTGCGTTTTTCAGCCAAGATTTATTTTTATTACTTTCAATAAAAATAGATAAAAGTAAAAAGAAATAATAACCTGGAAAGAGTAATTATTATTTTAAAAACTTACAACTAAGAGAATAAAAGAAGTTAATATACTCACTTGTATTTAAAGTTATTAAATTTAAATAATATATGAATTGTTGATCTATGCAAACTTTGCTGAATTTTACAGATCGAATAGAATTTATTTACGAAAGAATGCGTTCTGTCTGGATTTTTTCTGTCTGGTAAGTGTTTTTTTACTAATTTATTACTGCTTTGTTCTTTAAAAACATTGAGCATTTTTTTTGTAAAATACACTAATATATATATATATATATATATATATATATATATATATATATATATATATATATATATATATATATATATATATATATTTATATATATATATATATATATATATATATATATATATATATATATATATATATATATATATATATATATATATATATATATATATATATATATATATATATATATATATATATATATATATATCAGGACTGTAGGAACAAAAATTATATGGGGGGGGGGGGGGCAGAACTACCCCGAAATAGTTTTAAGGACCTTTATTATTATTTTTTTCAAGTCATTTTTTCAGTCAATTTCTTCAAAATTAATTATTTATAAAACTATTTGGGGGGGGGGGGGGGCAAATGCCCCTGCTGTCCACCCGGTTGCTACGGGCCTGATATATATATATATATATATATATATATATATATATATATATATATATATATATATATATATATATTTATATATATATATATATATATATATATATATATATATATATATATATATATATATATATATATATATATATATATATATATACATGGACATAGCATAGAAATAAATAAGCAAAAGAAAAATGCATAACCACTAAACTTTCTATTCGTCAAAAAAAAGCCCTTTGATTGTAATAGTTTTCATATAATTTTTGACAATTTATCAATTTTTGAATGGTTTTGACAGAAATTGCACCCCATGACTCCTATAAGATATTCCATAACATATTCGGACGTTGTTCATTATTTCCGAACATTTCAATCAAATTACTCATAGAATAACTCGATTGGGTTTAAAGAGACGTCTTTTGAACGTTAAAGACGTCTTTTTTAAAACCAAATGCCGGCTGAGAAGATATTCCTCAAGAATTAATTTTCATTTATCGGTAAAGTTACGCTTTTTAGATATAGTTAAAACTTTACTAAAAGTTTTGTAAAAATTTTAAAAGAGAAGAACAAACTAAAGATTTAAAATTAACGGACAAAATATCAAACTTTGAATTTGCTTAATTCTGTATCACATATTAGCAAATTAAAATTATGCTTTAAAAACTTAAATAAAGTCTCTATATGTAAACATAGTGGCCACGTTACTAACTAATTTGAAAATCAAGTTAAAAGATTTTCAACCAAAATATGATTTATTTAAATTAGAGGCCATTTCAACTTGCAGTAAGTGGCAATTAAAACCAACATTTAAGTTTAAAAGGCATTTAGATTTACTGAAATTGAAAAAATTTCAAATCTTTTTAGTTTTATGCAACCTCGAAAGTTAATAAAATTGTCGGAAGTTGAAAAAAACTGTCGGAAGATGAAATAAAACTGTCGGAAGATGATTTAATTGAATCAGCTAAATTATTACGACAGAATTACCCGAACGATTTAAAAATTTTTTTTTCGCACCCAGCTAAATAATACAATCAGTTTTATTAAAAACGATTTCACAGAAACAACTACAATAAAAGATTTAGCCAACAAATACAGTTTTCTTGAGTACAATTTTTCAAGTGTAAACGCAGCAATATTGCTTCTGATGACAATACCTGTGACAGTTGCTAGTACAGAAAGATCCTTCAGTAAATTTAATTAAGTCAAAACATAATCAAGAAATAGCACGTCTAACGAACGTCTCAAAAATTGCGTATTTTTGGCAATAGAGAACAAAAAAAAAATACATATTAGAATTAGGTATAGTAATTGCAGAATTAGAGAATAAGAAGGCGGGAAAAATTCATATTTAAGGTAGTGGAATAAATAAAAAATTTCTCAGGATATTTTTCAATTTTTTTTTTTACTATACTTGATTCCAAGAATTACTACGGCCAAAGATAGTATTGTTGTTATGAATTTAAAAATTCTGTCATAGTCATAAGTGAGGTAAAGTTTTTGATATTAAGTTTGCTTCCCTCAAACATAATTTCAATGTTCATTATTTTTTATAATTGTTTGGAGCAGAGATTCTAGGGTATTTCTCTAATTTATAAAACACATACAATTTATATACTTAATCGCGTTTTATTAACTAGATATAAAAACCAAATATTGCATACTTTATTTCTAAATGCAGTATAAATTTTTAGGGAAAGGAGCCCGTCACTTTTTTTCGAAGGTGAAGGATGGGGAAAGGGGGGCAAATTTATAGTTACGCTCTGTGGTCAGTTCATAACTTTAAAGATTTTTTTGGCTTCTTGTACTTGAATATAGTTGCGACATAATCTAAAACTATGTTCTATGCCAGTGGTTCTTAACCGGTGCTCTGCGGAGCAATGGTGCTCCGCGAGGTAGTTGCAAGTGCTCCGCAAAATTATGAAACTCAAAACTTAATGTTCACTCACTTATTACATTACACTGGAATGATTACAGTTTAGGTAAGAAGCTACAATAATTGGGTTTTGATTACCTACCTACCTACCTACGTACCTACATTGAATGCAAAATTATGTTAAATAAAAATAAAAAGTGCAGTTTACAGGAAACCAAATAATAATAAGGTTAGTTTGCATTTTATTCTAATCAAGAGAAAATAAAAGTACATTTACATTCATTTAATTAATACATATTGAGTAAAAGAAAAAACAAATTAAACTTAAGAAAGAACGAAATAAAACTTTTAGAGATAGTTGACAATAATTACATTTTATTTAAGTTACCATAAAAAAAATTGTATTATATTAAGGCAGTTTTATTAATTTAAAATTCTAAAAATGATTTTTTTTAAAACTAAATCAACGAATAATTTTACAAACAACGAAGACTTTAAACAACGTGTTTTTTTTACTTTAAAATTTATTTTTTGAGCGAATGTTGTTTGCTTTGCAATCACCGATTTTAATAGTCGTTATGACTATCAAAATCGGTGACTTCAGAGCAAAAGACTCGCGCATTCGTTTAATGTTTTAAATTTAATATTAGGGCATGGAATTATTACCGTTTTTCATAATTACCGGTAACGGTAAAACCCCGGTTTTCGCCATTTTTATTACCGGTAAAACCGGTAATTTTAAGTTTTTTCAAAGGAATAAAAAAAGGCTTGAAATGCAGCAAACCGACTTATAATTAACACAGATTTATATCACATAAAGTTAATCTCATATTAAGCTCAAAACAATACATACACTTTCAGAAAATACAGTTAAATATCACAAAAAAAGAGCTTAAACAGTTTAAATAAACTCAAATTCTATAGATTGACTGATATAACATTTAACACAGTTGTTAGGCATTCAATACAGAAATTACTGCTGATTGCTGAGCTTTTTTCAACAGAAAATAGGCTCGTAAAATGCATAAGGCATCAAAAGTATTATCATTCAAACTTGATCTGAGTTTTGTAACAAAAAGACCACTGGCTGAGAAAGAACGTTCAGCTTCAATACTAGTTACTGGTATACCCATCAATCCATTATACAGCATTTCTAAGTTGTTTGTGCGAGTTTTTGTCAGCTCAAAAACAACCATTTTCTTTAACAGTGATTTGGAACTGGTGCCCACTCTCATCCTCTTTGAACTAGAGGGACACTTCAGAGCATCCTTGATAGACTGTTCCAATTGTTCTGCCAAGGAAGATTGTCCTTCATCAATATTGGGTATTTCTTGAAATTCTTCTTCCGATTTATCTTCATCTTCGTAGCTCTCCTCAAACAGACGACAGAGTAATTTGGCGGCAGTATTTGCAAGGGCATTTTGTTTCATTTGTGGAGTGTCAAAGACATCCGTACTTTGCCCTTGCTTGTCCAAGGCCTCTGAATCGTTTAAATAAATCAATAGATTTATTATATCAGAATTTCATCTTTCCTTTATTCTTTTGACTAACATTTCTAATAACTCTTTGTTGAAAGTTGAATTCTGCATGCTCAATTTAAGGCAAATAAACTTCAGAATCTGATCACTTGAAATCGATGTTGCACCTCGTCTACATAAAGCTTCTGTTCCCACTTTTACTGGTTCTACGGCTGCAATCAATTCTTCAAGTGTATTAAATTCTTCATTGGAGAAGCTTATTTCACTAGAAATTTCGATCAAGGACATCTTGATAGGCTTCTTTAGCTTAAAAAATTGAGACATCATGTCCACCAAACTGTTCCACCTAGTTTTTAAGTCAAGTATAAGTGATAATTCTTTTTTAAACTCAGCTAGAACGTGCTTTTGAAGAATATCATCGTTTTTGACAGGGAACTTGCGAAACAGGCGTACAAAACATCTTACTTTTGAAATAATGTGTCTCAGATCTTGACGGACTTCAGGGGGTTGATCATCTTCAATTACTACCTGAAAGTGTCAGTAATTAAGATGATTTTTTTAATAAAAATAATCTTATTTAGATGCCTTATACTTTTGAATAATTATATATAATACTTACCTGTAATCCAACACCTTCTTCATCTTTGTAATTGCTGTCATCAGAGATGGAAATATCATAAAGTGCAAAATCTTCTTCTTTATCGAGATCAGGAATGACTTCTTGGACCGGAGTTGTTTTGTATAAAACATCACAGGCTGCTAAGTGGATGCCATGTGACAAGCACAATTGATGGGTTGGTAAAATAGCTTTTCCAAATTTTTTCATTACAGCAGCTCCATCAGTTGTAGCTGCCACAATATCAGAGTCCAGACATCTCCAAATTCTTTTAGCTTTTCTCTAACAATGGTCACAGCTTTATCCGCTGGCATTGAGCCAAAAATTCTTACCATTCCCAAATTCCAATGCCGATTCTTGACATGAACATTGATATTAATAAACCTTATGTTACGAGATGATGTGTATTCATCAAGAGTAATGCTAAAACAAATTTTGTCTTTCTTCATTTCTTCAAACTGCTTTTTATAAATGCTTTAACCTCAAGACAGGGCTTCATAATAATTGCTTTGATCGATTTTGCATCTTTTGGCAAGTGATATCCTTGAGCTCCCAATGCCGCTCTTAAACGTTGAATTTTTTGCCAGTACTCGAATTGGTAGTCCATCAATGGCGACTAACTCGGACAAGAAAACTGCAAAGGAATCTTTTTGGGTCATGAAAAAGTGATCAATTTTTCCAACTTTTTGTTCAACTTTGGCTGATACTTGTTTCATAGCATCGGTCTTGATATGATGCATTAATTTGAGATGAGATCTCATACCACTGGTAGATCCAACTTTGCACTTGATTTCTTTGCTACAAGTTTTGCACTTCGCCAGCTGCAGATCTTTGCTGTGTAAGAAGTGCTTTCATACCTCGGAATTATTGTTTCCTGCAACGAAGGTCATCTTCGTGTTTATTGCTTTTTCATCAAAGAACTGCTTTCTCTCACTGTGTTGCGTCTTTTAGGAGTTGCCAAATTAAAATAAAAGCAAAATACCAAATTATTTAATTAACAAAATATCATTTTTAAAACCGCCGTAATAGATTGAGAAAAAACCGGTAACGGTAATTTTTGGGAATAAAAATTACCGGTAAAAACCGGTTTCTCATTACCGGTTTCCATGCCCTATTGTATTTCCATGCCCTATGTATGATAAAAATCGTTATTAAACGGAATCTAAAAGGTGTTTTAAAAACTAAAATATTTTTAAAAATTATGAAAAAATAATAATTTTAAATAAATAATGAAATATTTATTTAAATTAATAATAAAAAATTAGTTTATTGTAACAGCTTTTTTATAAACCGAGCTATGTAATTAAAAATAAAATTTGCTACAAACATCTTAAAAATTTGATCGGACATTGTCCGACCAAATTTAAATTTAATCAGATATTTTGTCCGGGACTTAATAAAAAATTAAAATAAGCCCTGTATTAATTCCCAAATCATTTTTGGTTTTTACAGTAATACCACAAAATGGACAAATTTCTAATCAAACGAAAAGTGAATGATTCGGAAGAACAAAATACTAAAAATGGACCGAGTACAAATGGAAGCGGTAGTAATGCTCTTGCGGCACATATTGTGTCTGATACAAACAATAGGATTAAAAGAAAAAAAAATTAATCGACAGTATTCTGAAGAATATTTAAGTTTTGGATTTACGTACATCTGTGAGGAAGAATATCATATTCCACATTGTATTGTATGTGGAGAAAAATTATCCAACAGCGCGATGGTTCCTAACAAGTTGAAACGTCACTTTTCTACAAATCACGCCAACCTTGCTACAAAAACTAAAGATTATTTCAAGCGATTGTTAGATACGCAAGCTAAACAAGTAAAATATTTTGAAAAAACTGTGAAAATTTCCGATAAGGCACAGTTGGCGTCATATAAGGTTTGCATCTCTATGGAAGCCAACTACAAATCTTTGGTTTTGCATACTGAAGTGAGATGGTTATCCAGAGGAAAAAAGTTACGTCGTTTCTTAGAACTGAAGGATGAGTTGATGACCTTTTTCCAAAAGGAAAATATGGATGATTTTGTAGAATATCTTCAAAATGACATTTGGTGTGCTATATTGGCATATTTATCTGATATTTTTGATTAATTAAATTGTATTAATTCCAGTCTTTAAGGAAGAAAAGAAAATTTTTTAACATCGATCGACAAATTGACAGCCTTTCGGAAAAAAGTTATTTTTTGGAAAAATTGTGTTTTAAAGAAGAAGAGAGTAGATATCTTTCCTTCTCTTAATGATAACACTACCGACAAAATTATTTCAGCAGTACCGGAACATTTAACTTATTTTCCATCAATAAACGTTGAAACATATGAATGGATACGTAATCCCTTTGCCAAGGTTGATACATCAAATAGTAAGTTGTCATACCAAGAAGAAGAAGAATTAATCAACCTATCATCGCATTGCACACTTAAAATGAAATTTTTCGAAATGGTTCTTGAGAAGTTTTGGATCTTTGTGCAAGAAGAATACTCAGCTATATCCATGAAAGCACTTAAAATCTTGTTGCAATTCTCAACATCATATTTGTGTGAACTCGGTTTCTCGATAGTCACCAACATAAAACTAAAAAACGAGCAACACTTACTAATTTGGATGAAGAATTGAGGGTAGCTATTTCTAAAATTAATATCTAATATCACTGAAATTTGTAAAAACCGTCAAGCTTAGATTTCATATTAAATCTTTTTATTTTTCTAAATTAAATTTTGCCTAATGTTATTTTTTTACTTATTAAATTTATGTTTATTACCAATTTGTTTGTTATTTTATCATTTTAAACTGTTTTGTTATAATCTTTTATCTTCAATAAAAGTCGTACGTATGTGTATTTGTTCGTTTTTTTTACTCCTTGATTTCAGTGTTCCCCAAATTTTTGTCATGATCAAAAGTGCTCCCCGACTTCAAAAAGGTTAAGAACCACTGTTCTATGTGAACGACGACTGCGAACTGTTTCTAGGTTTGTTTCGTAGATATTATGAAAAAGCGTGTCCAGTTAAAACTGTTGTTATTAACAAAATCACTTTTAACTCCCTAAATGTCTAAAGGTTTAATCAAATGCTCAAGAAAAAAACAAAAACTCTACGACGAATTCCTAAAAAATAAAATAACTTGCAAAAATTAAAAAAACTTGTTTGAAAAAAAAAATAATACTCAAAAAAGCATATTTGTTAAAAAAAACTATGGAAATGCTGAGAAAATATGGAATACGAGTAAAGAGATAGTCGGTAATAATAACTGTACAAAAAGCAATCTTCCAAAAAAAACTTTTGATTGATGGTAAGTTAGTCAGTGATAAGATTACAATTGCTTAATATCTAAATAGCTTTTTTCTTAATGTGGGTCACAAATTAGCAGCAGTTATATCAATTATGAAACATTTTACATATATTTTATATATATTTACCATATATAAAATATTTTATACATATTTTATCACAAGCATTTACAACGACCTGTAATGACGCGTGCCATACACAATAGGCACGCGTCGTCCGAAAGTCGTCCGTGAGACGTCTCCTTGACATCCAGACGTCCGTAAGACGTCCCCCGGACGACGCATGCCCACTGGGGTAATGGGGCTTGGTAATAAGAAAAAACTGATGTCTTCTTCTTGCTCCAGTCATTTGTTTTATTATTTATGTTATTTTATAAATTGTAACTTTATACTGCAAAATTAAGAAATTAAATTAGAAAATTAAAAAAAAAAATCTTTTGGATCATTATCATGCATAAATACAAACCCAGGACCAGAAGGAGTTGTTAACCAGATGTTATAGCCTTATCCTATATTGTTTTTTAAGATCGTTTTTTAATATAATGGTGTCAATTTTTACAAGATATCCAGTGCTAATTAAAGAAAAACAATCCCACACAATTACAAACGCATCTCAATGTTTTACTGTTGGAACTACACACTGTAAATCTATCTTTTCATTTGCTGTTCTGCTCACACAGACAAGTCTTAGGTTACTACCGAAAACTCTAAATTTGGACTCATCTGTCCACAATGTGTGTTTTCAATCTTCATTTATCCACAACTTGTAATTTTTGGTCAACTCTAACCTTTTTTTTTTTTGTTTTCTCGCCCAAGTAGAAGTTTCTTAACTGTAACACGACCAAAAAGCTCTGAGAAAGTGTTTTGTCGTTGTACTTACTGATATTGCTTTTGCATAAATTTCATTAAACTGGGCGGTACTTTTGGCGGTTGTTAGTCTTTTATTACGTTTACTCTATAATATAATTATTTTATCTTCACTTGATGTTGTGGTTTTATGTTTTCTTGCTCTTTTTTCATCCGCAAAACTACTATTTTCTTTTCTCAATAAGGCATATGCTCAACCAGATATGACTTATGGGACCTATGTGGTTGAGCTCCGTCTTGTTGGCAGCCCTGAGAGGCTTGTTTAGCATTTTTATAACGTCTGTGCGTAGTGTCATTTATGGCCTGGTCAACAATTAGTTAGTATTGTGGTTTATCCTCCTCCAGCTAATTACCATATAGAAGTCACATATCAAAGTCTTCGAAGGCAAGTTTAACTCACTAAAGTGCATTATAACCCGCTTGGACAGACCATGATTAAGTGAGTTTGAGAAAGAACAGGAGTAAATTAGAGTAAAAGTCAGAAGCAGTCGAGTTAGAAAGGTAACATAGAAAAAATGGAGAGGCATTGCGCTAAATATTTGAATGTACAATTAGACAAACATCAGAACTTTTCATTAAATTCCTTGTCGTCAACAGTTTGAGGTCAACAATTGGGTTATTTCTACTACTCATTTCCACTTTTTAACTGTTCTTTTGTTGTTGTTTTTTTTATTTCCAGTGCTTTATGCGTCAACAATAACAAACTACGTGCGTAAAAATACCAACGGGACATTTATTTTGAAATTACCAAGCTTTTTACGACATTTGTTGTCGCATTAATTGTTTTAAAACTTATTTAAGATTGTTAGAGTAATTCTGTTGCAATAGTTTAGCTGATTCAAATAGCTCATCTTCCGACAGTTTTATTTCATCTTCCGACAATTTTATTTAATTTTGAGGTTGCACAAAATTAAAAAAATTTGAAATTTTTTTCATTTCAATAAAATAAAGTCTGTAGTGCAAAATACGTTTCAGTAACTTTGAGAAACAAGGTATGACGGAAATTGGTCTAATTTGAAACAATAGTTACTTCACCTGACTTATACTTATTTTAACAATTTATAATTTTTCTGGCGCAACTCCAAATTTCGATAAAAGTTCAAAATATGAAACTACATTTCCATCAATTAGTTACTTTTGAAGAAAATTATTTTTTGCACATTTATTTTTACCAATATTGGTAAAAATAAATGTGCAAAAAATTATTTGCCTCAAAAATAACAAATTGATGGAAATATAATTTCATACTTTTTCATCACAAATAATTAATTGTTTGTTTATATTATTCTACATTTTTTGTGAACCATCAATAGTTTTTTCTCTCAAATTTGCTTAATAAATTTTTTTTCACTATTACTTAAATAAAAGTTTATTTTAAAAAAGTATTTATAGTTTTTGTAGTTTATTTCATTCTTATATATTTTATGTTTAACAACCTCATCGTAACGTTTCGTGTTTTCTTTGATGATTCAAATAAACCCTCGGTCATTCTGACTATGAAAATGGTTTCCTTAATTTTAATGGGCAATATTGAATTCAATACTGCCCACAATACACATTCATTGGAAATAATCAAAAAGTAGCATTAATACCAATTCTGCAAAAATCCGGGGGGGGGGCGCAAGAAAACCTTTCTTCATGAAGAAAGGTTTTCTTGCGCCCCCCCCCCCCCCCCCTCCACTTGATTTCCCCTTCAAATAAATACCAGCGTTACGATCCCTGTAAACTAAATTTTTACTTGTAGAAGTTATAATTTTTAAATACTATAAAACTAAAGTTTTAAGTAGCCGTGGTGTAGTGGTTAGAGCTCTAGCTTCAGAACCGGAGGTCCGTGGTTTGAAGCCGGAGGTCCGTGGTTTGAAGCCGGAGGTCCGTGGTTTGAAGCCGGCTCTGGCCATATAAATGCATCATTGGTGAGGAAGGAGGGGTATACTTCCTGATTAAATGCTATTCCACGGCGCTCTGTGATAAGACCGTTAGGACTTCTTGGAGCATCTAAATAACTTAAAATTAAAAGAAATGTAAGGTATACATTACGCGCAGACTCTTTACTTTGTACGATTGCACTCTGGACTATATACTATCTAGTACCATATTATCTCTCTGTTTTTGCTAATTTCTTTTTTTTTTAAATTGTGTTAGGGTTGGATAAAAATTTGACAACTAGAAAAACCATATAAAGCTCTAAAAACTATATATATAACTTTTAAAAAAATGTTTCAAAATTTACACTAAAAAAATATATATGTATATAAAACTGAAAAAATCTTTTTACATTAATCTAAAATGATATTAAAGACATTATAAAAATATGAAAACAGTTTGTCGGTTTTAAAATCTTAACAAAACGTTTTAAAATTTTTCTATTTGTTAAACTCATTTGTGTTTTTCCTATTGTGCTAACTTTTTGCAATCTTGACGGTCTTGAAATTAATTTATTTGACGGTCTTGAAATTATTAGCATCTTTTTGCTATTTAATTTAAATCAACTTTGTACCTTTGTGTTTTTTGTTCATGCTAAATTGATATTGTTATCTTCATTTAATCTTTGTGGCGTCATCATGGTATCATATTATAATAATATGGCATGATATCTTATAATACAATACACTTAAGGATATAATATATTTAAAGCTATTAACACACTTTTTTTCATCTTTGTGTTTATGCTTTTTTTCTTTCTACCTTCTTGCTCTTTTTTTTTCTATTAACTTGATAATCTCTTGATATCTTTTTGCTTTTAAGTTACTTTACACATCAGTTCATATCAGACGCTCTGCGTTTGGTTTTTTTAAAGTATTCATTTCTAAATGCGAAGCGTTTTGCTCTTCACGGTTAGGACTATAAGTTCCCTCCATTCCACTTTTATTCTTACAAAAACGTATAATTAAAACAATTATAACAACTGCAATTAATAAAACGACACCAATGCTAATACCAATAATTATGTCCACTTTATGTTCATCATAAAAATTTTTCTTGCATTCTTCAAAGTCTTTTGAATTATTTTGTCTATCTAAACAAGCATCACTACCGCATAAAAATAATGATTCACACTTATTTCGATCCAAGTCGCAAAAATTCCCAATATAGCCCGTATTACACTTACAGTTTGATCCGTGAACATCATCGCTGCAAACGCCATTTTTGCATGGGTTTTTAATTTTACAAATCATGGTATTGTTATATTGGCACTTTTCTCCAAAATATTCTCCATGACAAGTACAATTGAAACTTCCAAAACTATTTAAACAGCTTCCATTATTCATGCAAATATTTTTCGCACATTCGTTAATATCTTCTGTGCAGTTTTTTCCTTCAAAACCGTTGCTGCAATTGCAGACATAGGCATTTAAAAGGTCAATGCAAGTACCGCCGTTTTCACATGGATTTGGTTGGCAATCATTTAGATTAGTTGTGCAGTTTTTATCACCCCAGCCAATAAGACATTTGCATTCATAATCTAAAATCAAATTTGAGCATTTTTCTGAATTTCGACAAAAACCATTGTCGCACTCATTTATTTCTCTTTCACAAAAGTATCCTTTGTAACCTGGTTTACACATACATTCAAAAAAATCTTTACCATTGTCACTAAATTTCGTTGGAGCAGAAACTCCTTCATGGAGATTAATACAAGTGGAATTATTATTGCAAATTATCTCAGAAAACGAACAATTCACATTTAATGTTTCATTACATAATTTTTTAGTATAAAAAGTGTTGCATACACATTCAAAGTCATCAAAAGTATCGATACAATAACCGTGTACACACGGATTTTTAAAGCAAGTATTAGCGCTAATGCAACCTTCTTCTGTATTATTTGAATCAAGATGCAACCTTACCGAACTAACTTCGATGTTAAATAGACAACCTCTAAAAGGATTGGGAAAGTAGGAACTGAAATTATCAGATTTTCCTATAAAAATTATGTTATTACTAATCAAGTCTAACCAAAGTGATGACAAAAAATCATATTCCAATATAATGTTCGTTGTCGTGACGTTGGTCAAGAATGTAGAATTGGTGTATTCAATACTGAGATTCGTTTTTTTATCGAAAGTTCTCTCCAAAACAATATTCATATACGCACCAGTGTTAACTTGACCACCTTAAGAATAAACAAATTTGAAGATTAATTAGGGAAAGCACACAATAAAAAAACTTCCCAATCAATAATGTGGGTACACTAATCTGGATCGATTTCATTGATCCAGATTAGTGTACCTACATTATTGAAACTAATTGATTTTATTCTATTAACAATTTTTTGTAAATAGTTTAGGTGTATTTTGAACTGTATTTTGAACTATTCAAAATTTTTTAAGAAATCTTTTAAATATTGAGACTCAATTTGCGAGAAAAAACTGAAAATATTTCTAACCTATATATTGTGTAAATGGATCACCTTGGTGCTGCGCAATAATACAAAGTCTGCCATTATTAATTCCTACAGCAAAAAAGCTATCACGACTGTTGTATGAACCCAACAAAAAACCCGAGCTCTGACGCGTTCTTATCACAAAGGACATTTTTTCATTGAACTTTTTTGTTGAATTTGAATTGAAGTTAGCTGAAGCGTAACTTGAAACGCCATTAAAGGTTATTAAATTTACGCTTGTTATCAAGCAACAAGAAAAACAAACCATTTTTGCAAACATCACAAAACTCTGGTTATCTAAAAATAAAATAATGCATTTTAGACAAATAGAAGCAAAAAAAAAAAAAAAATTAAAAAACAGTAAATAAAATTTAATATATAAGTTAAATAAAAAATTGTGAATAATCTTTTTATGTTTCTTAAATTTAACACTACTTGACTGTAAAAACTTGAAATAAAACTGTCAACTTGATGCAAAATATAAAAATAATTTAGTTTTAGAATACGACTTTAATACCCGGGTATAAATGCAGTGTTGGAAACATTAAGATTACAAAATTTGATAAGATTAAGTTAAAACTGAACGTTGATGTAAAGTTACACGATTTTAACCGCAGTATTATTCCAAAATTATGATACAGACTATTGAAATAAATTCCTATTCAGTGACGTGAAATACAATACATTACTTTGCAAACGTAAGATTTACCACACATGTGTCAAACCTTACAATGATTTTACATTAATGAAAATATAATAATAAACCGATTGCTTGTTTGGAGTTTAATTATTTAAATTTTAGAAGATTTCTATCGATCATAATAAGCAAACAACAAATTTGTTTATGTAAATGTTAGACGTCAAATTGGAATTAATGCACAAGGCGAAAGGAGTGTCGCGTTTTCTGTCTCAAAACTTTAGGCCTTAATAAATAATGCTACCTGAAAAAAACAAAAAACATAAAAATTAAAAAAAAAACTGTACCTCAACTCTAGTAAACTGTTAGCTTTCATACTGTAATTATTTTGCCTGAAAACATTCTCTTTTCTCGCATCATAAAATAAATCGTTTTGAATTTCTCTACAAAAAATCAATAATTCAGTTAAACCACAAAATAAAAACTTACTTACAGAAAATGCTTTTGAAAAATTAATTATTTATTTTAAAATGAAATTAAAAATTCAATTAATTCATTTGCTACCAATTAGTCAGTTTTTGTTAGAAACGAATATAAATTGAACTCTGCACCTCTTCCTCTTCATAAATTATCATAAATTATTTATTTTATCTTACAAGTGTACTTCAAAATTAAATTAAAAAAAAATTACTAAATATAAATTATGAAATTTGATAAATTCTAAAACTTGTACTTTTTGTTTATGAAAAATAAAACAATTTTAACGGTTTATTATTTTATATTGATTCAATATTTTCAAACGATTTAATTCATAAATCACATTTAATAAATGAATGTCTGGCTCATTCATTTATTGAAGATGGTTTATGAAGTTTTATAACGTTGTCAATTTTACCTCATGCATGAGGCAAACTAATACAAATTGCACTTTTTATAATTTTTTCTGATAGATTTTAAAATCTAAGGTATCAAAAACATAATATATCAATTAAAAATGCTTTTACTTTGCACTACGAAGGTAAATACTGCACATCGATGTGCCTAAAATGATTAAATCGCTAGGATTTAAAAATTTGAACTACAAATGCAAAACACTGTAAAACTCAACGTAACTCGACGGTTATATAACCGTTTAATTTCTACCAAAAAAGAAGGTAATTTGTAAAACTATAAGTCTTAAATTATCTATACCGATAGTGTACAAACTTTTGTGTTATATAACATATCTACCACGTGCAAAATAAATACAATTAAAAACAATACTTTTTAAACACTTTTGCTAATATTTTATATTCTTATAAAATATAATTATGATTATAAGCAGATTTATTATGTAAATATTTAATGTTTTAATTAACTTTTTGGGTAAATCAAGGTCAAATCGATTGTGCTGCAGTGGTTAAAGCGCTTGCTTTAGAAGCAAGAGATCCAGAGTATGAAGCGAGCTCAAGACATATTTCGCGGCATCTGTAAGGAAGGAGGCGTGAACTTCGTAGTTTAAAGCTCTTCTGCGGTGCTCTGTGACAAGACTGTTAGATCTTCTTGGGGTACAAAACAAAACAACTACAAAAACAACAACAAATCAAAATAATAGCATATGTGTTTTCACGAATTTGAGTTGTTACAAAACCAGAAAATACAAAAATGACCTATCCGAATGTCTTAAGACGTAAAATGTTAAAAGCTGACACAAAAATAAACTGCTGCCAAACATGGTGTTTGTCTAAGAACAGTTTGTTACAAGTTAAAAAAAAAAACACAACTTGAAACCTGGTGAACCATATTTTTATTTTGAATTTCAGGGAGGCTTTTTTTTTCTTGTCAAAAATTATCATTCAATTAAGTTTCAATTTCCATTTACTAAAGAAAATTTATGTCATAACTTAAACAATTATTGATTTATTTTGGAAGGAAAGTAAAATTTTGGGAAGACAAGTAAAAAAAAGCCTTTCCTAGGCCTGATTAAACAAACTTATTTTTACGACGTCATCATTAGCAAACAAATATAAAAATTCTTGAGCAACGATTAATGAAGAAATTTTAAGACAGGCTATTCAGCATCTATCTCAAACTGTACAAAATGTACCTCCTATCACAAAACCTCTCTTCATGATCCCGGGTTAAGTTTGCTTAGCACTGATGCTAAGTATCAGTGTAAGTAAACTTTGCTAAGTATATATTTTTATTATTTTATTCTTTATTATTATCATTATTAATACTTTTTTGCCATTTTAAGAATTAAAAGTTTAAAAAGTTGCAATCAAGTTTCAAATAATTCATGATTGTAATTGAAAGTGGTTAAATTAGTAAAAATTTAAAAAAAGAAAATTTAAATTAATTTTAATCTTTAATGGCCTAAAAATCTGCTGCTGAAAAACGTATAACTACTGTAGTATTATACATCCCCAAAATGAGGGGGCTGTAAACTTTACGTAGTCATTACTTCTGAACGCCTAAATTGCTTTTTATGAAACTTGAATTCCGACAACAAATTTGATCTTATTTTAAATTTTCAAAACAATTAGGGATCGTTTTGAAAATTTGGTTAGGGAAGGGGATGTAGCTCGAGTTCTTGTTCCAATTACTCCAATTACTGTAATTTTTTGTGATACATCTTCATTTGACACTTGTAATAAAATAGAAATGTTTGGAGTTCACAAAATGTCTAGAAAATAGCTATATTGAACACGTAAAACTGTGGTTCCAGCTCTGGTTAATGCAAGTGATATCAAATCGATGCGGTAGCGGTGTAGTGGTAGAGCGCTCGCTTCATAAGCGAGAGGTTCCGAGTTCAATTCTCGGCCTCGGGGAGAGGAATTACAAAAAAAAACAAAAAAACAAAAAAAAACAGACGCAACAAAACGAACGTAGTTATTATAATAATGTTATAAAAGCCCAACAAAAACACGCCGGAAATGGTTGAGATCCGTTAAAAAAGGATTATTGGGATTGGTAGAGAGACTAAACAATTTATTTTTAATGATTATTAAATTTTTTTGTAGAATTTTACTCTTCTTTTTTCTTTGTTATACAGTGTATAGTAACCAAATCCTGCAAAATTTATGATCAACCTCATTTTTATAACCAATCTCATTTAAAAGGAACAAAAAAATCTTTCTATGGAAGTATTATATAAGTACAATTATTTTAAAAATCTAACTTTGTCCAAGCCCGATTTTTGCGTTTGAGCAGGTATTTTTTGGATTTATGAATATGGTGCAAATTTGGATATGTTCGTGATAGTGTTAAATGAAGAAGTTTTACAAAAAATTTTGGCTCTCAGAAATTGAGAAAAAAACTCTAATATTTATTGGGAACAAATACCCCAATACTTTTGTCCTTTTAACTCCCGTCAAATTTTGTGTCAACGTAAAGCAGACCAAAGCTCTTTAATAAAATTCGAGTTTCATCAAAAAATATCTTGCTGTTTAGAATTGGTGATCATGTAAAGTTTAAAACCTTCTCTATTTAAGGGGCTAAGTTCATTACATGATCATTAACCTTTAAAACAAAAAAAAAGTTTAATAAAGTTTGATCTGCTTTAGGATGGCGTATATTTTTAAATGAATTTCTTTTTTTTTTTTACTTTAGGAAGACAAATTTTTTTTTTTCAAAAAATTATCTTCCCAAGCGGAAGTCCAGAGGGAATTACTATTTGGTTAAACGTTAAAAAAATTTTATCATAATTTTATAACTATAGATCATCTTAATCGTAAATTAAAATATAGTTTGACGTCAAATTGTGGTTACGAAGCGCAAATTTAGAAAATCTGATCACTTTTTAATTTAATTCATAATTGATTTATGAACTAATTTTAATTTGGTTTAATTAAGAAATAATTAGATTATCCTTAAATGTTAATTAAAATAAACAATTGACATCAGATTGCGGTTTAAAAACAATTTTGAAAATCTGATACATTTTAATTTAGTAATTGACGATAATTAAATGTGGATTTAAAAAAACGTTGTTTTGTTGCAAGAAAATTTTCAACTTTAAAATAAAGAAACAATTAAAAGAAATCAATTACGATGCCAAATAGCAAAGCTTCACGAAAAACTGCATTCTAAGTTCTATATGTGTGTTATGCACAATTAATGGTGACGGATATTGTACTATTGCAAGAATTCAAAAGTTTGTAAAAAGAGACATAAATCGTGCAAATCAACAAGTTTCTTGTGGTATTTACAACTCAGTCAAGTCTTTTCGAAAAAAAAGATTTTAGTGATATGGCGTGTTCATCGTCACCTTTCTACCACATCTCTACGATTGTTATCAAGCCTTTGACCCGAACGTCTATTGCATGTGATTGTCTTATTTGCCAAATTGGATAACTTAAACTTAACGAAAAACATCCTTTGGGACCATAGGCACACAGCATAAATTTTTCAAGTTTTTTTTCTCATGTTTTAGAATAAGTCTAAAGAATAATTTCAGAACCAGAAATTCAGAAGTTCAAAATTTTTTATTTATTTTGTCATTCTCATTCGGCACAACTCAGAAAAAAGTTACTCTTGGTTTCTGTTGTGTGTTGAAAACCTTCTAAAACAAAAAGAACAACTCGTGCAAAAAATGGTTTTTATTCTGTGAGATTAACTATTTACCATAAATACCAGTTGAAATATTATTGGTTTCACCGTTAGGAAACGCAGTACTATATTACGATTAGTTTCCGTGAGGAATGTAAAACCACTGATATGCTACATAAAAATTTGTGTATACAGGTTTTAATTCCGAAAAAGAAACTAGATGTACTGGTTGGGTTACTGGTCACACTAATTGTTAATGATTTTTTTTTTTATATACATGTTTATTTTACAACTACAAAGTATTTACAAGTAACCAATCACAGATTGGCAGTAAAGATATACAATAATAAATCATAAATATAAAGTTCGAAATATACGAAGTAAATAAAAATATAGTTGCAAACAACTCCGAGACATGATTAAAATAAATACCAATTACAACAATATAATAACGTGTACGTAAAAATAATCCGAGAAATATATCTCTATATTATTCCAATTAAAATAAAATATACAATAAATAAAAATAAATCTGCTGATTTTTCGGAGGAGTGTTTAGATGTTTCACTATAAGTTTATTTACCACATTTCAAAATAATGTTAGTGTATAAATATGATAAAAACGAAATTTATGTAAGATTGATAAAAAGAATTACTTATTTGTAGTTATAGGAAGCTCGCAGAAGACTTAAGTCAGTCTTGTCATCGAGTATTTTTTTTCAGAGACGTGCAATACACATAAAAAATCAGTCGCATACGTGGTATATATGTATGTATTACATATATACCTTGTTATTAATATTTTTTTAATCGATTTGTATTAAAAGTTAAGTTACAGTTATTTATTTTTTTATTCAAATTTAAAAAAATTCCTTACAGTTGTTTAACTTGATTATTGTAGTTTTTAGCTTTATTTTCAGAGAGTGTTCGTTGTTTAAGTTTAATAGTGATTCGTTTCTGTAAACTAATTTGTTAAATAAATAGGGACCACGATATGTAAATGAGAATTTTGAGAGTCTTGTCGATTCAAAAGGTATCTTAAAGTTGCCTGTTACTCTTGTATTGTATTTATTTATATTGTTTTTAAAAAAGTGTGTTGTATAATGTTCTGGAACCAGACTTAGTTTATATTTAAACATAAAAAGTATATTTTGAAAAATATTTATTTGAAATATATTTAGTGCGTTCATTTGTTCCAGTAAAGGTTAAGCATGAGTAAATTTGTTTTTGTTGTATACATGTCTTGAAGCGTGTTTTTGACGTAAGTAAAGTGGTTCTAATTTAGATTTGTTGGTACTGCTATATTGGCATACATGAAATAGCTGTGTATGAATGAAAAAGAGAAATGCTTTAGACTTTTTTTCGACAAAAATGGTCTTTCCTTGTAAAGTAAACCTATGTTCTTTGATATTTTTGTGTTTATGTAGTTTATGTGGGGTTTCCAGGAGATGTGCTCATCAATTAGAACTCCTAAAAACTTTGTATTCAGAGCTTTTTTGATGGTTATATTTTTTATATTTATTATTATTATATATATTTCGATGGTTATTATTATTTTATCTATTTTATTTATTATGATGTTTATTATTATATATTTTGATGGTTATATTTTCTATATTAACTGCTGGTAGGTTCAGGGGTATTTTATTAATTTGTTGATTAGAGTGGAATAGTATATACTTAGTTTTTTCTATATTGAGTGACAGTTTATTTGATTTAAACCATATATTAATTTTTTTAGTTCAGCATTTGTTTTTTCAATAAGGTCTTCGATTGTCTCTGAGGAGTAAAATAAATTTGTATTGTCGGCAAACATTATAGTTTTAAAGATATTAGAGGCGTTTGGAAGATCGTTTATATAAATAATAAACAAAAGAGGAGAAAGAATAAAACCTTGGGGTAAACCAAATTTTGTTTTTAGTAAACTTGAGTTACTTTTTTTATCTATAGTAACACACTGTTGTCTGTTATTAAGGTGGTTTTCAACCAATTTAAAGCTTGATTTTTTATACCAAAGTTTTTCATTTTTGTTAGTAAAATTTCATGGTTGACGGTGTCAAACGCCTTTGACAAATCAATAAAGATCCCTAATGTGATTTCTTTTCATTTTATAAATGATCTACTTATCCTATTTGAGAGGTCAAGGATTGCATGGTCAGTTGAGTGTAGCTTTTGAAAACCATATTGACCTTTATTGATAATTTTGGTAGTTCTTAAATATTCATTTAATTTATTATAGATTATTCGTTCTAGAAGTTTTAAGAATACTGAAAGGATTATAATTGTATAAAGAGTTGGTTTCTCCTGATTTATAGATTGGTATAATTTTAGAGATTTTTAGTATATCAGGTACAATACCTGTTGTAACTGATGAATTAAATACTTGGTAAATTGTATTACGTATCTCCTCAAAAATATCTGACACTACTTTGCAAGAGATATCATTGATTCCTGGGGACATAATTTTAAGTGATTTAATAGCTATTTTAAGTTCGTCTTGATTTATTTCATTGAAATTTAAAGAGCAGTGTGAGCTTGTTAAGTAACTTTTAAATGTATTATTTGGGCATTGAATTTTTGATGCAAGATCAGCACCAATGTTGACAAAGTAGTTGTAAAATTCATTGGAAATATCTCGCTTGTTGTTTGATTCACTTTCATTAATTATTACTCTAGAAGGCATTTTGTTAAAATTAGATTTCCTTTTAACAATTATTTCCTTCATAATGTTCCATGTCTTTTTTAAGTCTCCATTAAATTTTTGTATTTGATCAGAATAATATAAAATTTTATGTTTTTTTTTATTTTTTCAAATAGGTTTTTGTATTGCTTGTAGAGGGGTAGGTTCGCTTCGCTTCTATTTTTTAAGTATTTTACGCATAGTTTTTGTTTTTGTTTTGAGGACTTTCTTATTTCTTTTGTTATCCATGGACAATTTAAATAATTTGCTTTTATTTCTTTTTCTTGAATTGAAAAACTTTTATTATTTTGTAGGATAAATAAATTTATAAAGTTAATGTACGCAGAGTTTGTATTTCCTTGATTACATTCTTGGTAGACCTTTTGCCAATTTGTTGCATCGATAATTCGAATTTTTAATTTTTGTGGAATTTCGTGATAAAGAGAAGTATATTGGAAAGTGATCTGAAATATCTGTTTTTATTATTTCTGATTTTAGAGAAGGATCTTGTAGTGAGTTTGTTAATATATTGTCAATAGCAGTAATAGAATTGGAAGTTACCCTGGTAGGTTGAGAATGGGGAAGATATTAAGTTAAAACATGTCGTCAAAGAAATTTTTAGTAATCGCATGCTTGTTGTACATTAAAATATTTATGTTTATATCTCCCATAATGAATAACTTATTCTGTTCTCTATTTTTTGTAATTATATGTTTTATATAATTCGAAAATTAAGAAATATCACCATCAGATGGTCTGTAGCAAGTAGAAACTAGAAAGTTCTTTGAGAGTTCTTTAAGATTGATAAAAACACGTCCGTTCACAAACACGTTCGTTCACAATTCTATTTTTTCTGTGTTGAAGAGTAGGTGTCAAAACATTAGGCCTCATTCGAAATCATTAGTGAACAAGCAACTGAAACATTGCACTCAAAAATCAATGTTCATTAATATGAAAGACAACTTTAATTCTGTTGTTGACTACAACAGCAAGTACTTGTAACAAAAGACAACTTTTCAATTTAATTCTGTTGTTGACTACAACAGCTTTTTACTTGCAACAAAAAAAAGCAAACAATTGTATGAAAGTATAAATTTATGCTAAAATAAAAAAATGAAGTTCTTAATTTCAATCAGTAAATATATGTCCTATTTATAAAACAATGCTTCTCTAATACTTCACATTTAAGAACCTATACATTTTTTAGGGGCCGGCGTTTGGGTATGAGAAAAATTGTGCAGAATAATGAGAAAAGATTTATTTATTCCAATTTTTGGGGAAAAGGTTTTTGATGAAAAATTTTATTTCAATATTTACGAAAACTTTTTAAATTTTTCGAGTAACTACGGTTTAGTTCAAGAAATATTTAAATAATTATTTAAGTCGATAAATTTCCAGATTATTTTGCCTTTTGTTGTGAAACCTCTTTTTCTTGGTTGTATCCGGGTAAGTTTTATCGAAATAAACAGCAATTGTTAATTAAATAATGTAATTGACAAAAAAAAAAAAAAAAAAAAAAAATCACATTTTATAAATTTTAACATGATAATTTTCGTCGTTTTGTTTCGTCGTTCTGTCTGGCTGTATTATTAATTATTAATAATAATAATTATTAATTATTAATGATGTTTACAATCTGTATTGTTAATTAATAATCTGTATTATTATATATTATATACGTAAAATAAATAGTAGTTAATATAAATAATTGATAATCTGTATTACTATTTATTATATATATAACATAAATAACAATTAATATAAATAATAATTAATATAAATAATTAATAATCTGTATTATTAATTATTAATAATACAGACAGACAGAGTAGTTGTTTGTAAAAATATTTAACATAACAAAAAAAATTGTCATGATAAAGTTAATAAAGTGTGATTACGACCTGAGTATTAATAATGTTAATAATTACGAAAGATAAATTTAATAAATGTAGACAAAAATACTGGTGCTGGTGAGGTCCAAAAAGTTAAATTTTAAATAGCAAATAACAATCATTATGTAGAAATTTAATAATGCTTTCTTACTTTGACAAAAAGGTTACTTAGTTTTCTCAAAAAATGATAGTAGGGAGAAGTGAGGCAATTAAAAATGCTTTAGTATCTTTTTTAGCTGAACCAAACAAATTCTTAACAAAAATAAACATCTTTTTGGGACTGATTCCATTCCCTAAGACTGACAGAAAGTTTTGTCAAAGTATATTTTTGATTTATAAGAGCCGTACCATATGAAGCCATACTATTGCGGTAAAATGGAACAAGTGTGGGTAAAGTAGGACAAGCGAGTAATTAACAACATATTAACAAAAATTATTATTTAAAAACTCTCAAATTTTTAAACCATATAATCTTTATCAAAGTATTCTAAAGGTTTCAGCAATATAATTACAAAAAAGTGATGGGACAGAAGTGGGACATTAATTATTTTCTTTGTTTACTTCAACCCATCGGAGGGCAGTCGAAAAACTGAAACTCCGGACAAACCAATAAAGCTACTATACTAATACTTATTTATGTGCCAAAATATTTCATGATAATAAATACATATAAAATATTGCATGATAATAAATACATATAAAATATTACATGATAATAAATACATATAAAATATTACATGATAATAAATACATATAAAATATTACATGATAATAAATACATATAAAATATTACATGATAATAAATACATATAAAATATTACATGATAATAAATACATATAAAATATTACATGATAATAAATACATATAAAATATTACATGATAATAAATACATATAAAATATTACATGATAATAAATACATATAAAATATTACATGATAATAAATACATATAAAATATTACATGATAATAAATACATATAAAATATTACATGATAATAAATACATATAAAATATTACATGATAATAAATACATATAAAATATTACATGATAATAAATACATATAAAATATTACATGATAATAAATACATATAAAATATTACATGATAATAAATACATATAAAATATTACATGATAATAAATACATATAAAATATTACATGATAATAAATACATATAAAATATTACATGATAAAAAATACATATAAAATATTACATGATAATAAATACATATAAAATATTACATGATAATAAATACATATAAAATATTACATGATAATAAATACATATAAAATATTACATGATAATAAATACATATAAAATATTACATGATAATAAATACATATAAAATATTACATGATAATAAATACATATAAAATATTACATGATAATAAATACATATAAAATATTACATGATAATAAATACATATAAAATATTACATGATAATAAATACATATAAAATATTACATGATAATAAATACATATAAAATATTACATGATAATAAATACATATAAAATATTACATGATAATAAATACATATAAAATACTACATGATAATAAATACATATAAAATATTACATGATAATAAATACATATAAAAGTACATTTCTTTACAAAATAAACAAAATGTGCAAAAAAATTAAAGATATATACTTACTTGAGTGTCTTGAAGTATATCAAAATTCATTAAAATAGTTTAAGTTTATTCATAAAATCCTTTTGTTTTTAAGAGTAAAACGACCAAGAAATGAATAAACCCCCTCAAATTAAGGGTGTTGTAAATTTTACATGGTCGCCATTTTATACACCAAGAGATTTTTTGATGAAGTTTGAACTTCATCAAAGAACGTTGCTCAGTTTTATGATGACAATTTTTTTGTCCCAAATATTATTTTCTTTTACGAGCGTTATAAGGACAAAAATATTAGGATATTTTGTTCCCAAGTTCCGAGTGCCGTAATTTTTTTGAAAACATTGTGAATGTATTGAGGTTTTGATTTTGCGCTATGATTGAAAGTTATCTCAAATCCAAATAAATGCTAAATCCACCTGTTTAAACGCAAAAATCAGAAAAAATTAAAAGATTTTAAAGACACTTCTAAATGTACTCGAAGGTCTGTATATCTACCTTTTGAGTACATCTATAATGCATCCATAAAATGATTTTTTTTTTTTTTTTTTTTTTAAGATAACGTTGATCGAAAATATTACAGAATTTTGCTCAAAATTTTGTGTTTATAAGATATAAATACATTAAGATATCTTGTTTCCAAATGTTCAATAAGTTGTGTCTGAATATTTTTATGTTATCGGAATTCTGAAAATGGCACCAAACAGTTTTTCACTTTCAAAACTCGAAATATTATTGCTATATCGAAATTCTCAAAAAAATGTAAAAAAAAAAAAAATGGTTGTGAAACAATTTTCTCTTTCTAAATTCTGAGAACTGCTTGGAAATATTTAATTACCGAAGTTATACAAAAATGCATTTAAATGTGTTAAAATTGTTAAAATTCTACAAATTAAGTGAAGAATTTCTTGAAATCGACCCCTCCACACTACTTTTAAATACGCTGTTTAAAATGGATATTGATGGCTAGATTTAATTTAGCTAAGTTACTTTTTTTCCTAGTGTAACAATGTTATTTTTTTAGGACTTTTGATGTCATCCTCGCCTATATTGCTGGAAATGGACCGCTATTAATCGGCTTATTTTCTACTACAATAGATGCCTATTAGAGTTTTGTCTTGCATACTAAATTGAAGAATAATTTCTACATTTCATTTGCATGATTGAAGGAAAGTTTCTAAATTTTATCTCTCCACTAATTTTATTTTGTTTTAAAATTTATTTTTGTCATTACACTAGATATATGGCCAAAAACTGCCGACGTTGTTTTTTATATATATATTTAACTTGTTTCCAGTTTTCTTGCTTTTCACAAAATAACGCTACGCAACATTTATATTTGCAGAAAAATTTAAATTAAGTTTTGCAGAAAACTTGTTGTTTGTAGGTTTATAAGTATAAAAACTCAATTTGTTGCTATAAACTTTGTATTAAATAAAAAACGGGATAATCTGAAAAAAAAAAAAAATAAGCTTTGCAACTCGTTTCACCTGTTTTAACAATTATCAGGCAAGTAGGACAAAATTTTTTTTTATATGTTTGAAACTAAAATTTGTTTAGAAGTTGGTAATATATATAAACATATAAACCGACAGATATTAGTTATTTTATTGCTAATAATTTGTAAAGTTGCGATATAATTTTTTTATGAAATTTACGTAATTTAGTCTTAGTTAGCATGACTTAAATAGACTTTAACATTTCACTTACGTGCATTCCATATAGTCACTCTACGAGCAATTTTTATATTGAGAAAATGTGACTGAAGACAAATGAAATAATAAATTCCTTACCCTATATGTGCCGAATGTATGGGGGGCATTTGTGCTAATAATAAAACAATATAATGAATGTGTAGTTAATTACTTATTTTGTGGAAAAGTTTTTTGTTTGACTCTTTTTCCATGACTTTCAGGAAATCTGACGTGAAAACGTTGTCTTTTTTGCTAATTCGTTTTTCGATCTACCGGAACAAATATTCTTTTAGGTTTTCTCTTATCTCAGCAATAGAACAGTACAACAGTTTTTGTGGGTTTTATTTATTGTTTAGCCGTTTTAAAATATTTGAATTTAGAATTAAGTCAAATTTTCGCAATTGCTATATGATAAAAAAATAAGCAAAAAAATAAGCAAAACAATTCTCATGAAATTTACACGCTTTTAGGTAAATTTACAGGTGTCTTGCAACTTACATAGAAGGGGTTGTTTGTCACAAAATATATTGGGATGGTTGTCACAATGCCTCGACTCCGTGCGCTTCAACTTTAAACCGTCCGCATGCATTGAGGAATATTTTAATGTTTAAGATATTATTTGGTCAAACTAAATATCTGTAATCTAAATTTTTATTCTTTATTTTATAAGTTTTTATTTCAATGTGTTTAACTTCAAACTGTGAGGTAAATAATAGTGGGGTAGAGACGTAAATTAGCGCCGAGAAGGAGTATGTAATATAAATAGTATGCATATATATGTGTGTGTATATATATGTGTGTGTATATATATGTGTGACAATCATGAAACCCATCTTAGTATAGAAGGATTAGATTTGGCAAAAAATAATGGAATAGTAATGCTTACCTTCCACCACACTGACCATCCTTGTTCACAGGCTGACTCAAATAAAAATGACCTCAAACCTTATTCAATGCAACCAGAACCAACAAATAAAAGGTTTTAATGAATCTATTTAGATACCAGATAATCGGGTAGACATGACAATAGAAGATCCAGTTGTATCAAACAAAACCTCAAATCAGGACCCAAACACCTCATTAGTTTTTAAAAATTTAATCATACCACCTGAGAGTATTAGGCCTCAACCAAAAGCAGGTCCATAGTTAGCATCATAAAGAGGTATGAAAAAACGTTTAACTATGATTCTTACTGACTCACCTGTCAAAGCATGGCTTGCTGATAATAAAAAGAAAAAACTAATAAAAAAAGTATTAATAAGAATCGTAAATCATTTATGATTGGAAGTAAAAAAGAACTGATAAAATCAAATCTTGCCCAAAAAAAAACTTCTACAGTGTTAAATTCATTTGAAGATGAAAAGTATCTATGCATCTATTGTTTTAAATCATTTGCTAACAGCAGATCAAGAGAACAGTGGATTTAATGCCAGGTTTGCCAAAAATGGGCTCATGAAGAATGCACATCAGGCTTACAACAGTTTATTTGTGAATTATATTCTCCATTCAAAAATTTATAAAAACATAGTTTTTAAAAACACTTGCTAAATGTGTTTATAGTGTTATATTAAAAAAGATTTTTTCGGTATATTGTGTTTGCTTTTTTTTTAATATATAATCCAAAGGACGTGTTTGTGCCGGCTGGCGGCACAAACACGTCTTTTGGACTTTTTTTTCGCATCTAAAATGTAATACTTTTAGATGTCAAAATTTAGATAAATATAAGACATCTATTAGTAGTCATCTTTCAGACGGCTTGAGGTAGCTATTATTCGTCGTCTCAAAGATAAATGCAATTAGATGTCTTATAGTTATCTGAATTTAAACGTCTAAAGGTGTTAACATTTTAGATTCTAAAAACACGTGTTTGTGCTGGCTGGGTAGATGATGTAGTTTTCTCGCTTTTAACACAACGAGTAATTAAGTTTTTTTTCCTCGTAAACAAAGTAATTTCTAATTTCAAATGAGAGTGCAATTTAAAGAAGATCACATCTGCGGTCTAATGCGGCCTAGTGTTTTTCTGCTTGTGTAAAGGTAAGTATGAAAAAAAAGGTTGCGCAATTTAAGAGGTTTTATAAAAACACTTTGAAAAAAAGCAAAATAAAAAATAAATTTTCATATTTCATACTTCTTATTTCAATATATGATGTCGATGAACTAATATATACCGTTAAGAAGTTAAAATAATTGTCTTACTGGCCTTATATTTTTTTTATATGGTTTTTTCATTTTCACCAATATTTAAAAGGTAAAATATTGCTATTTTTGTGGTAAAATTAATATAATGAGCTCAAAAATGAGTGTAAGGAAAATATATCAGTTTTAGATTGCTGTGGGTCTCTTGATTACATTTATAAAAATAAATTACTCTAAAATAGAAGTTGATTTTGAGGGGTTTTGCTCACCTCTGGCTCACTGTGCATTGGTAGAAGCGTTTGAAGAATTTAATGACATTGTAATGGCAGTAACTGTAGCAAAAGAAGATCAGAGCTTCTCTAAGTTGAAATTAATTTTTTTTTCTTTTTTTTCTTTTTGTAGTTATTTGAGGTGCTCCAAGATGTCCTTACGGTCTTATCACAGAGCACCGCGGGAGAGCATTTAACAAGAAGTTCACGCCTCCTTATAGTAAAATAAATAATTAAAATTCGAAAAGCAATCGATACATTTGGGTAATCATCAATTTGCTGGTTGTTATGAATAAATTGCATAATTTCGAACACATATATTGGATTTCCAATCTTGACAGCAATGTATTCAACTCTTCGTATAGTTCAGTACCATATAAATTAGAAATATCCTTATTTGATAGTATGTTTTTCAGTTTCTTACATTTTGCCATTTGGTCATTTTTAGCCAAATTGTTTAATTTCTTTATGTAATATAAAAAGCCAAAATTTAGTTGGTTAACTCAAACCTTTCATCAACAGCAGATATTGCTTTGTTAATTGCAAAATTGAAAAGTTCTGCCTGAAATTTTTTTTCTGAATTTACTATTAGATTGTCAATTCCTTCATAGTTATGTTGACGTTTTTTCTGCAATACTGTTTTTATGCTTGGATAACAAAATTTTGGCTCAACCCCCAATATTCTTTTACAGTAACCTGTACTTTCTTAAATCCGTTATCTCTATACTTAACAATAAATACTCTTGTATAGAAGAGTTAATTAAGAAATTAATTGGAATTTTGTGCTCTGCATTATTTTACTTACACCTTTAATTTTAACAAGAAGGTCATTGCGTATCACAACGGATGTTAAAAACTTTAAGCTTGTAATTCCTTTGGCTATTTTTCCTATGGATTTTTGACTTCTTCAAACGCTTCTACCAATGCACAGTGAGCCAGAGGTGAGCAAAACCCCTCAAAATCAACTTCTATTTTAGAGTAATTTATTTTTATAAATGTAATCAAGAGACCCACAGCAATCTAAAACTGATATATTTTCCTTACACTCATTTTTGAGCTCATTATATTAATTTTACCACAAAAATAGCAATATTTTACCTTTTAAATATTGGTGAAAATGAAAAAACCATATAAAAAAAATATAAGGCCAGTAAGACAATTATTTTAACTTCTTAACGGTATATATTAGTTCATCGACATCATATATTGAAATAAGAAGTATGAAATATGAAAATTTATTTTTTATTTTGCTTTTTTTCAAAGTGTTTTTATAAAACCTCTTAAATTGCGCAACCTTTTTTTTCATACTTACCTTTACACAAGCAGAAAAACACTAGGCCGCATTAGACCGCAGATGTGATCTTCTTTAAATTGCACTCTCATTTGAAATTAGAAATTACTTTGTTTACGAGGAAAAAAAACTTAATTACTCGTTGTGTTAAAAGCGAGAAAACTACATCATCTACCCAGCCAGCACAAACACGTGTTTTTAGAATCTAAAATGTTAACACCTTTAGACGTTTAAATTCAGATAACTATAAGACATCTAATTGCATTTATCTTTGAGACGACGAATAATAGCTACCTCAAGCCGTCTGAAAGATGACTACTAATAGATGTCTTATATTTATCTAAATTTTGACATCTAAAAGTATTACATTTTAGATGCGAAAAAAAAGTCCAAAAGACGTGTTTGTGCCGCCAGCCGGCACAAACACGTCTTGGACTTTTAATTTTAATTTTCGTTTAAAAAACTTTTCCAAAATGCCGTTTTCATATATAAAATTATACTTTAAATGGATCGAATGTGTTTTTTTCATTTAAATAACGCCCATAAAATGGAAAAACAGTATATTATTTGTAAAAAATAGTCATTTCATAGACCCAAATGTTAATGTTAAACATTAAAACAACAGAGAGCACTACTGAAATTCTCCTGGCTCCATACAAACTGTAACCTAATGATGAAAATGCTTTGCTGCTACGATACAAAGGTGTCCAAAATAAGGAGGAGTGAGGGAAAAGTCAAAAAATCCAATCAACCTGTGGAGACCAAACGACTCTTGATGTACAATTTTATTGAAAGTTGTATGTTTATATTCCCAATATCAAAGAAATAAAGTACATAAAATAAATAAAAATAAAGAAAATACCGTCTTGACAACCAATGACCACACCTACTTGTGCATTTACATATATTTAGACATACAACATGTACCATTAAATTGAAAAATTATCGGGACATCCCAGGACCTCCCTTGACCACCCCTAAAATAAACATTTCAGCGGTCACGACTACTTCTAAAGACCAAATATGCCCAGATTTAAATCCATGACCGCAATTAACTATATTTAGACATTAATATGTCCCATCTAATTTAAAAACCACCAAAACATCCCATGACCACTTTTGACATTCCCTAAAATGACCACTTGAGTAGTTTGATTTTGACTGCTCAAAACTTTAAATGGAGTTCAAAAATCCTTTGCCCCAAAAACCCCTTTAAAAATGTATCATATCTATATTTAATCCATAAACAGTTTTCCATTTTTAGACAATTCTGGCCCAATTCAGGCACGTTTCTCTTGAATATTTCCCATCGCCTAATTGAAGCTGAGAACAACACATAAATTTGCTGATATAAACCAAAAAATCATCTGACATCTACTGAAGATTTATCCGTATCGCACAAAACCGACAAAAAAAACAAAAACAAATGTCATTTTTTACTGATGACGTCAGAATTACAGTTCGAAATTATGAAGAAATATTTTCCAAAAGATATTAATGAAATAGTTTCTTCTTTCATTTTGGCGCCTATAAACTTATTTTATTTTGAATACTTAGTCGCACCAGGATCAAGTATTTAAAATACCATACCGAGGATACTTACCAACGTTTTTTTCCTCCCAAGTTAATTCACTTTTTTCTTTATTCACAATATTCTGCACATGATGCACTGTTGTGACTAATGTCTGTGCATTTGTTAATCAGACATCTGTTTCATTAAGCTGTTTAACACAGAAAGTGCTCACATTGACAATATTGTTTTGAACCACGTATATATTTTCAAACATATGACTTTTTGGGTGTTCTGGTTCTACACGCACAAAATTTAGCAAAGAACCTCTTTATGCAGCTGTCTCTCCTTTCTCAAATATCCTTTTTTTAGCTCCTAATAAAAATTCGCGTGACATATTCAATAATAATAAAAATTAGGAGTAATGTATAAACAGTTTAAAAAATACGGAACGACAAATGACTGCTTTTCAAAAGATACTTAATCATAAAAAAACTTTCACTTATTTTAAAATGATGCTACAAACACTTTGTTTTTAATGTCGTTTTAAAACGAGTGGTTTTTGTGAGATATTTGCCAGGAGGTTAACAAACCGCATTCTGAGAAAAATGCAATAATAAAAAAAAAATTAGGAACTAAAGTATTAAATAAACAAAAGTAATACAAGAAATATCTTATGAAAAGAATTTTGAAAAAGTTCCGTGGTTCAACGCCACCTCTGGGAAAGTTTTATAACATCGGTAAGAAAGGAGGCGTAAAATTTCTTTCAAATGCTTTTCCGCGGTGTTCTCTGATAAAATCGTAAGGACTTCCTAAAATTAAATTATGGGGCATCAAAAATAATTATAATAAAGTAATATATTATAATTAGTTTTTAATCATGGACATCAACATTATACATATTTCCTTCCCTTCAAATTATTTTGTTTTTTATCTTTGCAGCCTTTTAAAACTTTTCTTTGTCTCTTGATGATGTCTTTCTTTTCATTGTACCTCTACACCATGGCTGCTTGAAAAAGAATTCTTTTAAGGCCACCTGCTGGAGTATACGAAAACCTTAGCTCGTACTTACAACAATAAATTAGCGCTTGCAAATAATAAACAACAATACGTAGTTAACAAACTTTTTTTAAAAGATTTTTATAAATTGAAAAAAAAAAATTTTATAGGCCTAACCTTTAGTTTAGTTTAATAATGCAGTGGAATAAATATATTTATATACTTTTTGTGTAATAATAATACATATAAAAGGAATGAAGAGTATTTAAGTTTTGTGGCATTCTTTTTTTATTTTATTTTTTAGGCTATTTTTTAAGTTTCATTTTGTATAAGATTTTTACGATGGAGGCTATGGAGGGTTACATTTGGAATTTTATAACGTGACTCTCCGCGAACTTCTTGAATTTGAAACGAACTGAGTGGCTTTTTTTTACTCTTGTTTTTCTTATTTTGGGAAATATGGGTAACAATAATTAAATCTTTTATTTTTATTTTTTTTGTTCTAAATTTATTTTTGTTTACCTACAAAAATAAAGTTAGTGCAAGACATAGCTGTTTGCTGGAATAGCTATATGGATATGGTTTAATCTATATCGACAAATAAGACTGTATCGGATATTTTAGGATTTGAATACCGAAATATAAAAGAGTACCTTAAGTCCGCTGGAAGTGCTGGAGGTTTGTGAAAAGAGCTAAAAAAACTTGAAAAATATTGTTTTATATAAAATTATCTTAAACTTTGAAGCCCGATATAAAAGTTACTCATATTATATATATATATATATATATATACATATATATATATATATATATATATATATATATATATATATATATATATATATATATATATATATATATATATATATATATATATGTATATATATATATATATATATATATATATATATATATATATATATATATATATATATATATATATATATTTAACAGTGACAGATACAGGGGGTATGGATAGAGAGAGAGAGAGAGAGAGAGAGAGAGAAGAGAGAGAGAGAGAAGAGAGAGAGAGGTAGTGCAGCATATTTGGAATATAAGTTTGATTTTTGGGAATAAATAGGAGAGTGAAAGGGTTAGTTCAATAAAAAATAATACTAAACTAAGGAGAAATTAAATCATTTCAATAATATCAAAAATCAATACAAAAATTAGGAACCTTATCAAAATTTCTATCAAAACAAAAATCTCCAAAAGTATGATTTTACTTGAGGTAATTTGGAATATAGTTGACGTGTAGGTAGTTTATAATATAGTATTTCAAATTATATTTTTCATTGACATTCATAAGTAAACAAAAATCAAAAAACTAAATTAATTTTTTAATAATTATAAAACAACACTGATGGCGTTTACGTTAATTAAGATATTCGAGTATTCCAAATTACCTGCGGTAATCCAAATATACTGCACTTTCTCTCACTCTATATATATTTATGTTATGTCATTATTATATCAAAAGTTGTAATGTTATTATGCCATATTAAAATAGAGTTGTATCCTATTCATTTTCAACATGTATGTCCGATAGACGTTCCAGATCTCTTGTTTTATAGTGACCCAAGAATCATTTTTTTAAATCAATTTTAATTTACTTAAACGTCGTTCGCCTTTGGCGACAGGTACTAGCATCGCGTTAAAAAATTCGAATCAGAATGTATATAGATGTGTAAAGTAGTTTATAGACACTTTGAATATATTTAGTTGAGAAAACCTAAAGCGTTTCTTGAAGTTTAAAAAATGAAGATTGCTTTAAACTATTAAGATGCGAAATATCTTCACAGTATCACACACTTTCATAACCTTGAATTTTTACCGGTTTTTTATTTTTTAAAAAAAGATGTAGTTATAGAATAAATTAAACGATATTGAACATGGTTAGGGTTACGATGGACAAGAGTAACTTTTTATTTGAGAATTGATGACTAAGTTTGCATACTTTTTATTTGACCAGGCTTGCACAAAAATCTAGATGTGGTTTAATGTACAGCTGGTACAGTTTTTTCCACAGCTGATATGCTCCGACATTCAAAAGACTTCTTGTGACAACCAAGCATTTAATAGCCAACTTAACCATTAACGTCAGCCATGGTATTACTAAGTAGTTTTTGCGAAAACCAACTTGCATTACTTTTCGACGTTAAAATTCATAATGCAGTTGTACGCCCGATTTCCAGCGGTGTTAATGTCTGCTTTTAGTTTTTCATAATCAGAGAAAAGTCGATAGATATCAATAACTCATATGATCTTGCTATCATTGGCTTACAATTTGGTATGGTTATGAACGCAGTCTGGTAAGTCATTAATCCTTAAGGGACGCTGCTTTTCACCCATTTCCACTCGAACGTCTATTAGCTAGCAAACCTGTAATCCAGTTTAATATCTAGCCTCAAATACCATAGTCATGAATTTTATCAAGAAATTATTGTGTGATAATTTGATGAATGCTTTGGCAAACTCGGTAAAAATTTTCAACTAAGTGTCTACTGTTAAGTTGTTACGGGATTTAATCAGGTTAGCAAGGCAACTTTTATGATGTACTAATCTATGATGAGACTTTGGTTTAAGATTGTACAAAATATTTTTTAATTCTATCAATAATAATTCTCTTCGTCAATAAGCAAAGTATAGGTGAGTGACACAAGCTCATATTTATAAGTCTTGACGTTATTTCCTTTTTTGAGGGTGGGCGTGACATTTGATTTCCATTGAGATTTTGACGCTCCTTATGGAGTCGTTAAACCTTAGCTAAAACAAATAATTTAGTTTTTCTTTTTTATTTTGCAATTTAAAATCGTGATTAAATTTTTTTTCGAAACAATCATAAAAGTATTTATGAGAAATATTTTTTTTTTTTCTGAAATAACCTGACAAGGTTTATCTTTAATAATAAAATGTTTAGTTTGGATAAGACCTACTGTCTACTTCAATGTCGACAATATAAAAATATAAAAAACAATATAATAAACAAGTCATATTTTTATTATTTTTTCCTTTGGTACCCACAAACCAGCAAAAAAAAAAAAATAAGTTATTTAAAACTTTTTATTAATTCTTTGATAGTATAAATAATAAAAACGTTAACTCCAATGCACATCACCAAGTAAATTTATTTTTTACCTCATCAATAAAAATAATTATTTTTCTTAGTAGTGATTAAAATCTCATTTTGATTTTTTTTTTGTCTTTCGTCTTCTGGCGCCCCTATTATCTTGGCGCCGGGGTGTGTTTGCCCTGTCCCTCTCGGCGGCCCTGTATATATATAAATAACTTTTCGGTACATATAACGTACAGAAAAGTTTTTTCAGTAGACGTGTTGTCATGTGATGCGTAGTTTTCGAGGTATTTTAATTGCCCAACTTGCCACTATGCTCAACTAGGTCCGCTCTATCCTTATGCTAGTTTTTTTTCTTTAAGTAAAATATTTTACAAGTTTATTGTCAATGTTTTTTTATAAAATTTATTATGTATTATGTATTTATATTGAACATAATTTTAATGGTATTATGAATCTATTTATTAATCTTTTTAAAGTTTTTTCTTATCAAATATTTTTTTTTGTGTTCTATAGTTCAGTTTTATATCCTTTTTTCAAAGCTGCTCATCTATGGCCTACATTAATACAATTTAGATTTAATTATGTCATGGCTCAACATCCATTTATTAGACATGGTGAAACAGTAGTTACGTTTTAAAGAAAACAATAAGACTTAGAAAATAACAGTAAATTGTAATTAAAAGTCCGATAAAATATTGGTAAAATATTAACGCTTTAGTGATGCCAGGTAAAAAAAATTTTTTAGTATGGCATCACTAAAGTATCTTAGAGAAGTAGTTTTATCTTTACCATTTTGGTTCCAATTAGAAAAGTAACTGTGCATCTTACTTGACTGCTTTCCAACAACCTTTTGTTGCGCATTGTGTTACCATTCTAGTTTCCTACCTTTCGTCCATTAGATGTTTTGTCATGCGATGCGTAGTTTTCGAGATATTTTAATTGCCTAACTTACCTCAATTAGGTCCGCTCTATCCTACTGCTGGTTTTTTTTTTTTAAGTAAAATATTTTACAAGTTTATCTTCAATTTTTTTTATAAATTTCTAATAGATGATTTAGTAATATACTTACAACAACTATAACTCAAAACAGTAAGTGATAAGATTTTTAGTAGGGGAGGATGGGGTAAGATGACGAATGGGGCAAGATGACAACCTACCATTATCTTTAAATTTCAACTAAATATGAAAGCTGACTGTAGCTGAGAGCGATGTAGATTATATCTACTAGATTTATTTATATTTTCTTTATAAATATTATTTTCTGGATGAAAGATAAGTATTAAATAAGGTTTTTCCGATATTAGGAAAAAAAAAAAAAAATTCACTTGCATTTGATTTTTTTCATCATTACATCACCAGCTAAAGGTAAGCGAGAATTTTTCGTTTAGCTTGTTAAATTTGGAAGCCAAACGAGTAGTATTAAGCTATGATAACTTATTTATGTATAGTTCTGAATCACATTTGAAGATTGTGTAGTCTAGGGGCAAGATGAACGGGGTAAGATGACTCGTTTGTCGTTTTGACGAAGTACATGTTTTACTGTAAACTGTATGAACACTGCCTCTAGTTTTGTTTAACTTAAATCTTGTTACCTAGCTGTGTTTAACTTATAACAATAAACACAATTATAATAAAATAACATAGAATAATAATTAAAGTTACTTTAAAGTTAATTAAGTTTAGTTATGTTGTGAATATTATTATTTATGCATATGTCAATTTTAGTTATGCGTATATCTGTTTGTAAAATAGGCATAGCTAATATGATTAGGGTTAATAACTATACTTTATGGTTATATTTAATCTATTTTATACATACATATACATATACATATATATATATATATATATATATATATATATATATATATATATATATATATATATATATATATATATATATATATATATATATATATACATATATGTATATAGATATACATGTATATATATATATGTGTGTGTGTGTGTGTGTGTGTGTGTGTGTGTGTGTGTGAGTGTGTGTGTGTGTGTAAAGTATATTTATAATATTGTACATGTATTTAAATTCTATTTGTTTATATTGACAGTCACATTGTATACTATTGTGTTATTTGTAGTTATTAAAATGGTTCGCTACTATACCAGAACTACAAGTAGAGGTGCCAATGGAAATTGGACAATGCAGAACATGACTCAAGCTATTGAAGCTTGCAATTCCAATGCTTGCGGCAAGAACCAAGCTGCTGTAAATTTTGGAGTTCCAGAAGCAACACCAAGGCGTTACCTTAAAAAATCTTCGGATCAATTTTCAATCAGCAATGGAAGATTTCGTCCTATATTTTTAATGGAAATGGAAAAATTACTTGCAGAATATTTAATTGAGTTGAGCAAAAGATATTTTGGTTTGACCAAAGTACAGCTCAGAAAATTTGCATTTGAATTTGCAGAACATAAAATGTTCAACATAATTTTAACAGGGAATTAAAAATTGCTGGTCTTGACTGGTTAAGTGGATTTTTGAAACGCCACAACAATATTTCATTACGAACTCCTGAAATGACGTCTTTGGGTAGAATTCAAGGTTTTAACTACCCACAGGTTGCAATATTTTTTGATTTACTTCGAGATCTCTTGAGAACTCATAAACTTTTATCTTTAAGAATCTTCAATGCTGATGAAAGTGGGTTACCCACTGTACCAACAAAAATCCCAAAAGTATCTTTAGTCAAAGGCATTAAAAGAGTGGGCAAAGTTGTTTCTGCTGAAAGACGAAAAACTGTAACCATAGTTTGTAGCATGAATGCTGTTGGAACTTACATACCTCCAGCTTTTATTTTTCCACGAAAAAGAATGCGGCATAATTTTCTGGACAATTCTCCACTTGATTCAGTTGGCTTTGCCCATAACTCTGGTTGGATGACGCAGAAAATTTGTGTAGATTATTTAAAGCACTTCGCTTATCACACAAAACCAACTATTGCTGATCCTGTTCTATTAATTTTGGATAACCATAACTCACGCATAAGTTTTTCAGCCATTGAATACTGCAGAAAACATTCAATTGTCATGCTAACATTGCCACCACATGCCACCCATATGATTCAACCTCTGGATGTTACCTTCTTTTCACCATTCAAAACTTACTACAGTCAAGCTTGTGATTACTGGATGGTAAATCACCCAGGTAAACCAATCACTGAAGCACAGATTCCTGCACTTGTAAGACATGCATATGACCGATCAACAACAACTGGCATTGCAAGAAAAGGATTTGAAGAAACTGGAATCTGGCCCTTCAATCTGCAGATCTTTTCTTCAACTGACTTTGCACCATCATTGACCAGTGATAGCCCAATACCAAAAAATCAGATTATATCAAATAATCAATCAGGAATAAGTATGTAAATTATATATTATTTAGACAGTTCGGTTTTTTATTTGTTTCTTAAAACTAAAAGTTAAAAAATGTTTGTCTTTGTTTTTTTTATCTAAAAATCTTTACCTGACAATTTATAATTTAAATAAGCTAATAACTTCAGCTTATCTATAATATTGGATAATTATGCTAAATAATAGAATATGAAATAACGTAAAATTAACCTAAATAATTTAATGATGATTTTTATGACATATGTTATATAATTTTTTCTGTAATATTTTGTTCCAGTAGTTGAAGATCGCCAGCAACAGTCAACATCAAAGGTGAAACTTAATGCAGTTACATCAGCATTGACCATATCATTTAACAACAACAACTCTTTATCATTGCCAACTATTAACACTGAACCAAAATTCTGCCGAATGCAGATGCAAATGTTGATAGAACCCAAACAGAGTTAAGCGATGTGCCAAAAACTGTATCACCTGAGAACATTCGGCCTTATCCTATTGCTTGTAGGGTTACAAATAATGCTAGCCGTAAACGAAAATTTAAGAGAGCAGAAGTGGCAACAAGTTCCCCTTTTAAAGCTGCAGTTCATTTAGCTGCACTCGAGAAAAAAGAAAAATTGATGAATTACAAAATAAAGAAAGCTGTTAGAGAAAAGAAGGGCCAGCTTAAAAAAACAGCTCTAACTTACGATAGAAAGAAAAATGACAAAGCCAAAAAAAGAGCGAAAAAAAAATCCAAAAATCAAGTTTCAAAAATAGTTGACAAAACTGAAGAAATTTCATGTTGGTATTGTGAAATTATCTATGGTGATCCTAATGATCCATTGCTTGATGATGACTGGGATATGTGTAAATCCTGTGAACACTGGTGTCATTTAACTTGTGGGCAATATGTTGAACGCAAATTTACTTGTATGCTTATGTAGCTTAGCAATTATAACATTGTTTTATTGCGCATTAAAATAGTTTGTTTGACATTTGTTTTATTTTGTTATTTTGGAATTTACTGTGAACTGATTAGCAGGTTTTTTGGCATAGCCCTATACAAATATATAAACTTAATTTTTTTTTTAAATTACACCACTATTTGTATTACTTATTTTATAAACTAGAATTTATGATACCGTGATATTTAAGACAGTAATGGTATCATGGAACTAACTTATCCTAAAATCGTCATCTTGCCTCGCATACGGGGCAAGATGACGATTTGAGGTAACGTCGGTTAATGAGTTTTTCCCCGACTATTTTCAATTTTTATAAGGTTTTTTTGATACATCAGTAGCACATGATAATTTTTAATCACTTCTTGATAAAGTTTTACTTATTAGAACACTTATTGACTAAGATATAAGTGCTTTTCAAAACGTTCGTCATCTTGGCCCATGTTCCCCTATACATTGTGCAATTTGAAAAAGCTAACAGACTTCTCAATTAAAAAATGTTTTTAAACTTGTAAAAAATATCTTTATATATTTATACATTATATTTAAATTTTTACATACTATATGTTTTATTTATACGTTATACAAGTTTTATTTTTATATATTTTTATTACAATTGTTTTTTTAGTTTATTAGCTTTAAATGTTAATGAAAATGATTCAAGTTAATAAATTATTTAAACAAAGCAAAATTACATAAATATAAAAGTTGAGATTCTACTCGTGTCATTGAACCAAGCACATGAATATTTCTTTTTCGTTTTAAGATTCAAGTTTGACGCCTATGACTCGTTCTGTACTATCTGCAAATATTTTTGCTCTCGCTGATTCAACGTTTATTGGTATTTCTACGTACGAAAAATGTTTGTATATTAATACAATTTTTATTTAACGATTACGAATTTTAGATATTAAAGTGAATAATCTTTAGATCTTAGAGAGAATAAGTGTTTTAAACTCTTTAAATTTTAAAACATTAAAATTAGAAAGACTTACTTGAATCCAAAATTAAAACTACCCTTTATATTTTCAAGGAACTGCTTTGGACGAGTTATCAATTATTAATACTTGGTATTGTACTTTATTGAGATGCTTTTATATAAACAAAATGAATAAAACTTTTACTTTTATAGTAGATTACTTTTACCTTTACTATCACAATTGTTTGCTTTAATTTTCTCGCCGTCACCATTGTATTCTGCAGAATTTTCTTGTAGTTTAACTAAATTAATGTTTGATCATTATAACTGAAAAATTGTGATTGAGAATATTATATATATATGTATATATATATATATATATATATATATATATATATATATATATATATATATATATATATATATATATATATATATATATATATATATATATATATATATATATATATAGTATTATATTATAGAATATTATATATATATATATATATATTATATATATATATATATATATATATATATATATATATATATATATATATATATATATGTAGGGGAAGTTGGGGCACAGTGGATCGGGTTTCTTCATTTTTTAAATTGAGCAAAAGTTAAAATATGTGTTTTATTTTTTTCAAGGCGAAAAGATTGAGAAATATGTCCTTCATGATAATAAATCACTAAAATCCAAATATTTATTATCTAACGGCTCACAGAAAGGTTTAAAGTCAGTTGTAATACGTTATTCACTGTGCCCCAGTACTGGGGTACAGTGAATCAATTAACATAGCTGTGAATTAATGATAGTAAATAAGGGTATAGCCAAATAACTATGAGCCTGAGGGAGTAAAGTGTACAATATACTTTTGCCATGCTTTTATTAATTAAATTAGTATAAAATTGAAAAAATAGACATTATGAAAATTGAGAAGAAAAAAAATAATTTTATTGATAACAAAACTTATAAAAATATTAAAAAGTTAAAAAATTATTCATATATTGTTATTCATAACTTAAAACTAATAAATTCATTTTCATGTAGTTTGTTTGTTAAAAATGCATGAATTTAATTTAAAAATGCATGAATTTTTGTTGACATTTCAAAAATTATTTTTTTAATTAATTACAAGTTAACATTTTACATTATATTCTAGAATAGTTCATCAATTTTTCAACATTTGTGGAATCTTGAAGTGAACAAAGAAAATTATTTGTTGACCAAAACTGTGATTTGTTTTCAAATATAATTTTTACCAAGATGGAAAAAAATCGCTAAAAAAGTTGGGTTTGAAAGCATTTTACAATCTCTATTAGTGATCCTAAGTACGTCAATTGCAAAATTTGCAATTGAAGAGCGTCACGTGGCTCTGATGATCCAAAGGGACAGACCACCAGCGGCCTTTTGTCTCATCTCAAGACTCGCCATCCTCTTGTCACCAAGACCAGTCCAGCATCTTTAACGACAAGAACTCCAGAACCAGAAGTTCCTCAAAAAGAAGTTTCCGGGCCAAAAGAAAACCGAAAGAGAACAATGCCTATCTTTAACATCAGGTCTAAAAAGCAAAGAACAGAGATGCTTCAGTCTACAATTCCAAACTGGGTTGAAACCAATTCAAAAATTGAATCAAACTCAGAAAAAAGGCAGAAATTTCACAAGTCCATCTTTGAAATGATTATTCTTGACATGCAACTGTTGGAGATATACTAACCAACGAACGAAACAGACTTTTACCAGAAAATCTTGAAAAACTTTTGTTTTGCCGAGAAAATCTACCAAATGTTAACTTCCGTTATTAATTTACATCATTTCATTTATAACAACAAATCAACTCTTAATAAAACAAATATCAAAAGAGCATTGTTTAAACACGTTATTTCTTACTTTTAAAAAATTTCGGTTGTGCTGAAATTTTCGGTTTGAAAGTAAAAGTTTTGCCGAAATTTCGGTTTCGGTTTCGATTGAGAAATGCCGCAACCGAAATGAACCGAAACCGAAATTTCGGCAAAATTCCAATTTCGGTCGATCACTACTAGTCTCATTTGATTTCATTCACTTTTATTTGACTCTAGAGTCTAGTCTGTGTTGCTTAGTATTTTGTTTACATTATAAAACTGCAATATGATTGGTTATTAAATATAAAATGTATAATGTTTCATTTCTTTTCTGTGTTCTGTCACACACTATAAATTATTACTATAAATTATTACACACTATAAATTATTTAAATACCAAATTTCAATATTAGTGCAGCGTACTTTCGAATTTCGTTTCGAACTTAAAATCTTAGTTTCGCACATCGCACATCACTAATAAATATTTATATATATATATATATATATATATATATATATATATATATATATATATATATATATATATATATATATATACTATATACATATATATATACTATATATATATACTATATATATAGTGTAACAAATAAAATAGCAGTTAAAACTATATTTTTACTATTTAATTCACGTATAAGTTTATATAATATTAAAAAAAATGTAAACAAGAATTTATAGTATACCCACACGTATTTTCTTGGTTCTCATCTTTAAAAATGGGAGAACTTTGATAAAAAAATCTGCTGGAAACACGTAGTATTTTCCAAGGTTGATGAAGCAAAGCCATGTTTAGCAAATCACTTGGAAACAAAACAAATCCTAAAGCAGATCAGTTTGTTTAGCAAATACTAGGAAACTATATTAATAATTCATATTCTTTTCCATACATCTACTAATGACGTAGCAACACTTAAATTATTAAAGTACATCAAGATTTATTAATGACGTAAGCAACACTTATAATATTCAAGTTCATAAATAAAATATAGCGACTAATTTTTTTTGTTTATTTAAAAAAAAAGTTTCAGCTGAACTTTTTTATTAGATTTTTTTTCTTAAAGGAGAGTCAGGACAGTTTTTAAAGGAGAGTCATAACAGTTTTTAAAGGAGAGTCATCACATCCGTTTCGATTTAAAATTTAATCTAAACCAGCAAACTGCGCAGGCCAGAATTTTAGACGCGAGAGCAGCATATAAATAATGACGTGTGCCGAAGAGCCGCAATAAATATGTTGCTATGCCAACTTCATCTTTGAAAAAAAACAATTTGCGAATGTAAATTTAGATTTTTTATACATATTTTGATTTTTGACACAATATTTTAATTTTTTAAATGGAAATTAAACTTTTATAAATAAACTTAGTATGTACACAATTTATATTTAGTATTAAGTTTTTTTACAATAAAGAAAGTAAAAGCTATTCTTTAAATGTAAACTTGGCTACATAAAATCTGATTCCTTTTTATTCACACTAGAAAACCATAAATTTCCTTATACAAATAATTGAAAGCAAGATATAAAAATGTAAAGATAAAAAGGTTTCTTTGAGAAAAAAAATTTATTTGAATGTATTTGAATTAATCTTGCTTTTATTCGAATTGAACTTGCTTATAACCACTTAATATCCATTTTCCAAAAATCTAATAAAGCTAGTGTTTTATGCAGCATTTGAAGATTTTGATTTTCTTGGAGATCTAGTAATTCTATTTCAAATTGAGATATTTCTTCAAGTATATTTTCTGGTATTGGACAATCCTCACTAATAATATCAATTAAAAAAGGGTTTACTAAAAATGCTAATGATAATTTAGGAGCATACAAATCTTTAAACCTATTTTAAAAGTCTTCGAATAAATTCTGTAGTTTTCCCCGGTATGATTCAATCTTATGATCATCATACTGAATTGTAGGATTAAGATTATGAATTATCTTTGCCATTTGTGGAAAATGATTAAAAGTTTTTAAGGTAAGATCTTTCTGAAAAAGAGCAATTTTTTATGAAAACTAAGTATAGTTTGAACAAGATCAGATATATTTTTTTCTTTTCCTTGAAGCAACGATTTCAGATTTTGTAAATGTTGCATTACATCAGTTAAAAATAAAAGAGCTTGCAAAAAATTTACATTGTCAAAGATTTCAATAGCCTTTTGCTTTTCAAGCAAAAAAAAATTGATTGGTTCTAATAGTTCTACAAACCTATAAAGAACGTCACTACTTGAAAGCCACCTTACAGCACAGTAAAATAACAAGTCCCTTGGTTTGTCAGCAAGATCCAATTTACTAATGAAATTTTTAAACTGTCTGTGATTTTTTGCATTTGATCGAATATAATTCGAATATAAATCAATTCAACGAGTTGTGTCTAATAGCTCTACTAAATCTAGCAAATCTTCTTTCACAAGTACATCTGATGTTACATATCTAACAAATACTGCCATTTGAGGTTTATCTTGAACATCTGTTGATTCATCCAACGCTAAGCTGAATGCTTCACAATTTATTAAGCCATTTAACAAATGCTGTTCAACTTCGACACCAATCTGAGGTCACATCAAAAAGATTTTGTTTTACAAACTCTCCATCGGTGTAAGGACGTTTACTTGTCGCGACGTTCCAAGCTATAACAAAACTTGCTTCTGTTATAATATTTGATTCTTTGCTGGAAGATGAAATAATCATTTGTTGATTTTTAAATACTGTTTTTAGCAACTCAATTTTATTTTTTCTATGACATGAATTTATTGGGTATTCTTCAGAAAAACACATATGTTTTGTTTCATAGCGACGTTTAACATTACATGTCATATTATGAGCTAGTTCAGTATTGCAAATTAAACACATAGGTTTATTTTCTTTTTCAATAAATGTGTACTTTTCTGTCCAATCACCATGAAATGATCTATTCTCATCTTTAATTTTTCTTTTCTTACTTTAATAGTGAAGTGCTTTATTGTCACCTATTGCTATATTCAAACAACATGGCTTCCGGCCATGTATAATTCAAGTTTTTATTATCAGTAAATCAATAAAACTTTTGAAAAGAGCCGCAAGTAGCTCGCGAACTTGTTTTATTTAAACGAATTTATAGAAATTTTCGTCGTTTCTTTATTTAGAAATATTGTAATGAAATTTTAAACAAAAGCTCCGTTAAGCATGACCGGCTGCTGACCCTTTTGATCGGGAATTCTTTTGGTTCTAGTTATTAATTTAACTGTTTAAATATGGTTGCCTTTAAATAAAGTGTTTTATTACAAGAGTCTCCTATAGGGTTTTACTGAAATAAAAACACAGTATTAAATATGGCAATCTTTTACAAGATTCTGTTATAGGGTTTTACTTAAATAAAAACAAAGTATTTTTTTTATTACAATTATCTAACGCGATTATAACAAAACTACAATGTAATATAGCAATCAAAAAATAACTTAAACGTATTTATTTTACCTTTACAACATAAGTATACCTAAAATGTAGATACATGATGGTATCATATATACTTTTATATATTTTAATGCATGTTACCCAGATACTTTGAGGTTTTTATCAATTATCATTTAAATATCATACAAATTGATAAAAACCTAAAACTTATATGTAGGGGAGAACGGGGTGAGATAGGACATGGGGTGAGATGGGACTTGGCAATATCTCAGTGAAAAATTTAATAAAGCAAAAGTTTTTTGTATATGTTATAAGTTTGCAATAGCTTCTTCATATTACTGTGTTTTTTAAGTTTCAGAAGTATTTTTTTTGGGATTATTTGCGAATATGTAAAAATCTAACAATTTTGAAGACATCATTAATATTAAATATTTATGTGTTGTTTGCATATATTTTTGTGTTTATGGTTTTTAATTATTCACTATTGTTTTATTTAACTATTGAAGAAATATGATTGGCATATGGCTACGAGAACTATATAAAATAAAGGTTTTCTCACACCTACTAGTGATGGGGTGACTTGGACAGGAGAATTGGGGTGAAATGGGACACTGTTCAATTTTATCATTTTTTTAATTTACTGTACTTCAACTTTTATAATCAATATTTTTGTAAAAAAGCAAGTGAACAGAAAATTATGTTTATGTTTATGATAAGATTTCAATGTTTACTTTATAGTAAAGTGTTTTTTATCATAGAAAATAATAATAGTTATATTGGATTTCTTTGTTACTTTGTCCTGAAGACATCTTTCACAGTAGGTATTGTTTTAATGCCAATCGTTTTTGTATTTTAAATTCAATTTAAATAAAGTTCTTCGCTATTAGCCTTATTAAATTTAAGCACATTATAAGTTTTATAGGGTTGTGATACTATTTTATTTTCATTAAAATAAATTTAAAATTTATAGCCTAATCTAGATTTCAGTCAATGCAATTAAAAAGAGCATAATTTTTTTTAATAATGGAGTGAGTAATATGAGTAATAATTTTTCAGATGCCAAGAAAGTACAAACGAGTGACAAGTCGCTTAAAGCCTGATGCTCATACAATAAAAGCTGCTGTGATGGCTGTCAAATCTGGCAGTTTATCACTACAAGCAGCTGCACAAGAGTATACAATTTCAAAATCAAGTTTACAGCGGAAAATAAAGGTTAATAAAGAAACTTCTTACAGTAACTTATATTTTGATGAACAATATAAATATATTTTTAGTAAGACACAAGAAAATGAACTTTCAATATATCTTCGGCAAGCATCTAATATGCATTATGCACTTGATGTTGGAGAAACAAAGCAACTTGCATATCAATATGCAATTAAAAATGACATTAAAATACCAGAAAACTGAAAAAAGAGTGAAACAGCTGGAACTGAATGGTTTTATTTATTCTTAAATCGTGCAAAATTTTCTATTCGTACGCCAGAAGCTACTCAAACAACTAGTTTTAATCGCACAAATGTAGATACTTTCTTCTGCTGAAAGGGGAACCCTAGTTACAATGGTGGGTTGCATTAATGCCCTTGGAAATTTTATACCACTGTTTTTGATATTTCCTTGTGTCCACTTTCTTAGCCATATGCTTAAAGGTGCACCAACAGGTACAAAAGGTGATGCTAATCCTAGTGGATGGATAAATACAGAAATTTTTTTTAAATGGTTTGATCATTTTGTGGAATGTGGACATCCGAGCAAGGATCATCCATTACTTTTAATAATGGACAACCACAAAACTCATATATTGATTGAACGAATGGATAAAGCTAAGGAAAGCAATGTTGTGCTCTTGACATTGCCACCCCATTGCAGCCACAAACTCCAACCACTTGACAGATCAGTATTTGGGCCATTAAAGAAATTTTTTCAATTCAGCATGTGATTCATGGTTAAAGGCACATCCAAATACTCCTATGACGATATATGACATTTCTGAAAATTTAGGAATAGCTTATACGAGAGCCTTTACTTCCCAAAACATTCAAAATGGTTTTAAAGCAGCTGGCATTTTCCCGTACGATCCATATGTTGTCAGTGATGTCGACTTTTTAAGTTCTTTTGTATCTGATCGACCAATTCCAGCAAATGACAATTCCGACAAACAAACAATCCCCACATCACTGTGTATTGTATCTGAAGTTATTAATGAAAAGAAACAGCAAATCAGCACTTCTGCCTACCATTGGACAGCAGAAGATATAAGGCCATTTCCAAAAGCGGTCGAAAGGGTGGCAAAGAGAAAAAGTGCAAAAAGAAAATGTTCTAGGTCTCTGGTATTGACTGACACACCAACAAGAAATGAACTAGTTAAAAGTTTATCAGAATGTAAAAGAAAAAAAGAAGATAAAGATAAGAAAAAGAAAAAAAGTTACCCCTCAGACGTCAACGTAATTTTGACTCAATTTAAACATCAAGCAACCTGTTGAACAAAGTTACAAATGCATTTAGAATGGTATTTTATTTTTGTTAAACATAAATAAATTTTGTGTATTGTTATGTTTTTTAAGGAGTAGAATAAACAATAAAATAATGCTTAAAATTATTTGTTTCTATTTTTGTCCCATTTCACCCTAACATGGGGTGACATGGGAAAAACAGTGTCACTTTAAAAAACCAAGCCCTTGAACTTAATTTGATGGTTAAATAATGGGTTTTGAATTTTTTTTAGTTTCAAACAGTGCTGTGGCCAGAAGGTCAAGATCGCCCCAGCCCAAAACCTTTCATTAGGATCCTATTTCTTAAACAATTTTCCACTTTTTCTTACTAAAAAAAAAAAACCCTCAAATTTGTAGAAGGTCCCTTAAATTTGCAAATGGGCCCCCTAAATTTGCTTTTCTCGAGTCAGGCTCTTATTTGTTTTAGTTTTTTTGTTTCCTAATTTTTCTATATTTAAGAATCATTTTAGTTAAAATGCTTAAAACAACTTAAGGCTCATACCATTAATATGGATTGTTGCTAATATAATAGATTGGTTTCCATTAAATATTTTAAAATAATGTTGTCATACTGTTATTCATCTTTACTAATATTATATTATACACACATAAAATTAATAACAATGAATAATATGACAACACTATACGTTATATTATAAAAGTTATAACAACACATATGTTCTAAAAGTTTATATTCATAATAATAATAAATTAGATTATAATATGATATTATTGTTTAATACATATTTTATAGAAAAATAATGTAAATGTTTTTAAGTTATATTTAATTATTTTAATATTCCTTGTTTGTTTGTTTATATTTATTATTTCAAAGGATAGTTTTAGCGTTTTGTTCAAAGCATTCCCAAGGTATTATTTTCTTAATGAAATTTTATTATTTTTTATTTTAGATGACTATTTATACTCGCGCCACTCTTTTAAAGTTTAAATTTTTTACAATTTTTGAGTTTTGAAGGGCATTTTCAAACAATCGGCGCGAATAGAATTTGTAAATAAAAATTTACAAATCATTAACTAGGGGAAAGGCGCCTATGATGGCATACTTAACTTTGAAGCTTCATTATTCAGTATCCTGAAGACCAATAATAAAAGTTTTGATATGGATACATTCCTTGTTACATCTAGAACAATAATTACCTTGGGAGTTTTCATCAGTTTTATTTTTTTTATAAGTTATTCTTATTGTAAAAAAAAGCACAAGTATGGCAACCACTCATAGGCAACCACTCCTATGCTCCTATGATGGCATAGGGGAGGATGGGGCTAGTTAGGATCGAGAGTAACTTAATGATTTCATTTAACCTTAGAGTCTTCCCTCAGAAAAGCCAGAAAATTACTCGAAACCATCCTAATTTACCATTTCATGCAACACACCAGCATTGTAAAATTTTGCGCGTGCGCATAGGATATATTGCGTTTTACGTATTTTTTGGACCAAAAAAAAATGTTGGAGCATCGCTTTTTTTTTAACTTTACTTAAAAATAAGTTTTTCTTATAAAAAGAAAGTTTTCCCAGCTCGTCAATATTTCAACACCCCCAACTCGTCAGTATGCCGTCATGGGTAAAAGTCATCATTTTCATTAAAACAAGCTGTGTCTGCTTTGTTCAAAAGATAAAATTAAAGTAACTATTCCACTAAATGCACAAAACTTGAATATAAAATGCATGAAAATTTCATTTCTGCACAGTTAATAGTAAAATCACAATCTTAAATATATGAAGAAAATAAAACTACAACAGCACATCCCAAAATCGATTTTTGTTGATTATAAAAACAATATTTGTGCACAAGGGACGTTTTTTCACTAAAACTAATGTAAAGTCAGTAAAGTCATGTAGGTCTAATTATTTTTTTACCAAAACCAATTTTAATGGAAATATGACCGGTATGCCATCATAGGCGCTATGCCATCATAGGCGCCTTTCCCTTATATAATAACGTCATTACAAATAAAGGGAGGTTTTTTATCTATACCGATTGTACGCATTTTTATTACTATTATTTTTGTTAACTTGTGGTATTTTAAAAATGCACAAATTCGTTATGGAATTAAAAAAACGTGGTATTTAAATACAATAGCGTTTAGGCCCACTTCAACTCCTGGCTTGCACAAATGGGGTTTGTACAAGATTAGCTAAGTTTCCTTGCCGACAGTTATTCTTGATAACCCCCTGCCATCATGTCGGAGAGCTTCACATAACTCTCCGACATGATGGCATGAGGCTTAACACCGGCTTAACAGTTTTATTTACGTAGCCGTAAATAAAACTGTTAAGCCGGTGAACAAACTATTTATATCATACAACCATAAAAGGTTAAAAATAGTAAGGTAAAGATAAAACTACAACACTTTAAAATACCTTTTTGCAAAAACAAAATTCATTAGGAATCGTCCATAAATTACGTCACGCTATAATGGGGAAGGGGTGTTGGTGGTTCTGTGACGACTCATACAAAACTTGCTTCTTAAGTATTACGGTTTTGTGACGAGGGGGAGGTCAAAAACTGTCAAAACTTGCGTGACGTAATATATGGACGACCCCTAAGTTTCTAATTTTAAAATTATTAACATTTAGACTTTTGAGAAGTGCAGAGATTATTGTGAACTTGTGGAAAAAAATCAGATCATTAGATGAAAATTAAAAAATATGGAACTGTTTCACACGCTTTGAATTTCATAAAATTCAAGTTGCATTTCTCTAAAATCAGGAAGGTGTTTATTCTAAGTAATAAAATACTCAAAGAGATCAATAGAACAGCTGACTGCATTCCTCTCTCCTGGCCATCGTGGTTTTTGACCTACAATTTTTAAAGTAAAACTTAATTTCATAGGTTTTGATATTTTAATTTTATTATTTAACAATAAAAATAACAAATTGTTTAAAAACAATGGTATGCAAAACGGATTAAAGTCACATGTAAAATACAAAGAAAATAAAATGGTAAAAGTTCTGTTTTAAAAATAAAGAAAGGTCTGAAAAGATGTAAAAACGGATTGAATCAAAGCTGAAATCCTTCTAAAAGCAATTTTTGCTGATAAAGACCAGCCACAAGGTCTTCAGTTGTGTATTTCACCAGACTACTGGTTAATTTTTGATATTTTAAGCTTGAAAATATCTTGAAAATTGCATACGGATGAGACTCCCTCAGACTTTTTGGGTACAATAAATTCCAAAACTTTTAAAATCTTTCAAATTGCGTACAACTCATCCGAACTCACAGCAAAATCGTAAATCTATTGAGCATAATTTAAAAAATTTATTTCTCAAAACAAGAAAAATATTTCTTGTTTTTAAAAAGAAGTTGCAAGATAGGACTTTTTTTTTCTTAACAAGAAACGTATTTCTTGTTTTAAGAAAAATATTTCGTAATAAAAAATTCAACTTTGCTTTGCTTACAGTAAAATATATTCAAGATAATGTAGAGCGTGTGATGAGCTTGGAGAATCTTCAGAAGCTACTTCAAAAAAAGAGTTTTTGTAAAGAACCATTAAAAAGGAAGAAAAAGAAGAAGAAGAGTAGATTCAAGAAGCTAGCTACGGCGACTGCTTTCTCGCTTTCTCGTTATTGAATGGTTCTAATAATTATAATTTTGATCCGATACCTAACTGCAAACTCTGAACCTTAAAAGTACATTTAAAAATTATTTTGATTTTCATATTTTCTTGAGATATTTATAAGCTGAAAGTTTATATGTATATATATACTTATTGTAAATTTGCAGCGTTTAAACGCTGAATTCTGAAGCAAATTTGCTTCAGAAACAAGAGATCTGTGGCAGTAACGGATTCAGCATTTTTTGGTGTTTGAGGTAGATAACATGGAGCAAAATCCAAACACTTGTATGTTTATACTTATGTCGAATAATGATGCCTTTTAAAAAGTCGCAATTAATTGAATCTGGGAACAAAAAAGCCCTAAAATTTTATCCCCTCTGCTCCAAACGTAACAGAAAAACAACAAGTTGATAAAATAATTTTTTTGCTAAATTTCTTTACTAAATTTATATACATCGATAAATTTTAAGTATTGCTTTACAATCTCTAAGCGTTAAAAAATTATGACCATATAAAACTTGTAACCCCTTCAATTGAGGGGGATTTAAACATTATATGGTCATAATTTATGAACGCTGAAAGATAATACTATGAAACTTAAAATTTATCGATGAATATAAATTTAGTTAAGAATAGCAAAAAAATCATTTTACTAACTTGTTGCTTTCGTGTTTGGGGCAGGGGGGATAAAATTTTAGGGCTTTTTTTGTCTCAGCCTCTTTTTTTTTTAGGTTATTTAAGTGCTCCCAGAAGTCCTTACGGTCTTATTATGGAGCACTGCGGAAGAGCACTTAACAAGAGGTTCACGCCTCCTTTCTTACCAATGTCGCTTATTGAGCTGGAGCTGGCGTCAAACCTCGGACCTCTGTTTCTGAGCTAGAACTCTAAGCACTGCGCCATGGCTGCTCAACATCGCAATTTTGCAACGCATCATTATTTGACATAAATATAAACATACAGAGTTTGCACCATGTCTGTTAGCTATCTCAAACATCGAAAAATACTGGATCCTTCACTGATCTGTGGTTTGATGCCTATTCTAGTATTTTTTTCGACATGAAGCAAGCGTAAACTTCGTAAAGCAAGCGTTAAAGGCTCTTCTGCGGTGCTCTGTGATGCGACCATTAGGTCTTCTTGGACTCTTAGATTGCTCTATTATTTATCTTATCTAAATTTAGTCAAAAATTATAAAAAACGAAACTTCGAACAGTCGAACCAATTACTTCTATCAAGAAAAAAATAAAAAGTAAAAATATTTTTCATATAAATATAACCACGACGCCACTCATTAGCCACTTCGCATAAAAGGAACCATAAGCAAGCTTTTTTGATAAATTGACAAGAAAATACTGTCATCTGTCTTTCTGGTATACTAATGCAGCATTGCTAAACAACAAATTTGATGAACTATTAATTGATATTGAAGTTAAGCAACGACATATGTAATGATGTGTAAAGCATAGCGAAGTGAATAATCAACAGCAAATATTCCGGGTTATTTCTTTTCCAGACAAAACAGACTGATTAATAATAGGGGACATGGAGTAAATATTTATAGTCATGAAAGCATCAGTTCTTTTAATTTAACTAATAGTTATTTACATAATGAGAATATTGAGTAAATATGGCGCTCGGTTTGTACAGTTTTTAAAAATAATTTTTTGTGAGATTATTTATGGAGTAGAAGGTTGTAGTGAGGGAAATAACAAGCAAGTTGTAGATTCAGTAAATTACTTCTACAAGTTGTTAAAAAAAAAATCAATATTCAGGTTTACATATGTGGTGACCTTAAATACTCAAAATGTAATCAACTCAAAATATATTTCAACCAACATTTTAAATAAATAACAAGGAAGCAACAAACGTATTAGACTTAGAGGCATCAGAATCTTTGGATAGAGTTTTTCAAGAAGAACTTAAACTATTAAAGATTAAACTTTTTTTGAATATTTCTTGAATATTTTAATATTCCTTTTTTTGTTTGTTTTGTCTTTTAAAGAATAGATTTTAAAAACAATTTTAATATATAGGCATATATATGTATATGCATATATATTAAAATATATATATATATATATATATATATATATATATATATATATATATATATATATATACACAATAAATTTTTTTTAAACTTTAAAAGTTATTAAAGTTATTAAACATAACGGGTAATTACCCGTTATATCAGGTTTTCGAACATAACGCTTACATAACGCTAACATAACGCCAGTTTTCGTGTTTTTAACGGGTAATTACCGTTATGTTCAATGTTTAAATCATATGAAAAAAACATAAGGGTATTTGCCGTTATTTTTTATACAAATTATACATTGAACACAACGGTAATTACCCGTTTTAAAACACAAAAACTAGTGCTATGTTTTTTAAAAATATAACGGGTATTTTTTTTACTGTGTATATAAGGGATTCTCTGAGATGAGTCCTTTTGGAAAAAACACACAAGGAAAGAAAGTGACAACATGCTGCTAATTCTTTTACTGAAATTTTTGAAAACAATCATCCAACCAATTTCCGTACTTTTGGTGTTCTCTTCTCAATTGGCTTTGGCATCATCCATGACTGCTATATCATCCACCTTTAAATATTTAAAAATAGAACCATTTTTTTGATTTTTTTGTTTAAGTGAATCATTTTTAGTTTCTCTTACAGCTGACATAAATCAAATTTTAAGTTTCAATTATTATATTAAAAAAGAATTAAAAAGTTATGAAATTTGATAATAGCCTATATTAATTTAATCGCTTGTACATAGCGCTACTTTTAGTTGCCATGGCTTTCATATACATTCACTCGTGAATTACTTGTGCAAATTTAATGTCCAAGGGCATTATAGTGTTGCAATCGTTAATGATCGTCCGAATAGAACTATATATATTGGTAAAAATTATTTAAGGGAGCATCCATGAAGTATATACGCAGTACCACTGATTTAGGCCCCCTTCTCTCTTGTACGCAATTATATGCTTTGAAGAGCAAATATAGAAAAGTAAAGAAACCCAAATTTTTTTCTTTTTTTTCTAAAATATTTTTGAGGAAATACGAAAAAAACAGTTGTAACCAAAGTCAGAAAAAAACAAACATAATATGGATTTTTTGCACTCGTAAAATTAAAAATTTTTGTTAAAAAAGAAATCAAGTTTTCGGAGAGATAGGGAACGATAAAAAAACAGCATCAAACCGCGTATGGACTCGGTTTCTTTAACACCTTCTCTTGTACGCATTCGTTTATTTTAGGGTAAGCCCTCCTTACAATTTCACATGTTTATATATTTTTATATAGATCTAATTTTTCTATGCTTATTGGCGACCTCTTAAATTGGCAATTTGAGGTAGCTGCCTAGTTAGCCTTAGTGGACCCGGGCCTGGATGACACAGTTAAATTATGTTATCCAAAATCACTTTTATATTACTGTTTTGGTTTGTTAAAATATCTTTTGTATAATCATACATTATAAAAATATATATTTATAATGTATGATTATCTCACTAATAACACAGACCACGTGGTAACTACTTATAAAATGATTAACTCTGCTCCACCACACACACTTTCTATGCATCACATTTACGCTCTGCACTAACAGCTTTTTTAGCACAACAATTAATGACTTTTATAATCCTCAATTATTGTTTATTATTCCTGTTTATTTTTACAACATTTTATTATGATTAATTTTTAGCTTTCTACTTATTAGAGGGTCCACTGGACATCTGTACTATTGGTTTTCCACTGGACATCTGTACTTTTGCACTTTTATGTCACTCTGCTACACTCTTTTTAACTTATTATGCACCTCAAAGGCGTTCACTGCTTGGTGCAGCTTTATTAAAGTGCATTGCATTTACAAAAAGCTATTGTTTAACTGTGTAAGCATAGTAATGGACTTTTGTGTATTTAATTAAAGTTTTTTATCTTAAAGCCATTTACAAAGTACTTTTAAGTCTTGGTTTAACTGATACATATTTCTTTGATAAATAGCTTCTTTCAATATTTTCCAAAACAATTGACATTGGTTTGTATATATTATCAAACTCTTTCAAATTAAATCACTGAGCGTTTAATCCCGACAATTTAAAAAGGTCCCGTGGTTTATGCTTGGCTGTGTAGTAAGTATTCTAAGTATTCTTAAAAATCAATTGCTTTTATTTTGCGAGAGATAAACTTTAATGTTAATTCTAATGATATTTTTTCCTAATTTCGAGTGTATTTTTCTAAATGCAAAAAAAAGTTAAAACAATGGAATGAAAAATCTTATATGATAAAACACAAACGACTTCGAAATATTTACTTATTCAGTCAAACGGAAGATTCCTGTGAACACAAAATAGAAAAAATTTATATATATTATAAAATGGAAGTGTACGCGCAAAATACTAAAAGAAAAAAATTGCATAAGTGTTGAGTGAAATCATAAGTTTTGAAAGAGTACAATCCTTATAAAAGGGTCCATACTCAGGTATTTAACGTTTCCAATGCTTTAAAGACTAACTTCTTTACAGAAACCCCGCACTTTAATATAACCTAATGCACAATCATTAACCATTATAAAACACAACGTAAATAAATAATTTCTAGTGACTTAAGTGCTGAATACTAAAACTTATCTATTTACTTAGATAGTTATGCATATAAATAACTTATGTAATGTAACCATGTATCAAAATATAAAAATAATATTAATACTAACCTTGTGTTTTATTATAAATTTCAAAATGGTTATTCAATATTCATTTTATATATCATTTCGTATACCAATAATCATTGTTGGTATATAATTATAATTAAGTACCATCAAAAAGTATAACAAAAAAAGGAATGCAAAAATATATTATTTCTAAAACCTGAAATTATAATACATTTTATTTTAAATCATTGAATATGTAATAGTACATTAACAAAATGTATTTTTGCGCAACGGTTATGATATAGGTGATATTTATATATTTATATATAAATATTTTAGTTAGTTAAATATTTATATTTAGCGAGTTAGTAATAAATAATGATATATGATATAGGTGTTATTTATTTATTTTCTATAATTGCAGTTTTCAATATTTGTTTGCATATTTTCTATACATATCAATTTGCATATTTTCTACAACTGCAGAATTCAACTATACGCAATGTATATAGTTGAAATCTATAATTGCAATAATAGAAAACTTTTGCAGTTATAAAAAAATGCTGTTGTATATAGTTGAATTCTATAACTGCAATTATAGAAAACTTTTGAAGTTATAAAAATACGCAGTTGAATATAGATGAATTATATAACTGCAGTTATAGAAAACTCAAAGGCTTTCATGAATAAATAGTAATACATAAAATCAAAATCCAACTTACCATAATTTAATCGTAAAAACGAGTAGTTACTTATAAAGCGTAAATGTTAAAAAGACTTACGGTAAATATTTTGCGCAAAGTTAATAAACAGATAAATCGCAGTTGTAAAATATACGCAGGTGCTGTATGACGCAAGTTTCGGTTAAACGGTGAATATTAGCAACAATAGAAAATATGCCTTTAGAGTTAAATTTTGATAAATAAATATGTAATTGAATTGTATAAAAGTGTAATATAATTAGAAGATGAAAGTGTAAAGAAATTAGTTGATAATTTTTTAGGAACTTATAATAAAAATATCCGAAAAACATTCCGTAAAAGTAAAATACTCTCTTTTTCTAACTAATAATAAATAAGTTCAATGGTCAAATAATCTGCATTCCGTTGGCATTAAATACCATTTTTTGTAGTTTATTATAAAAGCGATTAACTTTTATTCTATCAAAACCAATGGCTCGATGCAATGACGTTGGCTCAGCAACTTTCAAAAAAAAAATTTTATAATGACGTTTCAAAAAACCCTTCAACCATTTTTTTCCTGTCGACTTAGTTGCACAATTAAACTTGTGAATAACCCCATTTTTTTCACAAACTCAAATACCGTTTGTTTCACATCTTTTGGAGACAGACCAAAAAATCTTTGTAACATGGTTAAAAGTACTTCTACATGCTCTTCTTCTTTAAAAACTGAGAATGTTGTTGAACACTCTATTTTATAGAGTACATTTATATGTACATGTTAGGGTGTCCCAGCCGCCCTAGTTTTTTTTCTGCAATAAATTCTAAAATAATAATTTTTAGTAAAATAATTATTTTTGAAATTTTTATATAATTTTGCTTCTTTTGAGACCCAGTATGACACTTTTTTTTTTTTAATATAATATTAAGGACCCGGTAAGTGTTCAAGGGTCTTGTGCTCTCTCTAAATCCAATAAAATGTTGAAAATATTTAACCGAGTTGCTTGTGAGAACCAATAGAAAGTTTTAAGAATATGAACAGATCTTTTTTAGAATATAAGGGGCGGCTGGGACACCCTAGCATACATATATATGTACGTATATATATATATATATATATATATATATATATATATATATATATATATATATATATATATATATATATATATATATATATTTTAAAATGACAATTGCACTACCTGATGAGAAATGGTGCAAATACGTTATGAAATGAATGGCTAATTTACTTACTTTCATTCTGCCACAAGTGTCAATACTGGAGTAAGAAATGAAGTTGTTGTAATGATCCAACAGAAATTTAAAGAAAAAGGCATTTCTATACCTCAGTATTTAGGATATCAACATCATGTGTTGAATTTAGTCTTAAAGCATTCAATTGACCAAACTCTTGATGAAAAAACAACATCTCCAAATTTAGCATTTCATTTTGCGCAAGAAGCCAGTAACAACTATACAAATATAAAAACTGACTTCCAACAAAGTGATGTAAATATAAAAGTTAAAAATATCAAATGGCGCAATGATATGCAGTTTTTATACGAATTGATAAATACATACCGATTTTATCAAAAACATGGTAGATTTCTCTTTATTACCTTTAAAACATTACCCAATATAAGTAATGCAAGATGGAACTCTAGAGCAATATATGACTTATTTGCTTTTGTACTGCTCCCAGAAAAATGTGAACTGCTAAGTGAAATTTGTGAATTAATTTGTGGAGCTTGGTTTGATGTTTGGTTTAGTGACCATTTTTATAAAAAAGACAGTTATAAAAAATTGGACTACAGTTTAAAGAAACACAAAAAAGCGGACACCATTTTTAAGAAACATTGGAATAAAGACAATACAGCAACTAAGACGCAAAGAAGTAACATTTGTGCCGAACAAGCAATTAAAATCATGCTAGAAATACAGTGTGCTGAAAAAATCAATTTGAAGTTTATTTTATCAAATAAGTGATTGTTTTGTGTTACATTATTCAGCTAATATCACTGTATCGTGTTAAATATAATTAGTTACTCATTAGTATAATTTTATTCAATTATACTAAATTGCGAAATTTCGAAAATAGTTTTTCTATTTACTGGGGGAATTTTTTGAAATAAAATCATTTATGTATGTCAGTTTCATAGTTTTTATTCAAAAACTTATCTTGTAGGTCCATGGCCATATAAGGTTGTAAAAATTTTATAACCCTAATATATATGTGTATGTCTATATATATATATATATATATATATATATATATATATATATATATATATATATATATATATATATATATATATATATATATCACATCCTGTAAATTTTGGGTCATAATACCAGAAACACTTTATATCAAAACCTTTTGAATCGTAGAAAGTACATGTTGAGCCTCAAAATGCCTAATTTTAAAATCTAGAATTAAAATCTTGAAGAGGTATTCACTTTTTAAAAACCACATTATAAGTCCTAGGAATACATTTTTTTTAAATAAGTATTTTATATCAAAGTATTCTCCAAATTACACAAATTTCAAACAAAATACGAACTAATTCAAAAATGTTATTCTTTAAACATAAAATAAAATTAAATATTCATATTGATTTACAAACATTCTGTGACAATAACTTTAAACTTTTTTGCTGTTATAACCCAAAATACAGTTCAAAAGTTGTTTGGGGTAATCTGGGTAAGAGCTATCACGCTTATATCTCTCCCAATGGGTTTTGAAGTAAGGGTGCATTGTCTCAGTTGCCTGTTCACTGAAGAGCCCAAGTGCCATATGCTTCTTTTTGATGAATTGTAGCCCATGGAAAAAGATTGCATGAGCTCTTAATGTAACTGAAATTTGCTGCTTCAGATAACTTGTCTTGAATTTTTTGATTTTTATCTCATATTCCAGATCCAAGGCACTGCCAAAGCAAGCAGAAACAACATCCTTGAGCAATGCCAAACAGTTTCAAAAATCCAATGCTTGTTTTGCATTCTCAGACAGCGAAATTTTTCAATCCATCTACTTTCCTCAACAGCTTTATGCAGTTGCTATATTGTAGTTCCCGCCCCCCCCCTTCCCTACTGGTAAGGCAAAAGAGGAATATGAAGTGAAGCAAGCCAATCAACTGTCTTTGATAACATCTGAGGAAGATTTTTTACAATATGATTGACAACAGCAATAAGAAAATTCAATTCAATTGGTAGAATCACTTACAAAACACTTGTTTGATCTTAAAAAGTAAAGAGTGGAGGATGCACATCATTTTGAAATGATTTGGCACTCTTTGCGTTTCCTCCGCTGTTGAGGAAGTCATCAAAATATTTTCTGATTTTTCCAAAGGTTCTCATCTCACCACATTCATAGATTTTTGTTGACCCAAATTCACACTAACAACATGGTCGCTTGCTGGCATGTTATTGAATTCCACACATGGTATTTACCAGTTTGAGATCAAATAAGACAATCAAGGGGCTTAGTGAGCAAGCTTTTTCTATTTGGATGAGATCAAAATTTATTTTAACATTTTCATGTTTCTGGAGTATTTTGTCATTTTGCGATCAGCTTTTTTATACAAATAATGCAGATTTCCTGCATTCATTGTGATCTTTTGCAAACGTGGGCATTTTTGAAATTTCGTTTTTCGTTTTATAGTTTCCGATTTTGTTTATGGTTTATGGACGAGTAAACGCTAGAGATGTGTTGAGCCAAAAGATGAGCTCAATAAATTAAGATTGAATTTTAATCTTTAAAACATATTCTATATATTTAGCTTCCTTTTTAAAATCATTTAAAGTTACATTGGGTGATTTTCACCCAAGCGCCAAAACTTCGAAGGCACTAAAGTTTCATTGAATACTTTTTTTTCTTCTTGAGAATATAAAAATATATAAATTTATAAGAATAAATATAAAAAAATTGATATACTTATTTTATGTAAGAATAAATATGTAATAATTTATAATAAAAACTATAACAACTCCAATAAAAGTTTTCTAAATTTTCTTAAATTCATTTAGTGGACATTAGTGTACAATAATATTTACTGTCACTTTGTGTATAAAAATCATAAAAAAATGTTTTGTTGAAACCTGCTCAAATAATTCTTTTGTTAATACTAAAGATTTGAAATTAATGCGATTTTTTTTTCGTTTTTTTAGCAATATTTTCTGATAAAATGTTTTTTACATAATATATAAGAACACATAAACTCGAAGACGATTGTAACATCCTGTCACCTGTCACCTGTCACCGAGAACCGTTTGACAATATAATAGTAATAAACCAATTATTTCAAAAAAGTATAAAATTAAAAGTAAATTCCGTTTAAGAAAACAATGCAAATAAAATTAGGTACCTCAAATATAAAACACCGTTTGACAATACAATAAAAAGTACAACCAAATATTTTAAATTACATTTGGATAACGCTTTTAAAAGAGAAACGAGATCAAAAGAACTCGAGTATATTATCTATTGAAAAAATAACTTTTTTCAGTTTATTTTTGAAGGTAGAAAAATTCCAACATTGGGAAAATCAGATTTTATAAAACTATTCGGTTCCACAGAAAATCTCTGCGATATGATATAAAGATCTTTCAACATTTTTATGCGAATAATGTTGATAAATAAAATTGTCATTTTTTAGATCATGTTTGCTTTTGAACTTTATTGCATATAAATTTTGGATAGGAAGGCATAGGAGTTAAGTTTATATTACATTTGGAAATAAAACAAAGAAATGAATTAATTTTAAAAATTAAGAAAATTAAAAACATTTATAAATGTTTTAATGTTCTTTGCTTTATATGAATTATTTTTACAATGAATATACGATTTGGTTTTATAATGAGTATTCTTAATATAATATATTATGAATACTATATATTGGTATATTATACCAACTATAGTTATATATTAAGAATATTCATTTCAAATAAAAGAGGTTTTGCAAGGGTAAAACAATCTTTAAAGTTTATGAGTCGTGCTAGATGCTTCTGTTATCAATAAGGAGGATCTAATTGACTTTTTTTAGCACTGCCCCATGCGATATTTGCATAATTTACATAGCATTGGATAAGTGAGTAATAATCTGCATGACTATTTTCAAAATTTCTTGCTTTGTATATATTCCAATATTTTTTGAAACTTTGTTGCGCAAAGTTTTATATGATTTTTCCATGTGAGATTTTCATCAATAAGAACACTAAGAAAAAGTATAACTTTTGATTGTTATATTTGAATACCATCTATAAATATTTGAAGCATACCATTTGGCAAAAGATATTTTTTGGATTTAGGATCAAATAGAGTTCATTTAGTTTTTTTTTATGTTAATTGATTACTTATTTGACTTGAACCATTTTAAAATTTTAATTAGCTCCATGTTCATGTCATTGATTAAATAAGTAAGTGATCGAAGTCCTAGCTAATTATGAAGGTTTAGCGAATCTGGCAAAACTATAAGGTCACTAGGAGTTATAATCTGGAGCTCTGATATTAATTTTAATACATATACTTGTCCTATTTATCTTTAAACTTATTATTATATAATAATTCATTTATGTATTCAAACATATATATATATATATATATATATATATATATATATATATATAGATATATATATATATATATATATATATATATATATATATAGATATATATATATATATATATATATATATATATATATATATATATATATATATATATATATATATATATATATATATATATATATATATATATATATATATATAGAAGAGAGAATGAGAGAAAGAGAGATTAATATTCTAAGAAAACAAAAGATCGGAATTAATTTCTAAATGTAGGCACGAAAATAAGTTTCTCCTAAAAAATTATAAAAATAAATGAGTTCAAATAATATTTACAATAACTACCCTTTTTAAAAAAACATTTAAAAAAATAGCATAAGTAATCATTTCTAAAGAATTCTTTTTATAATAGTGTCAGCAAATTCCACAAATGTGTGAAAATTTACAGTAGTTAAAACATTTGCAACTTCCTGTAATTTAATTTTTGGTATAAATTGAAGTTTTATTAATTTGATCATCCATTTCTGATGAATCTTTGTTGATGAAACACAGTGTTAAATGGAAAAAATTTTTTGTTAAGTGATTTTCTACTAATATATAATTGCTCTGTTCTTTTAAGAACATTGAGCACTCTATTGTGTAGAACACTTTTTAAAGTTGTTTAAATATATATATATATATATATATATATATATATATATATATATATATATATATATATATATATATATATATATATATATATATATATCAGTTATTTAGTTTTGCTTTAGTCATCCGAAGCTGGTAGAAATATATTTCGCTGGTTATATATTTTATCATGTCATGTATCTATTTTACATATCTACTTTTTATAACATTATTATTTTTATTTCTTTAGTTCTTCCGCGTTCTTCTACCTTGCATCATTACTTTGGTTTAGTTTGCCTACTGATGAAGTATGTTTTAAATTTAGTAAATTATCAAGATTTGAAATTTACTTTATTGATCATATTCTAACAGTTTGTGACATGAAATCCAATTCAAAATTAATTTTGTTTACGGGTAATATTTATAAAAGGTAAACTATAATGTTATTTCTATATGGTTTTAATACATTGCGTTTTTTTTTTGTATTGTCAAGTAACATTTTTGTTTTTAAGCAATAAACATTAAATCTGCATTATCAATCAATGAAGAAGTGCTTGAATGTTTGCCGGGTGAGGTCAAAATTTATTAAAGTGCTGATCAAGTTGATAATGATGACCTTAATGAAAGAAATAACTTTCCTGTTGAGTCTTTGAACAGCTTAACTCCTTCAGGTATGCCACCTCATTGTTTTAAATTGAAAATTGGCCTAGGCGGATCACCTGATATAAATCGGTAAATCACGTTTTTTTTTTTTTTTTTGTAGAACAATCATTAAACTTCATAGAGTTTGATTCAAACAATCAAAATGTAAGGCGGATCACTTCATATAAATTGGCGAATCACGTTGTTTTTTGGTAATACAATCATTAAAATTTATAGAGTTTGATTCAGACAATCAAAATATTAGGCGGATCACTTCATAAAATTTGGTGGATCACTTTATTCAAACTGGCGGCTCACGTTGTTTTTTTGTAGAACAATCATTAAAATTAAATGAGTTTGATTCAAACAATCAAATTACTACGCGGATCACTTAATATAAATTAGTGGATCACTTGATACAAGTTGGCGGATCACGTTGTTTTTTGATAAAACTATAATTATAAATTGGCGGATCACTTGATATAAAATGGCGGATCACTTTGTTTTTTTGTAGAACAACCGTTAAAATTTATAGAGTTTGATTCAAACAATTAAAATATTAGGTGGATCACTTCATAAAACTTGGCGGATCACTTTATTCAAATTGGCAGCTCACGTTGTTTTTTCGTAGAACAACTATTAAAATTTATAGAGTTTGATCCAAATAATCAAAATATTAGGCAGATCATTTGATATAAATGAGCGGATCGCTTGATATAATTGGCGAATCACGTTGTTTTTTGGTAGGAAAATCCTTAAAACTTATAGAGTTTGATTTAAGCAATCAAAATATTAGGCGAATCACTTCATAAAATTTGGCGGATCACTTTATATAAAGTGGCGAATCGCGTTGTTTTTGGTAAAATAACTATTAAAATTTATAGACTTTGATAGACAAAATATTAGGCAGATCATTTAATGTAAATGTGCGGATCACTTGATATAAATTGGTGGGACACTTTGTTTTTTGAGTTCATAAAATTTATAAAATATTATAAAATTATATAGTTTTTTTTGTTGCTCAATAAAATTGTAATATGCAAATACCTTCTTAATATTATATTTTTTAATGAAATTAAACTATATCTGAATCGTTTTTTTTGTTCATTAAATGAAATATGACTCGCTTTAGTAACGTGTAAATGATCTGCCCGCCCCGCCGTTTGTACCTACTCATAACATACCTTGAAGTAGATAGATTTTTAAAGGTTATTTTTGAATAAATTTATGTAGAATTTAATTATCTATCTTACAATATAAGTAATTAATTTTTGCTTAAAATAAAACTCTATTAAATAATTTGTTTTTAAACGTGTATTATATTAATAATATAATACACTTTCGAAAACAAGAATTTTGAGTACTCCAACGTACTTTATATACAGTTTACTTATTCGAGCAATACTAATAATTTGTATGTAATGTGCAAATAAATAAACTGTATATAAAGTACTCAAAAGCATTCAAAAATAGACTTATTTTTGTTTTACATTTTAAACATCTTCTTTTAAGTATTATAACACATAAGATTCTTTTCTTTTTATAAATATTTTTGTCAATTTGCTAAAATACATAACTCAGACACAGTGAACACATTTTGGTTGTTTAAGCATGTTAAATAACTTATTAAGTTGTATTAACATTTTAAAATGCTTTGTATATAAATAATATGCTGAATTACTTATTAAATTGTTTTAGTATATTAAAAGTATTTAATAATAACTAATAACAATAATAATTGGCAACAAGCGAAACCACAAACTTAGAAGAATGTGTGATTTTAGAGGCAACACTCGTGCTAAAGATGTAAACAAGTTGCAGAAGATCTAAATGATTATAATTTTATTATAAATTTCAAATTATTGAAATTACATATGTATCTTTTTGCTGTCATGTCAAGAATGTTTTTCATAAAACAGACTTTTTATTAACAAATCAACTTATCACATGGGTGCTGTTCATAATTTAAACTTTAAATTTAAAAGCTTGCTTAAAAGCAGTGTTTTTAATTAATTCTTCTTTGCATCAAATTATACTGCAAATAAAAGTATACATAGTAGACGAAATTGATTGAAAGATCTGCATTAGCTTGAGGACACAAATCAAATTCTAAAATTTTTTGAAATAAGTTGCAACATTTGAAGGACTTCTATAAATAATACTAGTAAATACGTAATAGATCTATAAGTATTCAAACATTTTCAAGCAAGTTATTATGTTTATAAAATCTATTTCATTTCATTGATTGTGTGCAATGAGTTTTTCAGAAGAGGTGACTCTTATTCATTTAAATATGTTGTTAGTTGTGGGCCTTATGTACAATTCTATATATTACTACTTAAAGTAAAGTGTGTTGGACATGCGCAGTTTTTTTCTAATTCCATTGAATTCAACGATGAATGTAAACAACTGGAACTTAATAATGGATCTAAATAATGACTTAATAACACAGCCTTTTGTTGAGACTATAAACTAACATGGTTCTGAACATTTTAAGTTATCTAGATTTTTAAGAAATCAATTTTCAAATACACGTATTTCAAAAATATGCTCAAATTGACAAAAAAATGCTGGACTAGCACCTTTAAAATAATATACATTACAACTTTTTTTAGAATTGTGTTCTATATAAAGTACAACTTTTCTAATTCGAATTTTATAGGTGAAAATAAAAGTTTAAATCAAGAGATTTTTTAATTATAGAAAGATAATTACTGAAATATTAAAATTATCGAAGGAAATGATTAGTGTCCCATTCGTTAAATTTTAATTATACAAGTCTACCCCACTAACAAGCTGTAATTTTATAACATACTGAATTGCAGTAGCAGCCCGTAATGTTTGAGCATGTTCCTCCATTTTCATAACAATATATACAGCTAAACACCAATCGTTGAAATAAAAGATGATATTATATTACGGATTTGGAAATAAAAATTTGACGACTTGCTGAAGATCTTTTTTGTGGTGGATTTCATTTTAAGTTTTTGGGGTTTATCTTCTCTAACCTTGATATCTTATAGACTTATTATTATTGTATTAGTTCCTATAGAAAGAAAAAAAAACTACACTTTTGTTGAGTTTTTGAAACAGATTTTTTAAATTGATAATGAAAAAAAAAACTGTACACAATTAATTAAAATTAACAATCCTAAAAAAAGTTGATTATATTAGGTCTAGGAATTAATTCATGCGCTTTTTAATTGAAAATTGAAGGTTTATTTCAAAAACTAAATGGATGAATACATTAATGAAAATAGTGTCCATCGCTAGTCATTACTTTTACCCATCTTTCCGGCAATTTACGAGTTTCGTGTCGAAAAAATGCTTCATCCTTAGAAGTGATCCAATTAGAGACCCATTTTTCGATATTTTCCGAAGAAATGAAGCGCTGTCCAATCAAATCGTTATTCATGCAATCGAACAAGTAGTAGTCAGAAGGAGCAATGTCCGGAGAATACGGCGGGTGGGGTAACACTTCCCATCCGACATTTTCCAAATAGTTTTTGACAGGTTTTGCGACATGTGGTCGAGCGTTATCATGCTGAAAAATGAGTTTATCATGTCTGTTACCCCAATCTAGTCGTTTTATGACCAGAGCTTGCTTTAAATGCATTAATTGTCGTCGATAACGTTCTCCATCAATAGTTTCACCAGGTGTCAGAAGCTCATGGTACACCACACCTTTCATATCCCACTATATACACAGCATAACCTTTGCACAGTGAATATTCCGTTTTGGCTGTGATGGACCTGGTTCACCTGGCTTTACCCAGGCCTGTTTTCGTTTAGGGTTCTCGTAATAAATCCATTTCTCATCACCAGTAACGATTCGATGCAAAAATCCCTTTCTTTTCTGTCTTTCAAGCAGCAATTCACAAATGGTCTTTCTTCTTTTCACGTCTCTGTCTTTCAATTCATGTGGAGCCCAATGAGACATTTTTTGAATCATACCCATGGCTTTGAGGCGTCTGGAAACTGTTAATTGTTCAACACCTAACGATTTTGCAAGGTCCTCTTGCGTTTGACAAGAATCCTGATCGAGCAATGTTGTCAATTCTACATCTTCAATTTTTTTCGGCTGTCCTGGTCGCTCTTGGTCTTCAAAACAAAAATCACCACTTTTAAACCGTGCAAACCACTTCTGACACGTTCGCTCAGCTAGAGTATGGTCACCATAAACTTCAACCAAAATACGATGACTTTCGGTAGCACTTTTCTTCATGTTAAAGTAATGAAGTAGAATCCCCCGCAAAAACACTTTATCAGGAACAAAAATCGGCATTATCAGTTAAATTAAAAATAGTGTTGTTTACGCTTAAATCAAATGATTTATAAAGAAAATGATGCGCAATAACAGTGATCTTCGCACGCATGCGTGGCTAAACGAAACGCTGAGACAATAAGCTAGTTTCGTAATCCCTTGTCAAACCGCACGAATTAATTCCTAGACCAAATATATAATTATAAAAATTATTATTGATTTGGCATTTTTGTGTAAATTTGAGCATATTTTCAAGTACATGTACATATTGAAAACTTTGTTTTGAGAAAACGTAAAAATGAAAGCAAAAATAACTAATAAGTTACAAAAACTCAAATTCTTTTTCAAATTGAACCTTTATTCAAATAACTCTTTCTGCTTTAATGATTTTCACTCATTTTAAACTTTGAGTAAAAACTTTGCTTGAGGTATTTTTGTTTACAGACATCGAAAATAAAGATACATCAATGAATTCAATGAAATAAGACAAAACTGCACAAACTCTAACTTAGGTGTTGTATATTAATCCATGTAGTAAAATGTAAATATAATGTAAACTGCAGTAAAATGTAAATGTAATGTAAACTGTAGTAAAATGTAAATGTAAACTTTGCTAACAAATCCATGAAGTAAAATCAATTTTTTAGGTGATAATTAATATTTTTATCTGCATTCCACAACTTTACACAATTCACAGTTCTCTGACAAGACCTGAATACTATTTTATTACTGTTATGAGGTTTTACAACTCTATTCAATGGTGAATGTCCTTTTTTTTAACTTTTTCTTTTCTTTAAGCAGCACAAGCCATAAATAATACTGCAATTGCTTCATATGCTATTATAAGTGTTTATTTGGTGGCAGGAGATCAACATTCAACATGCTTGTACTATACATAAAGTTCTTTGAAATGTTACAACTTATTTTATAATTTTTTTTGTTTGATTCGTATTTTTTACTTCTTACATATCTTAAAACCAATGAAGACCATTATACCAAACTTTCATCAAATGTGTATACTTTTTTTAACTGCAGGGTTTAGTGTAAAGAGCAGCTATTTTTAAACACACAGCCTTTAACTTTAAAGTTTAATTTATGATCATCGACCATGCTAGGAGTTAAATTGTAAATAAAAAGTCTATGTTTTATGAAAAAAATTCTGGAAATTCAGACCTTAAGCTGAAAAAAGTTGTAGAAGATCTAAATGACTTCAATTTTACTATAAACTAAAATACTATAAACATTAAGTTGTGAAAAATTTATGTATACCTTTAAAAGGTATACATAAATTTTCCACAACTTTATGTTTATAGTATTTTAGTTTATAGTAAAATCGAAGTCATTTGGATCTTCTACAACTTTTTTGTACAAGTGTTGATTGCCTCTAAAATCATACATTCTTGTAAACTTGTGGTTTTGCTTGTTTGTATTGTATTATTGTTCAAATTATTTACTGTTTACTTAGTTGCTAAGGTTAATTACTTTGTTTGACAGTGTTTAGAAAATAAGTTATTTAATATTGAGTTTTAGTTTGAACAAGAAAAAATTAATTATATCATGAGAAAGATAATTTATTTCTACATAAATTTATTTAAAACCATAAACTTTTTACCCGTTTTTTTGATAGGAACCACATTAACAGATAATAGTAATTAGCCTTGCGTTAAACTAATATTCATTTGTTTGACTTCCAAGATGGTGTCGGAGTAACAATGTTTACATGGTGACGTGAATATATTCCGTTGCCACGATGTATTTTAGCTTGGACAAAAAGTTTTTTACGAATTCGCATTGTTTCATTGCTGTAGTCTTCGTTAATAAATATATTCTTTCCCTTGAGTTTACGAGCGTTAGATAAGATATTTTCCTTGTCCTGCCAGTTTATTATTTTGCAGACAATAGTTCTAGGCTTACCACTAAAGTTACCGACACAATGTGCTCTTTATATAATACTATACTTTTTTTAAAACATAATTAATAGTTTCGTTGTTTTTTTCTTCGATTCCGACAACTCTTAGATTGTTACGTTGGTTTTGATCCTCAGGATTGACTGTTTTTCTTATATGTTCATTTGAATCGCTGCTTAAATTTCCGTGGAATGATTTAATACCCACAATAGTTTTTTTTAATTTCAGCTATTTTACTATCAACCTTGCTCAATTTTATTTCTATTTGATCACCAACAAAAGTAAGTCCACGTTTTTTTTCTTCGATGTCTTTGGCTAAGTTATCAATTTTTTCAAAAACACGGAGCTAAGATTTTTGTAAGATTATTGAGTAATAAAGTACGTACATTCATTAATGTAAATATTTACCAATGCATATTAACCTTTTCTTCATAAACAAAAATATTTTTTTCCCTTTATCTTTTATCGAAAAAATTGTTTATTGTATCATCAAAATCGATCTCGCAAAGAATATCTGATTTGATAGACATCAAGCATGCTTAATCTCAACTGAAGCATGGTATTTCTGTGCTCATTTTTAATTCGTTTTACTTTTGAAAACGAGCGAAACGAGCGCTCCACAGAACAATTTGTAATCATAAGTGTTAAAAAATGCAAAGAGCAATTTCGACGTTCGGAAAAATAGATGAAAGGTTGTTATGAACCAATGTTTCGTAGAGTTCAGAAAAAGAGAACTGAGTTTTTGATGCAAATTTTTATTTGACTCAGCTGTGATATAGCCTCAATTCTGTATAAAAATCTTTCATTCAAAGTTAGCCAAAAACGAAAACATCTCCGCAACTTCAAAGTAAACTTTGATTCGCTCATTAATCTCTTTCTTAAGCCTATCAATCAAACCCGTTGATACGAAAATTATCTCGAGCAGGTAATATCACGTACGGGGCATGAAGCTCTTTAGACGTTTTTCTTTTTAGGCAAATTCGCGTTGTACCTTTTGCATAATCAACACCTGGTAAGATTGATTTTGCTTTGTTTTCAAATTCATCAAAATTGTCTCTCATTTTGTTGAAATTAATATTTTTATTAGTTTTGTTGAAAACTAATAAAAATATTGCTCCACAATACGAGCATGGTTTCACTTTTTTGAGAAAGATCTTCAGCAATCTCATTCAATGCTGTCAAAATTGCTTTAAAAGAATTGAGAACTGTTTCGGTAGCATTTGCGTGAGCCTCCCAACGCGTTTTTGATAATGATTTAAGCACCATTCTTTCCCGACGAGTTGTTTTAAGACATCCCATTGATCGAATCGAATTTGAAAAATACGTATATACGTATTTTTCAAATTCGACGCAACCATAGTATACGTATACAATGGCTGCGCAATAGAAAAAAAAATTAACCGCTTAATAGCAGCATTGTACAGAAGTTTGTCCAACTAAGTTCAACGAATGCGTAGCACACGGTATATATACCGCATGCTCATTGAAATTAGACATTATCGCTTGCATCCCTTAGTATACTGCCGACATATTTTCGGCATTGTTTAAAAATTTGTACTAAGAAAAATAATAAACAATACAAAAATAAAACTTTAACAATACTAAGGATAAAATAAAAAACAATTAATAAAAAATTATAATAACAATAGCAGTATTAAAAGCGAAGTAAATAAATTTCAAAGTAGTTATTAAAATAACTAGTTTGAAATTTATTTACTTAAAACTATTAAAAAATAAATAAATTTCAATGTATACTTTGAAATTTATTTACTTTGCTTTTCCTGAACATTCTGCAATTTTTCAAGTCTCTGCAGATGAGAGTGCAAAAAACTTAACGAGCTGCTTAATTGCAGGATTACCTTGCACTGAAATATTTTAAGTATTTTTGTAAATAAAGTAAAATAACAATAAATATATATGTTTAAATCGCATTATTTGCATTATTAATCAATTCACAATAAAATATTATATCAAAATATTATTTAAAATAAAAAATACTTCTTAAAAAATTTATGGGGCCCCTAATTAGATGGGGCCCCTAGCCATGGCCTAGTCAGGCCTATTGGGTAATCTAACACTGTGTTATTCTTTAATAATTGTTTCCTTTTCTTTCTTACCGGTAAGAGGCTTCAATCTATCTTTAAGCTCACTGAGCACTGAATAATTAGTATCAAAAGATGCTTGTTTAACGGCATAAATGATTCTATCCAGCTCTTTGAGCAATATTTCTTTTGTCGAAAGTCTATTCATAGAGTTTTTTGAAATTAATCCAGTAGAATTATCAAGTGAAACTTGTGAATTGGCCACTTTCTAGAAAAACAATAGTCAATTTTGTCATTTGTTATAGGGATGTTTGAATTGTTATGGGGATGTTTGAATTTCTGATGATTCAAATATTGAAACATTTTGATCATTATTTTTATCTTAAATTTGAGCTGAAGATGTTTCGTCGATCTGGGATTGGATTGAAAAGAAGTTGGTTAATGTTTTACATTTTTTTATTGCGTCTTGCTTCTGTTCTGCTAATTTTCTTTTTTGACACCCACTTTTATATTTACGACCCGTCATCGTTAAACCTATATAGAAATAAAATTTATATAAATTTTATTTAATATGTTATAATTTTAATACCGAGCGAATGAAAAATAATCAGTGGAATTTGGAGTTATTTTTGAACAATTGAGTGGAATATACCAGTATTTTTGAAACCACTACGTGCATTTTCCGCTTTAAAGCCTTTATTTACAAGATTTTTAACATAACAGAAAATTGTCGTTTACTTAAATTTAAATAAAACCCAGATAGTGTCAAGCTGGAATTCGCATCCTAGTTTTTCAAAGCAAGCTACAAAGTCTAGTGAATATGAAATGACCAAAATAAGAGGACTGTGATGGCAAATGAAATCAAAGCAGACCTGAGGTTCGCAACACCAGGGATTACCAGTTTTAACTTTTGATATAAGCTTTAAAATAACTATCAATCAAAGCACATAGTTTTATATACTTTTTTGTAACAAACATTAAAAAAACAAGATGTTGAAAAATTTATTAAAAAATTTAATAAAAAAACGCGTTTATTAGTTTTTAAGTTTGTGTCGTTAAAATATTAGGCTGATTTATAAAAGTAATTTCGATTATTTGAAAAATCAACTAATCAAATGCTTATGATAAAAAGAAATTTAGAGTAAAACTAACAAAGAACAAAAATATTACAACTTTTTTTGTTTTATTTTAAATAGTGTCAAACTTTTTTTAAAACTTCAAATATATATACATATATATATATATATATATATATATATATATAAATATATATATATATATATATATATATATATATATATATATATATATATATATATATATATATATATATATATATATATATAGAGAGAGAGAGAGAGAGAGAGAGAGAGAGAGAGAGAGAGAGAGAGAGGAGGGTTGCATAAGATGATCAGGTTCCTAAGGTGGTACAACCTGTTTTACGGGTAGACTGCTAATTTTTTTGCAAACTTTTTGGTTAAGTATATTAATACAAGTTCGGTGGTGTTATTTATTTTAGTTTCTTGGTTGTATGGTTAATATCCTTTCATTGTTTTATTGTTAAAAAAATTTACTAACCCCCCCTCCACCTCCACCTCCACCGTTATAATTATAATAACAATTATTGGTTATAATAACAAAGTTTTACAAACTATTCTAGCTCAAAAAAAAAGATTGCATCTTTTCTTTGATCAAGATCTTCTTTGTCTAAACATTACTTGATGAATTCATTTTGAGAGTACCCAGACAAATAATGTGTTTTTCCCTTCATACTTTTCGATTCAAACTGACTTTGTTGTATTTTGGAAAAATGTTGCTAATTTCCAATCAATTCTAAGATCCCTAATAAATTGCCATTGTAAACATCCCCAATTATTGTGTTTTCTCCTTGAAATGCCAAACCTCTAGGTGATAAAAATAATGTGATACCTATAATCCGTTTCAGGATTGCTTTCCACTTATTTCTCTCACATTGTATTTGGAGCTATAATTGTTTGTCTATTTCATTTCCTTTTATTGACTCCAAAAGGACTTTCCAAGCCAAATATTATTTTTGATGCTCAGCACTAATTTTATGATTGGTAAAAATATTATTTAACTTTTTCCACGGTGTCTTTTGGGAAAATCCTTCACGGGCTAAACTGCTCAAATTGTATTAATTTTGATTACAAAAAATACGGCCTCGTATGTGTAATATGCACAAATAAAAACTTGTAATTGCTTCTGATATGGTGAGTGTAATATTCACAAACACAATTGTGTCTAATATTGTGTTTAATATACACAAATACAATTGCAATTGTGCAAACCAGACACAATTGCACAAGTGCAATTGTGTCTGGTATGTGTAATGTTCAAATAACTAAGAATAACATAAATTAACTACTATTTTGTTGTTAAATTATAAATTATTTCTTATTAAACCAGCAAATTGAAAAAAAATACTTGCTATAAAAATACAGTTGGAATAGATAAATAAATATACAAAACAAAAGCTTTCTGAACTTTACAAAAATATTTAATACAATAGCCGCTTTTTAAAGGTATTACGGTATTTGCTGTTTACTTTATTTATATTGTTTCCATCATATTTTTTGATTGCATTATTCTTTTGATTTAAAACTGTGGATTTACTTTTTATCATTGTTAAGCGTGGATGTCCTGGAGCAAAAGAGTAGGGGCTTCTCTAATACTTTATGTTAATAAGACCCCATCACAAGTTTATACAACATGTTTAATACCTTATAGTTGTTAAAAATAAAGTTCTTTTCTCTTACCACTATCAAACTTAGTTCATATTTAACAGTCGATCAAAAAAAGATCGTTTTGTTTATCATTATAGTCGAAGTGTATTTATACGTCAATAGTCGATTGTTGCGTCATAGTCAATCGAATAAAGGTAGTTTGCATTTTATTACTCACCATCCGTAATTCGTCATTATTTTCACTATATAGTTGTCTAACGAAATTTATACTTTATTGATTATTGAAGAAGAATAAATACTGTTTAACACCTCGTTTTCGTTCGTTGTTTGATTTGTAGCATTATTATCGATTTGATCGGTTGTGCTTGTTGAATTATTTAGTAATAAAACATTTGATGCAAGATTTAATAATGGTAGCATTGCACTATCGTCTTTTACTTCCTCGTGGTCATCTTCAAATAATGTGACTTTATGCAAACCATTATTTAGTTTGTCTTTGTTTAACTCATCGTTTTCTGCTAATGAATTATTTTTAAGTTCTTTGTATTCTTTATTTTTTTCATTTTTTTCTTCCTCTCTTTTTTTCTTTTCTTTTTTATTTGCGTCAGCTGCTCGCAGCTCGTTTTCTCTAGATGTAAACAATAATTTAAAGTTTAAACAAACATCGAACTTTGTCTTCTATATGTTAGGACATCGAGAATTTAAAATTTTATAACATTAAATCTTTATGATGCCATGACGTCAATTATCAATAATGTCAAGTCATTAAGTCTTTATGATGTCATAACGTGAAATCTTAAGATGTCATGATATCAAGGATGGTTAGATATGAGTAACTTAAATAAATTAGAAGTAAATATTTAAAAAAAAACCTATGATAAAAATAGTTGAAGTTGGACACGATAACAGGAACCGGAAGCGCAATTGTTAACACTCCAGATATTGCACACAAACTTCCTACAATTTTTCCCCATGGTGTTGTTGGTTTCATATCACCATAGCCAACGGTAGTCATTGTTACAACAGCCCACCAAAAAGCGTCTGGAATACTTTTAAATGTCTCTTTATCTCCTCCTTCTGCATAGTAAACTGCAGAAGAAAACAGTATAACACCAATAAGTAGAAAAAATATTAAAAGCCCAAGCTCGCGCAAACTTGCTTTTAACGTATGTCCTAATATTTGCAGTCCTCTTGAATGTCTCGAAAGTTTAAATATTCTAAAAACACGTACAAGTCGTATAACTCTCAAAACACCAAGTGAAGATACATTAGATGATTCCATTGGTAAAGTAACATAGTATGGAACAATAGCTATAATATCTATAATGTTTAAAAAAGACCTCACAAATATGCATTTGTCAGGAGACGAAATAAGCCGCATAATATATTCAAATGTAAACCACACTATACATGCAGACTCAATGGCAAACCATGGCATGGCTTTTTCGTTATTTATTTCGCGTGTTACACAAGAATGAGTTCCATTTATGCAGAACTTTTCATATCTAAATTGAGGAAGTGTTTCAACACAAAATGTTACTATAGAAAGCGTAATTATAGAAATAGACATAATAGCGACAATTTTTGCAAGCATTGAAGTGTCTGGGAATTCAAACAACTCCCATATTTTTCTTTTCCACTTCCCTTTTGGATAAACGGGCTCTTCGTCCTCTATATACCCCTCTTCTCTTTCTATTTTATGAATTACATGTTCTCCAAGTTCGTAAAATCTTATTTCGTCCGTAAAAACATCCATTGGCACATTCGGCGGACGTATTAATTTTCCACAAGATTGATAATAGAACAAAATTGCATCAAACGCGGGTCTATTTCGATCAAAAAAATATTCATTATGATCTTCATCGTAGTATGGTGCTCGTTTTAATTGATCACCTAGCAACGACTCAGGGTATTGTTCTAATGTTTTTAAAAATGTTTCATACTTTAAACCAGAGACGTTTATTGTTACTCTTTGAGAGATAGTCTTATTGTCATAGGAATTTAATTGAACGTTTTTATTTAGCCCAATGCCAGCATTGTCATTTTCTGAGTTTGAAAGCTTCCATTGATTTCGATCTATAAAAAAATTTTTTTTTCAAATACCCAAGCTGTATTTCAAATATAAAAGAGTTATAAATATAAATCTTAATTTACCATAAGAATCAGGATCTGTACCCACAAAAAAGAGGAGGCAATAAAATATATATTTGTGAATAAAAATAGAAAAAAAAACAGAACATATTTGAGTTGTAAATATCTGAGTTTGAGTAGATTCTTTTAAATTATTTCTTTTCGTGTAACAAAAAAAAAAAGGCTTTTCTCATCTAAACATAAAAATGCTATCAAATCGTATTTATACGATTTGCAATTAATTAATGTTAAAAGTATTAGCGTTAAATACAATGTAGTTACATTGTATTTAATATTATATTGTATTGTATTTAACATGGTATAGTATTGTAACATTGTATGGTATTTAACATTGTATTGTACTTAACATTGTATTGTATTTAACATTGTATTGTATTAACATTGTATTAAAAACTGTATTCAACAACCCCTAGGGGTTGTTGAAAATAGAAGATTAATAAGTTAAAACTAACCCTAAAGGAATTTACAACAAAAAATTGCTCTAAAATCTTTTTATACTTGTCTTATATTTACATTAGGTAGAAAAACTTCTTTTTTTAATAAGTAACAATTATTAATTTAGTTATTCACTCCAATTGTACAATTCTTCAGTATTTTTGCAGAACTCTGGATTGGCTAAATTTTGTTTGTAAGAGTTAGTTTCACATAACTTAATCAAATCTAAATGAACTGACTTTGATGTTCGTTTACTCCAAAACTCAATACCATTTGAATTTTTTTTTAAATTTGGAGGAAGTTTTTTCTGGTTTTTCAGGCTGGTTTTATAGGGTTTTTCTGGCTGGTTTTTCGGGGAAGTTTGTTCTGATTTTCAGGCTGATTGACAATAAACTGTGGTAATAATAGCATGAACCTTTTAAAGAACGTAGATCAAACAGAGTTCTGCTGGATCTTCTGATAAAACAAGTTATTGCTAACTTTTCAATCATGGTGTTGCACTCGGAATTATCAACAGGCTGTTTGATAATTTATAAACCATCCTTAGGAAAAATAACTCTTGTTCTTTGAACGTTGCTAAATAGTCAGACAAACATAGTATTCTACAGGCCACAAATGCATGGAAGAAAATTTTGTCCTTTTTTAAATAGATTCTACATTTTTTTTATAGAGATTTTATTTTTTCTGTTGAGAAAGTGTGTACAAAGGGTGTTTGAGAAAGGGTGTACAAAGCCCTTGGCTTTTCAAATACATAAAAAAGATTATATTCATCTGGCACCACGCAATTTAACAATTTATAAATTATGTATTACGGTATATCAGATAAACTATTACTATGAACCAAATTTTTTTCTTCCAATTGTTGCAACGAAAAGTTCCTGGCACAAACTTACCTGCACGTGGTATAGTTTCAAGTGGTGTACCACAAGGTCCGTTGCAATTTTTTTTTTGCATTAATATTTTACAGAATTATATCAAAAACCTAATAAAATTTTTTTTTAATAACTGCTAAATAATCCGAATCGAAGCCAAAAACATATTTACACAATCTCAACAACTTTAATTAGAAGAATTGTAACAACTTTAAAAAACTGACAACACTAACCTTACAACAGAAAAACGTGCTCAGATTGATATTCTACGTAACGCTGAATATAATTGGTGCACAATTTATAGTTAAATTACTCATAGCTCATAGTCAATACTCAATCGCTTCAAGTAAAGCTTAAATTATTTAAAAACATCACAACTACCCACAAATTTCAGCAGAATAGAGCGCCCTATCACAGGGCCAAGTTTGTGAGCAGTTAATTACAAGAAAATGGTATTGAGATATTTTTTCCTCTGACGAAAAACCATATAAGTATTAATTTATATAAAGTACGTGTTTATTAATTTTGCTTTTAAAGTTTATTTGGTACTTCCAGAACCGACTGTAAAATTCGCAGTTTTTATTAGTTTAATATTAAAAAACAAAGTTTTAACAATGTTGACAATGAGATTAGTACATACTGTAAATGAGAGCAAAGTCAGTTGTGTCAGTCATTGTTAAGTGGAAACAGGAATCTTTAAATTTATTATCAATTAAAGTTTTATTATGCAGTGAGCAACAATACTTGTTGAGAATTGTGTATTTGCATTTTTTAAGATTAAAGCTCATTGATCATGCGTTGGTTAAAGAGCTCCTTAACAATTGCGATAAGTTTGCAAACTTATGTGACTTATCTTATATGACTTCTTAACTTATGCTGACAACACATGGTGTTATCAGCATAAAGGTTGCAATGGTCAATAAGCAGGCAAGGCATTTCATAAAAATGAGAAACAGTAGTGGTTCAATACATGAACCCTATGGCACACCGCTGAGGACGTTTAACCAGTCCGATTCTGAATTTTCTATAATAAATTGTTGTTTTGGAATGGATAGAAGTGTATTTATCCACTGGTTGATGTATTTGTCGAAACCATACACAAAAACTTTGTCAAGAAATAGTGAGTGATTAACTTTATCAAATGCTTTGACAATGCCAAGCAAAACTACAACAACGTCATAACGTGACATAATTAAATTTAACATTATTTAAAACTTGAGAAGCCCGAGTTGACTTGATACAAAATTTTTTAATTAAAAAAAAAACTTTAAAATTTTAATTGGTCTGCATCCCAAAAAAAACGAAAAAACGACTCAGATGAACGGGTAAATTAAGAACATAACAAAACAATCTGTCAAACTTTTATTTACCTTAGGGGTCGTCCGTAAATTATGTCACGCAACTTTAGACTATTTTGGACCCTTCCCCCAACCCTCCACCCGTTCTCCTAGTAACAAATAGTCACGTTTTATTTCCCCCTCCCCCTCCTAAAAGAACGCAACAATGTTCTACACCCAACCTCATAAAAAAATATTTTTGTAGTTTTTAATACGATAATGTTTTTAACTTTCTTTGCTGCTTTTAGTTATCTAATTAATACATTTTTAACTATTATTATTTAATAAAACTTGTACCCACGTGCAAATAAATAAACCTACAAATAAACTATATTTATACGTAAAAAATGTTTAAATAGTTTAATTTTTATAATCTTCCACAAATAGGCGTAGAGCCGTGGGTGGTTAAACTTGCATATTCTGAGGCGCGATAAACAAGGTTTAACTCCTTAAAGTGAACGAACTTTTAGATTTTGAAAGTTATTTTATATGTTTCAACTACTTTTATTGTTTAATTTTAACTATAATTATTTATTACTTTTATCTTTTAAAGTTTTACACAATAATAAACGTACTTAAATTGACTGATTTGGTCGTATACGCAGTGAACCTACATTGACTGACTTAAGGTGGTAGGCCTATGAAAAAATAAAGATTATTGATTAAAATTTGAAAAAAAAAATGTAGTATATTGCATTTATGTAAAATTTTATCCTCTATAGAGGATATGTATATATATAGAGAGAGAGAAAGCAGATATATATCTGCTTATACATGACTCGTTTAGTTTTGATAAAACTAAAAGTATTTAAAATAACATATTTTATTAGCTAGTTTTTTTGTTTACCTTAGCAACGCCATAGCAACAAAAAACTTAAAAATCTTCACTCATAATATAATCAGGGACAATTCTACGAATAAAATGAGTGGGGGGAGGGGTGAATCCTTAAAAAGCACCGACTGGTTCCTAAAAAAAAAAAGGTCCCTAAAACCTAAATTCGCCCGACTGAATTGTGTTAAATACCCGACTATGGGAGGTGGCTATTCAACCCCTCTCATTGTCGCCTCTCAATATGATAAAACCTATTCTTAAAAATCTTACGATGATTTACAATGAAAAATTTTACATGGTCATATTCAAAATTCAAATTAAGCATTTCGTTCCATTTTATGAACTCGTTGTTCTAAAAACATTTTTAGTACTAGAACATTTGAAATTTGTTAAATTGACTCTGCAATAATTCATTATAATGATGGTGGAGAAGGAATAAAATCTGCTTTAAGTTACTTCGAATTGTTAGAAACAGAACCAAAAAGGACCAAAAGCAAAATTTAAACAAGCGTCGCATGTCAACTTTAACATATAAAAAGTAAAGAAAAAAAACTTAGACCTCTTCATAATAGATACTTAAATACTGAAAAAAACAGATTCATAACAGGTTCATACGGATTCATACAGATTCATACAGATTCATAACAGATTCATTCAGATTCGTAACAGATTCATAACAGATTCATAACAGATTCATATAGCTCTGATAGCTTTTAAGGAGTATTTATAGATGTGTATTTTTTTTTTTTGATTTGACTTTCATCAATTTGAGATTTTTAGTTTTTTTCTTCTAATAAAACCTATATTTAAAACATATCTCCAGTTTGAGTTGAGTAATTAAGCTGAAATTTTCAGGATGTGTTCTTCATACATGCAGAATTCATTAGTCATAAGATTTTTAAAACTTATTTTTTTGGGGCGCTATAGTGTGGTTTTATCTGCCACATTTTTTCCCATTAAAGTATATATTCAAGTCCATATAATCTAAATCAGCAAGGTAAATTTAAAAATCAAATAATGGCAAATGAGTTTTGTACATGTGTAGAACTACTGTACCAAATTTGAAGTAATGATCTGCGTCACTTTTGAGAAATTGTTTTTTGAAGTTTTATGAAATTGCAATATACCCTTATGATTGATTTATCAGTTAAATGAAAATTATATTAATTTTAGAAATGTTAAATGCACTTGGTAACTTTTCAAATTTATTTATGTCTTTGCTGTTTAATATGTGCTGTTATTCTTTTTATTTTTTGATCACTTAGACTTTGGTCTCTTTTTCTAAAGCGAAAAACGCTTTAGAAAAAGAGTCTACAGAAGAACTTAATTCGTGGATCGAATAACTCAATATAGGAATTATGTTTCTTAGAACATCATTTTCGTAAAAAATTGTAAAATGAAAACAAACGATGATGCCATGAAAAGATTTTTATGCAATCTAGTTTCTTATCCGATGGTAGTAACAATGTTAGTTGAGCATTTTTTACTAAAGCTAACTGATCTCATAAATGGTGCGTCAGATTTGGATAAAGTTTTCACTATTCGAAAGATAATTTAACCTGCTAAAAGTTGGTTAATTATGTTATTTTGATTTGCTTGAGAAGGTATTTCTCAATAAAGTTACCAAGCTGCTCAACCTGCCCCAACCGGGTAAGTAGACTGTGTGGGGCAAGGCATCAACGAACAAATGAATACACATAATGTAGAACTTGGATAAATTATCAATAAAACTGTCATTAGAATCACTAATCATATCCTTAACAGTACTAAAGTATATAATCGCAAGGGCGATTTTACGGAGAATGGCTTATGGGGGTGCATTTCTTCGATACAAACCTGAAGAAGCAAGTACAACAAAGATTTCCATACCAATAATATCAAAAAAATGCTATAAATATGAAGTTGATATTCATTTTTAATAAATAAAATATATCTTTTCTAATAATAAAAATCATTAAAATAATATTGAAACAAATTACTTTGAAACTAATTTCATATATTTTAAATTAGCGTGAACGCTTAAGTATATAATAAAAATTTTCTCTGAGAAATTTATGGCCGCGTGGCCCAATGGATAAGGCGTCTGACTTCGAATCAGAAGATTGTGGGTTCGATCCCCATCGTGGTCATAAATTTTACTTTAGTTTTATTTAAAAGATAATTGATATGCATGTGTTCTGCTAAAACATACTTTAGCTTTACTTTAAAGTTTACTTAGATTACTTGTTTTACTGCTGATAAATATATAATGTATTTTGTTAATTTTCAAATATGCAAAGGATTTTGTTATTAAAAATATTGTTGTATAACTTTTAATATTATCAAGAAATAGCTTTTAATTTTTATATTATAAAATTTGTATTTATCTATTGAACATTGAAAATAAAAAATGACAAACATGAGAGACTTGAATCCTTAATATACGTAAGACATAGACAAACATGTGGCTTGCCCCGACTATTTCTATATATTAATAATTTATTAATTCAAAAATTGTGAATATTTTATAAACGGTAACCTTACAAAGAAAAAAAAATATGTAAAATGAACATGTTCTCTTTAACATATTTTTTTGTATTATCAGTACCGCGGTACTGATAATAAACCCTTATTAGTTTTATTTGAAAAGTAAAAACATCATGAGAAAGACAGAAAAAGTTAGTAAATACAACTTATAAATGTTACCTGCGGGAATTAAGAAAGACATTAAAACCCATGAAGACAAGCCATGAAACGTTTAGAAAATCTTTTAACATGGAGTCCCACAAAGTGTTCAACCGAGTTCGAGAGTGTTGTTCAACAAGAGTGTTGTTCAACCGAGTGGGCACGGGACTTAAAAAAACGTATTTTAAACGTCTTGAACGTTTTGTACGTCTTTTGAACGTTCAAAAACGTCTTCTGTCCTTTGGTAGATGCCCTAAGACACTGCAATTTTAAAACACTATGATGGATTTTCTTTTTTTCTTTTTTTAAATTTTGGTTATATTTTTAAAATGTTTCAAACGATTATTCATTTAAAAAAAAATAGTTTTCAAATTTATTCAAATTAATTTCAAGCAGTAACCCATTATGTCAATAAATAACGATGGTAATAATAATAGAAAATAAAAAACGAAGAAAGCATATTATATTCTTCAAAAAACGGATATATAGCATTGAGTGGTTATAAACTATAGTAAAAAAAAGATTTACATTGAAAACATTGTTATTACTAACATGTTTCTTTTTACAAATTCTTGCGTAAAAGCGTGAAAAGTGGTGAAAAGTGGTGAAAAGTGGCATCTTCATGCTTCTCTCGATATTAGATTGGTTTTAGCCAAAGTATATAGACCGTAAAACTTATTTACGGATTGACGCGCTACTACAAAAAAGACTATTTTCAACTCATAGTCGGTTTTTTAAAGAATATAGTCGGCACTTGACACATTTGCAGATTTTAAGCAGATTTTAAGCAGATTTTAAGTTTGAGGACTTCTTTTTATTTTTTAATTTCTTTTTTGAAAGCAGTTGGTAATTTTTAAGGATTTATTCCCTCGCCCTCATTTTATTCCTCGAATCGCCCCTTCTTCAAAAATTATCCTGAAACTATTTAGCAACAAATATTTAGCCCAAATGCTCCAGATATTACATCTAAACCAATCATCTTTGTTTCTGGCATCATTCTAACACAATCCACATGCAAAATATTTACTATTTTCTGTTAAAATATTTTCATAACAAATGGGAGACCTTTTACTTGCTACACTTTTTTTTCTTGGAAGAGACAGAGGCAAGTTCTTTCAACTGTTTTAATAGATTTTTTGATTCTTATTTTATAAAGGGAACTTGTAATATTTTTAGACTCTTGTTTCTTTTAGTTGATTTTAACTTGAGCATGGAGACATTATTGTCTTAACTAGGGTATGGAAACATATCTCAAAAATCGAAAATTTAAAGACTTACTAAGATAGACAACTAAAAGTAGATTACTAAAGATAGACTACTAAAAGTAGACTACTAAAGATAGACTACTAAAAGTAGACTACTAAAGATAGACTACTAAAGATAGACTACTAAGATAGACTACTAGAGATAGACTACTAAAAGTAGACTACTAAAGATAGACTACTAAAAGTAGACTACTAAAGATAGACTACTAAAAGTAGACTACTAAGATAGACTACTAGAGATAGACTACTAAAAGTAGACTACTAAAGATAGACTACTAAAGATAGACTACTAAGATAGACTACTAGAGATAGACTACTAAAAGTAGACTACTAAAGATAGACTACTAAAGATAGACTACTAAGATAGACTACTAGAGATAGACTACTAAAAGTAGACTACTAAAGATAGACTACTAAAGATAGACTACTAAGATAGACTACTAGAGATAGACTACTAAAAGTAGACTACTAAAGATAGACTACTAAAGATAGACTACTAAGATAGACTACTAGAGATAGACTACTAAAAGTAGACTACTAAAGATAGACTACTAAAGATAGACTACTAAGATAGACTACTAGAGATAGACTACTAAAAGTAGACTACTAAAGATAGACTACTAAAGATAGACTACTAAGATAGACTACTAGAGATAGACTACTAAAAGTAGACTACTAAAGATAGACTACTAAAGATAGACTACTAAGATAGACTACTAGAGATAGACTACTAAAAGTAGACTACTAAAGATAGACTACTAAAGATAGACTACTAAGATAGACTACTAGAGATAGACTACTAAAAGTAGACTACTAAAGATAGACTACTAAAGATAGACTACTAAGATAGACTACTAAAGATAGACTACTAAAAGTAGACTACTAAAGATAGACTACTAAAGATAGACTACTAAAAGTAGACTACTAAAGATAGACTACTAAGATAGACTACTAAAGATAGACTACTAAGATAGACTACTAAAGATAGACTACTAAAAGTAGACTACTAAAAAAGTTAGAAAAAATCAATTTTTCAAAAGTTGCATTTTTTTAAACAGCAACTATTGTAGAATTTGAAAGTATATAGATCTTAACAAAAGAAAAAATTTAGAACTGATAAAAGAGATTTGTTTTTGCAGGGTAATTTTGCTTTCCCTAGCAACGCTTATAGCAACGACTAGTAAGGTTAGCAAAAAAGAAAAATTAAAAAATAAAGAAAAAGTCTTGCAGCAACTAGGAAAGGGTTAGATAAAAAATACAATGATGAAGAGGGAGCAGTATATGAAAAAGGGGGATTTTAATCTGTTTTTAAAAGTTTGTATATTCAATATTGTAAATTTTATTTGCATTTTTCTCTGTTTTATATTTCTAATATTCTGAAAAAGATTGCAGGTCGATTGTCCAATCGACTTCAAATTTTGTACAGACATTCATTATAATGAGCTTTATGTCCTGAGATAAAAAAAATTAGGAATATAAATTTTTGGTCCATAATATCAAAAATTTGATTTTTAATAAAACGCGCTGAAAAATCTTACGATGCTTTAAAATAAAAATATTTTTGACAAAAATTTTATCTCAGGACATTTATCAACATAAAAAGAATAAAACTGCTTAAAATTAGAGATAGATACATTTTACTTTTTGAGATACCTTTGCCAAAATTTTAGCATGTTTTTGGCTTAAAACCTGTTTTTGCCTAAAATTTCTGGAAAAAAAAAGTAAAAGTAATTTTTTTTTTAATGTATTTATTATGTTTGAAGTAAAAAAATCAAATTTATTTTCTATTAACTATGAAAAACACGGTCTCAATATGCCTAGCTCTACTATGAAGAAAGACTTTTAAGTGTTATTTTGGTGCAAAGATTTTTCATTTCAAAAGTAAAAATAATTTTTCGTAAAACTTTAAAAAAACTTTAAAGTTTTATATTTTATAACTTAAAGAAGTTAAAAAATTTAATATTATTTTCAAAAAAATCTGAAAAATGTGAGATTTTTATTTAATTCAAATGGATACTTTTTTATTCAAATGTTTGTTTATTTCTTTTTGTTTATTTACAGTTTATTTCTAATGTTTATTTTTTTGGTAATCTTTTGACTACATATTTCAAACATATTGATAAGAAAATCTGTTTAATTTTAAAAAATTTTTAAAAATAAAGTAAAGAATACATATATGATTGGTATACAAATGAAAATGGCGTAGAACTTAAACTTGAGTTTTTTCTTTTATATAGTGTTATAAAATATCAAATATAGATTCACAAAACGTACTAAGGATCATTAAAATTCGGTTTACGAAGTTTACTGAAAGGCAAAGTTCACATCGGCTTTGACTTCGGTGCCGAATTTGAAATAGAAATTCGGCTCTCAGTTAAAGTTTCTTTTGTAAACAAAATTTTTTTTTTAGTCAATTTTGAAATTTACTCAGCAACGCCCTTAGTTACCGTTCAAAATGTTCAAAAGTAAGACATGTCACTAAATTCATCTCCTCTGTGGATTAAAAAATATCATCTTTCCAATTTTTAAAGCTTTAACGACAAAAGAGTTATTGGGAAAGATCATGTCAAAATCTAAAATGTAAACGTGGTTTTGAATGCAATTGCATGGTCTTGTGTTCCAAAATCTATATTTGTTGGAAACAATAGAAATGGTTACTTATTCAGCTGTAACACATTTCAACAATGGCAGAAATAAATTCCTTGGCAGTTTAGAAAATTTCAGATTGACAGAACAGTTTTGCACCAAATTGAAAGGAAACTGGATATTTCACGTGTAAAACGCATGGCAAAAAATGATAATGACAATGTAAAAAAGCGAAGAAAGTACATCAGAGCATAGCAAAAGAGCTACAGCGACACTTTAAAAGAAAAAGAAGCCATAGCTGGCTTTAATGCTACAGGAAGTTGTCAGAATTTAAGATTTATTTGTTGAGATTTTTACTTTTTAAACTTTCTTTTGTATTTTTCTCAGCTTCGCATTTTGAGCGTTTCTTGAAAACTTTAAGTGTGATAACTTGATATCGGATAGAGTGTTGGTTTTCAAATTTCAGTAGGGTAACGTTGCCGATATTGTACCGTACTCTCACTGTATCTAGTTATTTTTACAACCCAAAAATTATCTTTTGACTAAAACTTTATCTTTACTATGTTGAACTAACGAATTAATTGTTTTTTTGTAAGATAAAATAAGATTCTGGCAGCAGTTACCTCGAGATAATATGATGCCAAAGCTTTCTTATTTTGGGGGTTCAATGTTTAGAGTATTTCTTTAAACATGTTAATTATATGTCTTTTTTATTATATTTATGTGAAAGCACTATTTATATAAATTCAAAATAACTTCCAAGAAATTAAAATACAGTAGCATTTGTTGTCTAATTTCGTCATAAACTCAAAATGAGTCTAGTCGCGTAATTTGTACTTCACTTAAGGCCTTAAATTGTACCAAGGCTGCCATTTTGAATTTTAAATATTTGTAACTTTTGTCAAAAAAAAAGATTTTCTGTTTTGAATTATTAATATAATGTGCAGTAATATCCATCAATTTTCACAACATATATGCACTCCATTTAACCCTCAGAACTTTTATGAATCACTCTAAATACTGATATATAGATCTAAACGCTTCAAAACTTTCCACAAAACTATTGAAAATCTATGGGTTTATCTAAAAAAGTTAAAAACCTTTCTAATATTCTGATTTAGGTAAAATCTGTCGTTTAAATGGAGCATCTAGATGTTGTGTAGAATATCCTAAAACTTAATTGAAAACAAATAAAGACAAACTGACTTATAGAATTTTGAAATGTGATTTATTTTGCTGATTTTGCGGCACTTTTTCCAACATTATGGATCAACCAAATTTAATTTTTTAATTTCTATTATTTAAATCAACTTTATTTTCTCCAATAAACTATATAAACACTTAAATATAGTAGATTTCTTTTTATTTCTCAAAATCATTTTAAAAAGAAAAAATTTAAAAAAGTAAAAAAGTTAAGAAAAAAGTAAGTAGCCGAAGTCTTGGGAACACAAATTTAGTAAAAAAAATTAGAAATAGATTTGTCTTACGGTGTCTATAGGGGAAGGTTGCATAAGTTGAGCATGCTAACAGTTCATTGCTTTTTGCAGCCGAAATATTGTAATGTTTATATGTATTTTTCCAGATTATTATAATTTAGTCTTTCCTCTTAAAAAATATAAATGAATAATTCATTAAAAAAAAATCTTTATTCCAAAAATTGCGTTATTTTCAACACACTCATTCATCTGATCTTAGGAAACCAGTTTCCTTGAATGAGTTTTTTTAAATGTAACTCAAAAAACTCAAAATAACAACAGCAAAAAAATCACAAAAGAGAAATTGTATCTTTAAGGACTATAATAAACTAAATAATAACTTAAAAAAAACTTAAGAATAACTTTAAAAAAACGCGCTTTTTTTAAATAAAAAACCGCTTCTCATCTTGAGCGTCTCAAAACGTATCACCTTAAGCAACTTCACCAAGTATTATAATAATTTAAATAGCATGACAACACCTCATGTATTATATTATATAAATCAAGGAATTAGCAGCAAATAAAATATTGAGGATATAGTAGATTTTCTTGCTTCGTTTTGACGTAATTGCAAAAAAAAAATCTGTAGTAAAATCAGTAGTAACCCGTAAAACAGGTTATACCATCTTAAAAAAGAATTAAAATTACGAAGATTATCCTGAGATTGCCTCTAAATTAAGAATTCATAAAAAGCCTGGACGCTCTTCGGTTATTGAAAGTTAACTAAAATTGCTATTAACAATTATTCAGATCGCCACTCACGGTGCCGCTGCAGCTGACAAACAAAAGTGCGAGACTTTGAGAATAGTTAAACCTCTTGATGAGTTAGCAGAAGCTTAGCAAAATCAAGCTTCATTCTTGGGACCAGCAGAAGTTGCTTTAGTGAATCAAGATGACAAAGCAAAAGTGTCAATCGGTATCCCAGCAGCAATTTTACAAGCTCCCTTAATCATGCATACGAAATATAAAGTAAGACTACCTTATCACAATTTTGTCATTGCTCCATGATATAAACATATTCCATCAGTTTATGCTGGGCTAAAAATTGATAAAGATGGATTGGGTAAAATAGAATTTGTGCGCTGTTCTGATCCAACCTATATTTCAATAAGATCAGTAAAACATTCGAACTGCTATAGCAAAAGATTATGCAAAATTATATGAGCTATCGCTATTTTGAGACATTATATTGGACTTGAATGGTAATACAAAGCCAATTGTTATAATGTTACTGACGGAGGACCAGATGAAAACCCTATATCGGTATCAAAAAACAATAGAAATGGCCATTGACGACTACCTCACTTTTTCTAAGGATTTTTTAATAAATGTCACAAATGCACCTCACAAAAATGCATTTAATCCAGTTGAACGAAGAATGACTCCATATTCACGCCAGCTTTCAGGGCTAATTTTGCCTCACAAAACTTACGGATCACATTTGGACTCTTCTGGAAAGACAACTAACTAACAGTTAGAAAGAGAAAATTTTAAATATGTTGGCAAAACATTAGCTGGAGTGTTTTCCAACGTAGTGTTTGATAACTTTGAAACCCATTCAGAATTTTTTGACACACTTAACTAAAGTAATTAAAACAATTCAAGAATAGATTGCTGTTCATGTAAGATCTAGTCAATATATGTTGCAGATTTCAAAATGTTCTGACATCAAATGCTGTACTGATCCACAAAAAAATCTTTTCATATTTTTAAAGAAAGAAAGATTTTTTCCACCTCTCATTCATTTAAGTTATTGTTCTCTTATTAAGTCACAATTTTCAATTAACAAGACTTATCGCTACACATCTCTTTTCTAATCTTTACATCTTGCTCCAAAAAATATTCCGTTTGACCAACACTGTGCTAGTATTAAAAAAATCCTTTAAAGTAGAGTGTGAAAAAAGTGCAACATTTATTTGGCATTATTAACTTTGCTTAATAGGGTAGAGCGGGGCATATAGGGACACTTAAGAAACAAATGCTAGTTGCGGATAAACTAATCATATTTAACACCGTTTTTTATGAATTTTCTAAAATTCATTGATATAAAAAAATAAAATTTTTTTATTTTTTTATATCAATGAAAAAAAGAAACTCTAGACTAGCAAAACTTTTACATTTTGCAAGTAGGTGGGTGTAGCAAGTAGGTGGGTGTAGCAAGTAGGTGGGTGTAGCAAGTAGGTGGGTGTAGCAAGTAGGTGGGGCAAAACGGAACAGTTAAAAAGCAACAGTTATTTGTCAATTGTAAAGCTTTGAAAATTGATGAAAAACGAAGGCTGTTCATCGTCTAAATATGTTCAGACATTAAACTCTCAAAAAAGTTGCTATAGAAATACACGCCCTTACACCCATAAACCACAAAAAAGAAATAACAGTTATGAATAAATTTTTTTTTGTGCGTGTTTTATTATAAAATACCTCCCCTCTACTCTAACCTATATATATTAAATTAGTAACTACTACTAAACTTGAAATTAAACAAAAAATTTTATGGATCCTATTAGTCACACAAAAAATATCCTGAAACTATTTGGCAACATTTTTTATGAGCTGGCTTATTAGCAATATGCCAATGTAGAGCAAACTTAAATATGTAAAATGTATTAGCAGCTTTTCTAGGTCTAAGTTCCTTTTTACTCACAGCTAAAACTGCATTTCATCCCATTTTAGATGATTAATCTTTCTTATATCATTTCTTACCTTCTTTGTTTACATCAAGCACTATTAATAGTCGAAATTAAGTTATAAAAATAAGAATTTCTTTAAATTTATTACTAAAATTGCTTTTCTAAACAAGAAAAATAATAGTTTAGATTAAAAATAAAATTATCAAACTGTAAACAGCATCAGGAAATGGTAGAAATATATTCAATGATATAAATAACTCGTTGTCCCGATATGCCCCACAAAATTAATTTTACTAAAATTAAAACTATTCAAAAAGTTCAAATTCCAAATATTTTTTTAAAACCAGATTCTAAAAGAGGATAAAAAATACTGTTTGAATAATATAAATTTTTTATAAATGAAGCAAATTCACAATAGTTCAAAATAAATCTTTTGTCACTGTATCGCTTAAGAAAATACGCAAATTGTTTTTCGCAAATTACTGATGCATTTTGGCATTTTTGATGCATTTTAGATTTTCTTAAATTAATTTTTTTTTTACAATAATAAAGCACAATAACTAAAAATTATTTTTTGTCAAAAAAAATTTGACAAAAAATAATTTTTAGCTGAGATATAAGGCTTCAGACATAACAGTCCCGTTATGTCCCACTGTCCCGATATGTCCCGCTCTACCTTAATCATAAAGTAATTCATCCAATAGAGAAAAAGTTAAAATACCAAAAGCCAAGGTAAAAAAAATTATTCAAAAGAAAGAAAATGAACAGCTTGCTTTTTTAGAAAATGATAGTGGTTTTAAAGCAGAAGAATGGATATACAAAAATATTTTAGAAGGAGAAGAATCAAACTTTATTGATTTTTTTAAGGATAGTGAACAAGAACAGTCATTTCCAATTTTTTCTATTGCAGAACATCTTGATCTTGTTTTTCTATTGCAGAACATCTTGATCTTGTTTTTCTATTGCAGAACATCTTGATCTTGTTTTTCTATTGCAGAACATCTTGATCTTGTTTTTCTATTGCAGAACATCTTGATCCTGTTTATTGCAGAACATCTTGATGATGAACATTTGATAAAAACATTAAGTAGTAAAAAAATTTAACTGAAGTCAAGAATACTCGCTGTTTTTTTATATAAAAAAAGATAAATTTTTTTAATAAGACGTGTCAAAAGAAGGAAGGAAAGGGTTTAATATTTTGTGACAAAGGGGGAAGAGAAGGTCTAAAAAGTTATTTTTTTGTGTGACATAATTTGCTAATGACCCTTAAGAGTTGTAAAGATTAAATAGCTTAAATTCTCATGATAGCTATATTTTTAGATATTAGATTTTTTTTTTCGACACAAATCGTTGTTGTTTTTTTATTAACGGAAATTTTTTGTTTCGATAAATAAAAAATTACTTTTTTTCACTTGTGTTTCGTCGAAGTTTTGAAATATGTTAATTACGAGCAAAAAAATAATTTTTTAGGTTTATAAAATCAAAATTCAACTTTCAGTTAAACTTGGTTTAAATTCAAAATTTATCTTTCAGTTAAATTTTGGGTACACATATGCAGTGTCGGATCCAGGGGGAAGGAGGATAGGTTATGCATCACCCCCTTCCCACCTACATGAGAATCTGAAAGTCCTAAAATATCTTCGAAATGTAGGACCTTTTTCTTTTTTTTTTAAAAGATGCAAATGTAATACACAATAAAAACATATTTCGACATCAATCCCCCCCCCCCCTCCCTTCCTTCACCAAACAATCATGAATCTGTCACTACACAGATGGCCTAAATTCGTCTTCCAGTTAAATTCGGGTCTTGAAAAGTCGACTTCGCCGGTCCTTAAAATATACCTTTTGCCATTTTATTTAGAAGTTTGTTACAATGTTTAATGCCAATTTTTGTTTATTACTCGGTAAGATAAGATCTTTGTTATTGTTTTTAAGAAAGGTCATTATAATTAAATCTTTAATATATCAGAAACATTTTCTTATTTTATATACTTTTTTACTTTATGCTGTTTAACATTTTATGTTACTTTTGCTTTACCAATTATCATTTTGAGTTTACTGTATTATGGAGAGGCCAACAAAAGTTGTCACTTTCGTCCATCTACAATATAAAAAGAGTCCAATTATATACAGAAAACGGATTTAAAAAATCAAATAACCGTAGAGATGTTTTGCAGAGTTTTAAATATTGCAGGAAGACCTTTATAAAAAGCTATAGGATTGATCTTTCAATGTTTGATAACTTTTTTTTTATTTTCATTTTTATTTTTTCAAGTGCTTCCAGAAGTCGTTACGGTCTTATTGCAGAGCGCCGCAGAAAAGGCCGTTTTCCACAAGGCGAATAATTTTTTCGCTATGACGAAACGCCGTTTTGATTTCCACTTTCTTTTGCGCAACTTTTATTTTCGTTTTCTACAATAATAGTGGCAGCAATAAGTTTATGAGTATGTTTATCTAAAAGCAATTATTACTTTTTTAGCATACTTTCTACTTTGAAGGATGTGGAAATTAGTTTCCATGCATTAATTTTAATATTTTTGTATTTGTATGTAAGATGCGATATCATTTTGTAATATAATAATTTAATATAAGGTTTTTTATAAGAAAATAAAAGTATAAGAAGTAAATACTAAATTCTGATATGAAGATTTCTGTTAAAAAACTGTTACTGCAAGAGCGAACTGCAGGTTTAACTCCATGAAGGGTTTTTTCACAAAAAGGTTTATCTTCGTTTGGCCCCTTTTTTTTTTTTTTTTTTTAATTTACATTTTGACAACGACATATTTGTTACAAGTTTTTCACATCGTAATATAAGCAAAATATACTTCCGTTACAAAAGATTATATTTAACCAAATACTGATAAAATACATTTAACAGAAAAAACAATACTCAGTTAAAAAAAAGAAACACTTGAAAATATATATAAATTAAGGAAGCATTAGTTGAAAATATTATGAAGGACTTGTTAAAATAAATTATATTGTTATAGGGAACTCGTAGAAGACTGAATAAGTATTATCATCGAAAACCTTGGGTATTACTCAAGATACACATAAACATTGTTATTCTTATGCACAAATATTTTAAATATTGTGATAAAATTTTGTTTTTTATCTAGTTAAATTATGATTTGTGTGTGTGTGTGTGTATTTTATTTTATTTTTGTTGTTTTATTTATTTTATTTGTTTTTTTAATTTTTTTTAGATAAGAGATAGAAAATTAAGAGTTTTTTTTTTTTCGGGTAAGATAAAATTACCAGTTGCTCTAGTGTTAAACTTATTGATAATTGAATAAAAGAAGTTTTTTGTGAAACGTAAAGGTACTAATTCCACTTTATATTTTAGCATAAATAGTATATTAGCATAGATATCGATTTGATAAATGTTTAGCGCTTTCATTTCTTCAAGATTTTTAGATATTTGAGTGTTGATGGCCTTTATTTGGGCTTTCCATGTAACATTTTCGCCTATAACCACTCCAAGAAATTTAGTTGTTTGGGTTCTTTCAATATTGTTGAAATCAATAATTAGAGAGGGAAGATTTGATGAAAGTGCATTTTTTTGTTGCTTTTAATTAAATTAAAATATATTTAGTTGTTTGTACGTTTATTGATAACTTATTAGCACTGAACCATGTTTTAAGTTGTTGAAGCTCAAGGTTGACTTTGTCAAAGAGGTCATCGATAGAAGAAGATGAATAAAACAGATTTGTATTATCTGCGAATATAATGCAATCAAGATTTGTAGCTATAGGAAGGTCGTTAATGTATATAAGGAACAACAAGGGGGCAAGAATTGATCCCTGTGGAACACCACATTTTATTTTTAATAGCTTTGAATTAGAAATATCGTCAATTATGATTGTTGTCTATCATTTAAATAACTGGTGAACCATTTAATAGTTTTGTTTTTTATACCATATTTTTTCATTTTTTCAATCAGAATTTTATGATTGACCGTATCGAAAGCTTTTGTAAGGTCAATAAAGACTCCCAATACAAACTGTCCTTTATCAAAAGATGAGCTGATGTTGTTCATGAGGTCTATGATTGCATATTCCGTTTAATGATTCGTAAGAAAACCGTACTGATATTCATATAAAATTTTGTTTTCTGTTAGATATTTATACAGTCTATTGTAGATTATTCGTTCAAGAAGCTTGGAGAATACTGGAAGAATTGAGATAGGTCTGTAATTGGTTAGTGATGCAGTGTCTCCGGTTTTAAATATTGGTAAAATTTTCGCTATCTTTAACTTTTCTGGAACAACTCCTGCTCGAATTGATGAGTTAAAAATATTAAAAAGAAGATCTTTTATAAATGGTAAGATATCTATTACTACATTGCTGGAAATATCATCAATGCCCGGAGCTTTGTTTATTTTTAGTGATTTTATTGGTTCTTCGAACTCCTCCAACTTTAGATCATTTTCAGGATGTAAGCTAGTATGGTCAGTGAAATAGTTATTAAATGATTTGTTTGAATTATTTATTTGTGATGCTAGGTTTGGGCCAACATTTACAAAAAAATTATTAAATTTTTCGGAGATTCTTTATCTGTATACTCATTCAATCCATTTACTTCGATTTAATTTAGTTTTACCAATAATTTCGTTCAGAATATCCCATATTTTTTTAATACTATCATTATGTTTTTGTAATTGATTGGAGAAATACAACTTGATTTTTTTTTAATTTTTTCAAAAAGATTTTTGTATTGTTTATAGATCATGAGATTTCCTATTTTTGAAATACTTGTTGTATAACTTTTGTTTTTTCTTAGAGGATTTTGATATTCCTTTTGTAATCCATAGACATTTCAAATATTTAATTTTTATTTATTTTTCTGTAAGTGGAAAGTGCTTACTGTATAGTTCAAGGAAAATATTTATAAATGTGTTATAGGCAGTATTTGTAAGCCCTTGGTTGCATTGAACATAAACAGTAAACCAATTTGTTTTTGATAGAGATTCTTTAAATTTGCAAAGAGAAAACTCGTTAATTTGTCTTTTATATGTTTTAATTTTTGCATTGTTTAATAAGGTTGAGTATTGAGCAAGTGAAATAAATATCGGGAAGTGATCTGATATGTCTATTGAAAAAATTCCTGTTTTATGAGATGCATCTAGAAATGAGTTTGTTAGTAGGGGAGACCGGGGGTAGTTGGCCGCAGGGGTAAGTTGACGAACTGCGTTTACCTTTAGAGCCTTTAATCAGAAAGTGACAAAAATTACTCAGAAACTTTCTTATTGACCATTTCATCATTCACTGTAGTACTGTCAGGATTCGCGTATGCGCATGGGAGATATTGAGATTTATGCGTTTTTTGGACAAAAACGTAACTTTTAGAACATCGCTTCCTTTTTACTTTTCAAAGAAAATATTTAATCGTATGAAAACAAAATTATTGTAAAAGTTCCAGTCACAATTGGTTTACTATATCCAGTCAGAATTTTTTTTCAAAGCTGCCGTTTTTCAGGATCTATAGTATGTTTATTAAAAAAAAGCTTTCGGGGTTAGTTGACAAATTTTTCACGGGGTAAGTTGGCTCATAGCATTTACTATGGAAAAAAATATTTATTTTTATAAAACTAATTATTTTTTTAATTTTTAACAATATTAAAAATATTTATTCTTACAAAAAAAATTAAAAAAATTTTTTTTTTAGTTTTTTTTTCCATAAATAAAAGGTGGGCTACTGTTTGGCTTTTATACGGACTAATATTTGGTACCAGCTAAAAGTAATATTAAATTTTGGGATAAAATTGTTGCAAAAATTAATTTTAAAAAAATTTCTGTTAATTTTGCACTTAATAGTGCATTAATAATCATTTTTATAGTTTGCACCACGGGGTAAGTTGGCGCAAATTTTTTTTTTTTTGAGGGTCCGGAAAGGCCCCAAAAATTTTTTTTTGGAAATGAATGCAAATTTTATAAGATACCCTAATCCATACTCTTTAAGACTACACTTTAATATTTTTAAAAAAATGTACTGTTAGGGCTACAGAGCTCATAGAGTAAAAACCGAGCCAACTAGCCCCGGTCTCCCCTATATTATCTATGGCAGTAATTGAAGTTGAAGTGACTCGTGTGGGTTTGTTTATTAATGGGAGTATACCGTGCTGGAATAAATTATCAAAGAAGGTTTTAGTATTAGCGTGTTCTTTCTATTTTAAACAGTCAATGTTCAAATGTTCAATAATTTTTTTTCCACTGCTGATTTTAATAAAAATTTGATTCAAATAGTTAGAATATATAATAAAATTGCTGTCAGGTGGTCTGTAACAAGTCGTAGCTAGAATCTTTTGCTTTTTGTGAATAATTATTTCAATTGTAAGAGCCTCACAGTCTGCATCAGAAAATGAAAGATCATTTCTAATCTTTTTTTCTAAATCATTTCGAATATACACTATAATTCCTCCTTCTTTCTTAAGTATTTTTCTTTCAAAAGAAATTATTTTGTAATTAGCAAAATGAAAATTTGAATTTGTTTGTGAAAATTCGTCAGATGTCCCTCATTTAAATATAGTTTTTTTTGTACACCATGTTTCAGTAAGACAAATCATGCTGAATAAATAATTACATTCTAAAGGGAAACTTTTTAATTTGTCAATATTTGTTTTAATACTTCTTATGTTTATGTGTATGACCGAAAAATCTTCATTACATGATTTAAATTGGGTTTTAAAAGTATCAATATCAAAATATTCTGTATTACAACATTTTTCGTTAAATATTTTTTTATCCGCATGATAAAAGCTATGAGGTAATATATTATTTGTGGTTTTAAAATTATCGGAGTAATGGGCTTCGAATTCAATTAATTCGAAAGCCATTATGTCAGTTTAATAACTTTTTAATTACAAAATTTTATGGCTTTACACCTCGCCGATTTCCTTATTTACGAAATTCTTTAACGAATATTTTGTCATATTTAATAATAGCGTATAATTACTTCTTCCCATAGCTTTTTCCTTATTTCTAGTATTTCATTCGCGTAATCTTCGTTGATAAATGTTCCTGTACCCTTGAGTTTTTTCGCTAGTGTTAAAACTCTATTTTTATTTTGAAAGTCTAATAGTTTAACAATTATTGTTCTTGGATCTTTTATTTTCCCAACACGATGAGCGCTTTCAATAGTTATGTTATCCAAGATTACCAGTTTGTTTCTAAATATATCTCTAAGTTGATTTGCACAATCATTCCAAGTTTCGTTAGGCAACTCAGGTAATCCAACAATCCTTAAGTTGTTCCGCCGTGAACGATTTTCCAAATCAATAGTTTTAATTGATAGTTAATGTGATAATTTGTTTAGAAAGGTTTCTTCCTGAAAGTTGATACTTTCCTTTATATCGTTAACGTCTTTTTCAATCATTACAATCTTTGCTTTATTTTTATTAAATTCGTTTTCCAGTTTGTCAAGTCGATCAGTTATTATTTTTAAATTCGCACCCATTATATCATTAAATATTTTTTCTTGATTTTTTAAAAGTGTTACAGTTTCATTTAGAATACTTTTTCTTTGTTCTTCTAGTCTGGCCGTTATGAGTTTTTCTATATTTTTCATCGTATCTTCCATTTTTGTTTAGAAAATAATAAGTAGCCTAATAAACACATAGTTCATAGAAAATCATTAAGAACGCCAGGTTGAAAATTTTGTTTCTTAGCCATTTAAAAAACAACGTGCTTTTTTTACTTTTGACATCACGTGATACGATATATCAAAACTTGATTGATTTTCGCTTATGGCGATTCGCAAAAATTAGAAATGAATCCAACTTTTTTTTTTGCTGCAGCAACATTTTCAACATTGTTGCTTATAAATCATTTTTAACTCAAACCTCATCAAACCTAAAACCTCGGGCATCTTGATGCCCGAGGTTTTAGGTTTGATGAGGTTTGAGTTATGTATGTACGTATGAGTTTTGAGTTACGTATGTACGTATTTGATGGTTTGACGCCGGCTCTAACCCAATAAGAGACATTGGTAAGGATGGAGGCGTGAACTTTCAAGTTAAATGCTCCTCCGCGAATTCTGGGAGCATCAAAAACCACAAACAAAAAAGCAAACAAAAAACCCCACAAAGCTACAAAAAAAAAAAAAAAAAAAAAAAAAAAGCTATAGTGAATCAGATGCATTAGTTCGAAAAGATAGATACAAAAGTATTAAGATACAAAAGTATCGAGAATATATTTTAGAAAGCATGAGGTATCGAGAAAAATCAGTAACAGATGAACTTCTTCTTTGCGCAAAATGTATAAATACTTTTAAAATTAAGACAATTTTTTTTATTTTATTTAGCACGAAGTTTGTGCATTTTATTGCTATTATTAATGTTTATGATTTTTATTGTCATTTTACTTGTCATCATTATAAAACTGTTTTAATTTTTATTATTATTATATTTGTTAAACACCAGCTATATAAACATTAAGTCAAATTAAAAAAAGTACGCTGAATAAAATTATAAAACATGACCACGATGGGGATCGAACCCACAATCTTCTGATTCGAAGTCAGACGCCTTATCCATTGGGCCACGCGGCCATATCACGTTAGGTCAAAATATATTAATTATTTTAAGTGTTTTATTATATTTTTATATTTCACTTAAATATTAAAAAAATTTTAATTTATTTTTTTATTTATTAATATTAAATAAAATTTTTAATTTGTATGCGTGCGTGTATGTATGTATGTATGTATGTATGTATGTATGTATGTATGTATGTATGTATGTATGTATGTATGTATGTATGTATGTATGTATGTATGTATGTATGTATGTATGTATGTATGTATGTATGTACCTATGTACGTATGTACGTATGTACGTATGTACGTATGTACGTATGTACGTACGTACGTATGTACGTATGTACGTATGTACGTATGTACGTATGTACGTATGTACGTATGTACGTATGTACGTATGTACGTATGTACGTATGTACGTATGTACGTATGTACGTATGTACGTATGTACGTATGTACGTATGTACGTATGTACGTATGTACGTATGTACGTATGTACGTATGTACGTATGTACGTATGTATGTATGTATGTATGTATGTATGTATGTATGTATGTATGTATGTATGTATGTATATACATAGGTACATACATACTATACCATACATACATACATACATACATACATACATACATACATACATACATACATACATACATACATACATACATACATACATACATACATACATACATACATACATACATACATACATACATACATACATACATACATACATACATACATACATACATACATACATACATACATATATACATACATACATACATACATAAATACATACATAAATACATACATACATACACAGATATATACGTATATTAGAACCTGGTGATACAAATATTAGAACCTGGGCGCCGAGCTATTAAGGGGGCCAGAAGTCGAAAAAAGGTTTATTAAAGCGCTACCATATATTAATTAAAAATATTTTATGTGTGTTTTTCCATTGTCTATACTCCATACTAGTGTTAAGCTCTTTAATGAACCATTTTCCAGACGGAAACAGAATATTAGAGCTAATAGTTGGCCTTTAAAATTTGTTATGTCCCATGAATTTTACATGATTTAATAATATTTTAATAAAACTGGTTTTCACATTAATGGATTATTAAGTTTAAAGTAGAAAACTGCGACTGTTTTTCAGTTTTAAAAAGTCTACTCGGTTATTTATTTATAACCTTTTTTACTTCTATTTATTCTTAAATAATACAAATTTTTTTTGATAGATAAGTTATTATTACTATGTTAAAAATAAATTTTATATCACTAAAAAAAAGACAAATGTTGCAATATCACAACAAATAAACTAGTTCATTTTATTTGTTTTTATATGGTAAAAACGTCTCTTTATAGTGTTAAAATATTTTTCAGTAACACTTTTTTTTAAATTTGTACACAATTTTAAAATGATATTTTAAAAAGTATTTTATTACCAGGGCCGTCGGCACGACGGGGCGCGTGCCCCCCCCCCCTCTCCTCACTTTATTTCTTAAGGACCTAAATTTTTTTTAAAGAAAATTCTAGATATAGAGCAGTTGTTTTTTTTTAATTTACGATTGTGTCCCCCCCCCCCCCCTCCCCCATACTACTTCAAAACCCGTGTCGTCAATCATGATTACTGTTTGGTTATATTTATTATTTACTTAGAAAACAAAATGTTGAAAAAAAAATACTGCAGAAACGTGTGAAACCTTCAACTTGCCATCAGACTAACAAATATTATGTTTATTTGGTGATGATAAATATATTGATTTCAATATATTTATCATCACCAAATAAACATAAGTGTGAGTAAAGTAAGCACAACTTATGTTAATAAATATATCTGTATTAGAAAAAGTGACGACATATTACAAAGAAAAAAAAAACGAGGCTGATTTATTCCAAGATAAACTTTGTGCATTAAAAAAAACAAGAACTTTGCGATATTTTTTATTGTCGTTTTACACAACTTCGATAAAAACAGTTTGAGTTTAAAATAAAACATACTTTATTACCAGTATTAACTGAGTGTAATAAAACAATCACTTGGTAAAGTAATAGAGTTATTTAAATAAAAGTTTTTACAAAAGGCCCGCAAGAAGCTTTTTATGTTGTTTCAGATAACTTCCAGACATGCAAGGAACTTTAAACATTTATGTTTTGTTTTTATTTCAAACAGGATGTTTTGCAAACTATACGATTATAGGAGCCTGGAAACAAGATAAGCCTAAAATACTTTGCCCCATTGCCTTTCGTAAGAGAAACCAGCTTATAAAATATTTTTTCTCATTGTAAACTAAGTTTATATTTATCGATAATTTTTAATTTCCACGTAGTAATCTCATAGTGTTCATAAATTATGGCTTTATAAATTTTGAAACCTTTTCAATTTGAGGAGGTTCAAACTTTATATAATCATTGTTTTTGAATACTAAAGATTATTGTGTGAAATATGAAGTTTGTTGATGAATACAAATTTAGTTTATAAGAGTAAAAAAATCTAAATACTGGTTTCTTACATACAATAAGGGCAGGAGGCAAAGCATTTAAGGCTTATTTTTTCCCCTGGCTCCTATCATTGCAATTTTTTGCAAGGCATTTTTATTTGAAATAAACACAAACATATAAATGTTTGGAGTTCGATCCATTTCTGCATGCTCTATTAAAAAATGAAGCCTCCTACAAGCCTGTTAAAAAAATGAGAAACATACTTCTTATTTAACATTACTTTCTCAATGTTTCATTGCTTCATTGCATTGTTCTGAGACGTGATATTATAAAATATAGTAATTAAATTGGTTTGAGCAAGCAAAGCGAAAATTTTTAGAAATTTTAAAATTAATAAAAAGTTAAATCAAGACTTTCTTGGTTCAAAAAAAAGACACGTTCTCACCTAATGGATACTTAGTTATGTTATTTTGCCTTTTTTGGCTATTAAAAGAATCAAAAGATCTATAGTCTATGTATTAAATACAATACATGCGTTGACAAACTTTATCAACTAAGACTGAACAGCAGTAAATAATCTAAAGGAAAACTTCTCAAACGTTACAAGGAACAAGGAACCCTCCCAAACGTTACGCAACTATGTTTTTAAATATAAAACGTAATATAAAACGATTTTTTTTATTTTCTATGTCTTTAGGCCTTCTTTTCCATAAGATGATAATGAAATAAATAAGAGTAATAGCTTAAAGGTTTTTGATTCAATTGAATCAAATAAAACTTGAGAAAAGAGATTGAATATATTAACTGATTCTTACCAGTCAACAGATATTTCATTTTCCCAAAAGAAAAGTTGTTATAATGCCCCATTTCTCAGCGATTTGGTTCAAAATCTATCAGTGGATCAATAATAACGCGTGTAACGGTTTTCGCATATTGTATCACTTGTATCAAAGCTACATGTTTAAACCTTATCTCTTCCTTTAAAAAGTAATCAGCTTTCACCACAAAAACTTGGTATAATGCCCCGTTTCTTATACTTTTATTATCATTTCGAAATTATCACGTATTTGATATAAACATTCTTTTTTTTTTCGACTTATTATGATCTGGTGCTCAATTTATCAGCTTTTATAACCTTGTTTTAATTTCAAGATAAAACTTTATTATTTTTGGTTTATGTTGCGATACTTGCATTTGTATAACAGACCTTATCTTACTTTCTTTTATAATAAGTTTTCATCGTAAGCATTTTTATTAGTAGATATTTATAAAAAAATAATTACAAATAAAAAATAACTTGGATTGAAAAAAAAAATGTGAAACTGAAAAAAACTCATAAAAGGACTGAAAGCAAAATTAATTATTATAAAATTATAAAATTATTGTTATAAAATATAAAATGTGTTAGAAGTACCCTTTTTTTTCTAAGCTCTAAGCTTTTTTTCAAAATCCCATTTGCGCATAGTTGAAAACGTATACACTTTTAGTTATAAAGATTTAAAATATTTTACCTAAAACCTGTCTTCAGTTATGTATTCAGTTGGATGTGGTTAAAAACATGCCTAGTAACAAACGCCAGGTCGATGGAATTAAAAATGAATTATATTTCCACCAAAAAAAACAACAACAAGCTGAAAAAGGTTTCAATAATTCTTTTGCAAAAGTATTTTTAGCAGAGCTCTAGATGCTATCATCGCTCTTTATAACCTCAAATACACAAGCCTCCAAGGAAATCCTTTTGTTTTTACAAAAGATGCAATCAAAGCTTCTCAAATAGCTGAGGGAGTGCCTATTTAACATTTTAGAGGTTGTAGATTCGAACTAGTCAAATTTTTTTGGGAAACAAATAAAAGGATTTTGCAAGATGCTGTTGTTACAGTATTCAACGGGTCTGTTGTGGTTACAAAATACGACTGTTTTTTCTTAAATAACAACACAATTAATAATGGGAAGGGCATCGAAGTACTTTTAAAGATTTAAAACTTGGAGCTGATCTATCCTAAAACCAATTAATCAGCTTATCAATCAGACAGCCAATTGAGAAACCAAGGAAACAAGTTTCTCTTAATGATACACATATTTTTCGTGGCATGGCGAAAGCGACAGCTTGTCAACATTAACCTTCATACGTTTGAAATTGTTTAAGGATTATTTTTTTAATTTAATTTTTAAAGATTCCAAAATATAATTTGTAACAGACCAATACCAGCCCAAATCAACAAAATTATTTGAACATGTTCAAAGAAATTAATCAGAATTTTATTTCTACTAAACAGTTGGTCACATTCTGAAAGATTTGCATCACAACAAATCTTTATCTTTTAATCATTATCTTTGTAAACTTGTTTCACAATTTTATAAATTGGCATTTAAGGTTTAACGGTTAGATTATTTATTGAACTATTCTTTTGTTATACGTTTTTCTAAACATGTATAATTGTGTATTGCCCCTTCAATAATCACCAGAGGTACTGAGTAGTTCCACGCTGTGGGTTGTTTTATGCTTTTATCTTATAAATATAAGGAAGTAATGTCATTACAAACAGTTCAAGAAGAGGCTGATGCAAATGTTTTTTTGTTTTTTTCTCTAAACACGTTGCATATATTGGCTTCGACAATGTTTGTATTCACGCGGTTGACATAGGTATTGCTATTTACCTGTTTACATTTATAATATCTTTGTAATAAATGTAACGATTCTGATAATGAAACGCGATAAAATACTTTCTGCATAAAAAAGAGTCTCACTGACCTACGATCAAAACTTTAATAATTCATTCTAGTAAGGCAAAGTTAACTTAGTAAGGTTATTTAGTTATCACAAAACAACTATGCATGTTCATTTAGTAAGATTAAGTTCAAAATAAGACAACAAGTGATTCTAACCAAACACAAGTGATATCTTTTAAAATTTATATTACGTTATGTCAGCAATACAAATTTGTATAGATTTATTTTCTAATCTATATTATCAAATAATTTAAAAATTATAATTAGTTAAAAACTTCTAATTATAACAGAAATTACAATTAGCAATATTTTAACAGTAGTTAAGTTGATACCATAGTAACAGTAGTTAAGTTGATACGGTATTTAAGTTACACGTAAGTTCTCAAAAATTTATGTAAATGTTTTAAGTTTCAGGAAAATGTTCGTATTTATTTCAATATACTCTTCAAAGCAATAAAATGGCAAAAAAAGTTGTCTCAGGCTTTTAATTTAGAAGCATTTTTTAAATAGAATTTGCTTAATTTATAATGCCATATAAAAGTGACAAACATAAACTGCTGCAAACACTCGTCGTCATTTTTAAGTAACCTTTGTCTTATGATTCTTGCACGAGTAAGAACCAAGTTTTCTTGGTTAGTATTCTTAAAGACAGACCAGTAATTGTTGATTTAAAAAATTTTGTCATTTTAATTTTTTTCTTAAATTAGCTTGATATAATTTTTTATTGCACTAATAAGAGGAAATAGTTATGGTTTAATTGCAAACACTTTTATTAGTTTTAAAATGCCCTGATTAAAAAAAATATTTTTTCAAACTTGGTTGTAGGTTGTCATTTTATGGACATTAGTTTTTATTTAATAATCAAAACGAAAACCTTGAAAAAAATTTAAGTTATAAAGATGTGAATCGTTTGCAATATTAATCATCTGCAGATCCTAATAGGTTAAGTTTCCAACTCAAATTTGTTCAAGCTGAAACAAATGATACCTGTGTTATTTTGATTTTCATCTTGTAAAGCGCTTGAAGCAGCCGAGGTTGAATACATATCTATTCAAAAAAAAGTAATATAAGTTTAATCTACAACAAACAAACGGAAAAGTATAGGAAAATATAGCAATTAAAACATATTCAGCGAGCTATTTTATTTTAACCAATTTATATTTCGTGTAAGACAACGCTGCTCAAGCTGTCTACTTACACACCCACACTTACACACCCACATAAATACTAGTGCGCGAACGAACACCCGCGCTACCTTGATATTTTATAAATAGATTGCTCATAGTAAATCAAGATAGTATAAAAATATTTTTGTAATGAAATCTTAGTGTCAAAAAAGAACCAAAATTAAGAAAATATTTAATTGGCTCTACGAAAAACTCTCTTACTTCGAAAGTTGAAAACAAATTCAAGGAAAACTGTATTAAAGAATAAAAAAAGAGTTGCAAAAATAATCAGATCAATTATTACAAAGAAGATATTTTTAAAGAAGTAATCATTTTTAATATTTTAGTAGAACACAAAGATTCTAGTGACTCAAAATAATTTAAAGGAAAATGAGTTCTAAAAAAAAAGTTCTAAATGGGTAGACGCACCATGTAATGCTAAAAAGGAACATCTGCCATCATTATGATAGGTGTGGTAACCGTTTGAAATTTACTTTTACTGCAGATAGGAAACACATCCGGAACTTGTTTAATGCTATTATAAATTAAAAACGGATGGAAAATAACAATAACAAAAAAGGTTTAAGTATTTTAGTTAATATTGTTGCCGAGAATTTTCTTTTAAACTTGTCTTCTTGGTGTGTTATTAGCTTAATAATGGTTATCAGTTAAACAGCGTAAAAGCTCTATTTTTTCTTAAAACAAATTATGTGTATTTCTTTTATTACTAATATTACCAAATTAAAAAAAAAAATTCGTGGTAAACTGCAATACCAAAATAGGTCAATTGTGTGGCCTTCATATAACAATTAACTAGAAGAGAATAAGTTACAATACCACTACAAAACTTTTCTTACAGATAACAATTGACCTATTTTGGTATTATTATAAATAACCATTATTAAGCTAATAACTACTAAAAATATGAAAAAGCTGTGTATAATCAAAAATTATTGGAGGGCTTCGCTCCTAAAAAGATACATTTAAAAATGAATGCAGTAAAAAAAAAAGAATTTACTTTTTTATTCACAAAAAAAATTTACTTGCTTTCGCATAGACATGTTAACTACAACATCTTTAAAATTTATTTTTACAACAGAATTGTTTCAATTGTTATTTTAAAAAAGAGCATTTAAACGACCATTTGAGTAATGGAGATCATTTTTAACTCTTGTTGTTTTTGAAAATGCTTTCTCTGTACTATAATAATCGGCAATGAGAAGGGTTAGAAAAATCTGATATGCAATGTCAACATTCATCGGAAAAACTTATTCTAATATATTCGTAAGTATTTCTTTTAAACATCCTAATGCTGACATATATATTAGGATTTGTGTATCTAAGTCTGAAGAATAAATAGTACACAAGATTTTGGCAGCAGCAAAAACGATAGAAACTGTCATGATTGGAAAACTAGTTAGAAAAACCAAACTTTTTCAGACTCGTAAGCAGAAAGCCTTTTTTTCAAGTATATTTTCAACTTGTTTATAATAATAAAAAAATGTTTTTTAATTTGATTTTGTCACTACCACTGCATAAAGCAAACTGGAAACTCTAAAGCCAACAAACTACAAAAATTAATTTTTGTACTTTTTAGTTGTACGTAAAAGCGAAAAAAGTTCTGAGCATTTTAGTTTTAAAAAAATGTTTACTTTATTTTATTTCATTTAGTTTTATTTTAAAAAATTGAAAAAAAAAAAAATAATAACTAGAATGTCAGACACATTGAAAGTGACGCAGACGTTGTTCCGGCTCTCAATAAATGCCAAAATCTATGAATTTAATAGACATTAATTGTATTTGTTTTGCTTGTGATTTGAAATCATTATGCACGAAAGATTTTGTTTAAGCTATATATATAGCTATGCACTCATAACGTTGAGTTGTATACATTAGATCAACGTTAATCCATATAAATTAAAACAATGTTGGATTATATACACAGAATCAACGTTGGGTTTAGATCTTAAAAACAATTAACTTTAGTGATGTTTTTACATAATTTGGACCAATGTAACTGCAGAAGCTGTTTTTAGCTGCGTTGGTATTAAACTTTTCATCATTATCTTTGATAAACACATGACATTGGATCAACGTTGGATTTGCATCAGAAAAACAGATTTAAATTTAGTATCTGAAGCCTTAGCTGAACAAAATTTGTGTGACTTAAACAAATTGACAGAGGTGCAAGACTTGAATGATTTAAATGATTAGTTCCTTATTAAACATATAGCTTATTATTCCAAGAAGCTTATGTGGTTGGATAGCTCAGTTGGTAGAAGCGTCAAACGAAAAATTTAAACCCAGACTGTTGTACGATACAAGTTCAAATCCTGCCACCGCCAACTCAGCACTTGAGTAGTAAATACTTCTGCACGCAAAAATGTTGGTCAATAACGGACGCTACTTTGGACTAGTCTTAATGACTATCTGTAGCTGTTCCAATGCTAAGCCAACAATATCTTCGGATATAACTTTGTATAGAAAAATATAGCATAAAAATTCAAATAAATAAATTAAAAATGAAAAACTATTAGTAACTTAGCTTATTTCCAAGTTTGGTAATAACTTAAACCATTACATGTTATTGCTTTTAATACCATTTAATAGTTAAAATGTTAATTTAAAGACTATTATAACAATAAAAAATGTTCAGATGATATTTTAATTGCATTATATTTAATTATTTTTATGGTGATCATTCAATTCTAATATTTAAGAAAATGTTTTAATATTTCAAGAAGTTAATTAATATTTTTTCTAACTTTTTAAAATTTTATAGGATAAAAATATAACATAAAATATTTAGAAAAAAATACAAGATGTTATTTAAACATTATATTCAAATTTCCTATTGTATTGTTTCAGAGTAACTTACCGGCTAAGTTTAAAGATGGTCATCAAATGTGGACACTTTAACATTTGATGTCGACAAAACTAACCTGTTGAAGGCTTTCTATTCATTTCTGAAGTTGTATGAATCTTTAATCCAAGTTAAGTATAATATAAGTATAAGTATAAGCAACCACACACTGGACATTTTACCTCTGATTGAGCGTAAATTTAGGTTGTTTGTTGCAGACTTGTTCAAACGATCTTGTTGCAATGAAACAACTCAAACGAGCTCGCTGTTTAAAACTTGACGAGCTCATACTAATATCTCAATCAGCTAAACTAGCCTGTCAACTTGATCTCAGCGTAATGCATTTTTTCTTTAGCAAAGATGAAATATATATCGACTTAATCGCTTATGCAAACACAGTTATATTATCAGTGATGGTGACAATAAACCATCAGCAAAAATCAGAGAACCACTTAATTAATCAGATCCGAGCTTTGTAATTCCATAACAAAGCTTGGATCTGATTAATTGTAATTAGATCACATTAATTGTTCTCCTTCAGTACAGAAATTTATTTTAATATACTTAGTAAAGATAAAAAGGACAACCATCTTATCTTCTGAAAGACAACTGCAAGACCTACACATAGCAGAATTGGCTCTTGAGTATCTGGCTATAACCACTGCCAGTGTTGTAATAGAGAGAGTTCTCCATGACAGGTCTGTTGTTAACTCTAGACAATCATCTCTTCGACTTATTCTATTAAATATGATATGATATTAAATATGACCTTTATTCATGAAAACTTGCGGTTCATAAAAATGATTACATAGTGTATGTACATATGTGAGTTATGTGACTGTCACACATTCAATAACTTGTTTGGTTAAGTTTGGTACAATCAAGGCTTGAATTTAATATATTAGTATGAAAATAAAAAAAGTAGTCTTAAGTTATCCTTGTTCTTAAGATATTCTTACTCTTAAAGATTTCTTCATAAATAGTTATTCTTATAGTAGTAAATAAAAGTATTAATTTTAAAATATTAATCTTTAGTTATTAAACAAGTAATCTTAAAGTTTTCAACAAATATATTAGTCGTAAGGTATTCATCAAAATGTTTTTAAAAGTCCATATATTAGTATTTTTGTAAGTTTGAAATGGAGGTATACATTTTATCAGTTGAATGTTATTATTGATTTTGATTACGTTACTTGGAAAAAAAAGACTTCATAATTGATGCAATACATCAATTGATGTTAGACAACCAACACTTCAATGTAGTATTTTTTGAAAAATGTAACAATTTTACATATAACGCTTTTGTTCTATTTAGTATATTGTCACATAATGTCAATAATGGCCGTTATTAGCCAGTATCTGCTTATTTTTTTTATTAGCCACAACCAGCAACCAGAGAAATTACCAAAACATTACTTTTCTGCATCATCTCAAACCAATTGTTGAAAAGAAAAGTAACTCAAATGTATGGTTTATCTTTAAAATGTATTAATACAGATAAATTTCAACAATACTCCAAACAAATAAAAAAAATCCTCAATAGCATTTTGCCGAAAAATTTCAGAAAACTAAACGCTCCAAATTTTATTATGTCAGATCTTACTGTTAGAAAAGAAACTAACGTATTTTTATTTTTTGTTTGTTTGATTTTTATTAGTTTTTAAGTGCTCCAAGAAGTCTTAACAGTCTTTTCACAGAGCACAGTGGAATAGCATTTAACTTAGACGTTCACTTCTCCTTCCTTACCAACAATACATACATAGCCAGAGCCGGCTTTAAATCACTGACCTGCAGTTCAAAAGTCAGAACTCTAACCGCAACACCACGGGTGCTGTTTTTAAAAATTCACGCAAATTTGATGGGAGCTATTTTTATTTTTTATAAAGCAACAAAAAGTTTTTGCTGACAACTTTTTTGCTGACAGTTTCTGAGTGTCAACATATAATAAAAATAAAAAAAATACGTTTTCGGCACTCAAAAATACTAAAGAAGATGAAAATTTTTACAAACGTTTCTTTTGCGGGTCTGTACTTTTATTGATCTTTATCAGCTAAAGTATAAATTAACTTTATTTAAGTTTTTAATCTTGTTTAAAATTTTAAACTAAACTTTGCTTAAAATTAATGACTAAAATGGGAGTTTTTATATGCTACAGTGATACAAACTTATCACCATCAATCAACGTATGTTATTTAACACACATATCAGCACATGATCAATAAGTAATGTACTACTTGTCAAATATTATTTTATCCCCAAAATGGAAAAAATTTGGCTATTTAAAATACCTAAAACAAAATACTAAAAGTTTAAATTCAAATAATAATTATAACATATATTTTTTAAATATTATATTTACTTTATGTTTTATATAAAATATTACGCAAAGATGTCTACTTAATAAAACATAATGTTATTAATTGTTCTTAAACCTTCCCTCTCCCTTTTGATCTTTTTTAACTTTCTATTATTCATTACTTATATCTAGAAAATAAAAAGGAGGTAACTCAAAACATTTTTAAGTCTCCTCCTTTTTATTTTGAAGATATAAGTAATGAAGGACACCTATAACAAAGGACACCTACAGTGCCTTTCTTAAATTCTCACTTAAAACAATGACTTTTAGTAATAAATGTTTAATCATAGCTTGCATATAAAACCACTAAAAAAAAGACTTTATTAATTTAAAAGCTATATTTTGTAACTAACTTAAAAGCTATAAATTAATGATACTGTGACCAAAATAAGCTTTGTAAATTAATGATACTGTGACCGCTTAAAACATAAAACACATAATGAATTGCAAACCTATTTTAACAAGTAGGAGCAATGTTTCAATTAGTAGTTCCTAGTCTCCAGTGGGTACGGAACCTAAAACAGACGTCTTTTGAACGTTTAAAAGACGTCCAAGACGTTAAGACGAACGTCTTATGAACGTTTAAAAGACGTTCATAAGACGTTCGAAAGAAGTCAAAAACGTTCAAAAAAAGTTTAAAAGACGTCTTTTTACGTCATGTGCCCAATGGGTCAATTATTTTTGGTAAAACTACAACTCTTACCAAAGGTTTTAACAATTGTAAGCGGACTAACGGTAATTGTAAGCGAACTAACTATTCTCAAATTTAAAAATAACGACTCAATTTTACCTCAAATTTAAAAATAACGACTAATTGTAAGCGAACTAACTATCCTCAAATTTAAAAATAACATATATGAACTAACTTTCACTTAAGTCAAATAGTAAACACTATGAAGACCTTCAAAACACCAAAAATATTAAAATGGTAACTCGTTGCTATGGTAACCGAAAAAAGCAGCCTAAAATACCAAAAAAACTGGTATAACCATTTGTATAACTTTTGTGGTTTCAATAACACCCAGATTAGTAGATTTTTTCATAATAATTTTTATGTTGTTGTATAAATTAGATTAGACATTTTGGTAAAACCGTCAGAACCAACATAAATTGGCTACGTTTGCATATAGTATGAAGCAGAATATTAAGTAGCGAATAGGATATAAATCTAAATCGGTTGTTAAAACAGTAATTCTGAAAAAGGACACAAAAATTATCACTCCGTTGCTATGGGCATAGCTATGAACATATTCTTTATTTAGGTTCAAAGTAAAAAGTTGATGTAAAAATTTATTATTTTTGCAGATTAAAAGTCTGAATAAAACTTTTATTTATATTTATTAAAAAAAAAATTAAAATTTTGAAAAATTCAAAGGGTAGTTGTCCATTAAAAATTGCGTAAAAAAGGACTTTAAAATGTAAAAAGTTTAATTGACGTATCCTATAAAAGAACTTTTCAAAATTCAAATGATTTCTAAGAATTGAAACGAATAGTAAGCGTGATATTTTAAACAAAGAAAATTTACTTCAAACCTAGTGATGTATAATAAATTTAATAATTATAACTTTAACTCATTAAATAAGTTATACTAATTATATTAATTATTTCAATTATTCAAATACTTTTTTGATTTTGCCAATTTTATTCAAATTTTTTGTTGAATTCGTCAAAGATTTGTAAATTTTACAAACAAGCATTTTGCTTTGTTTCCAAAACAAATATTTTGTCAATTTTATACAAAAGTCAAATTTATACACACACACACACACACACACACACACACACACACACACACACACACACACACACACACACACACACACACACACACATATATATATATATATATATATATATATATATATATATATATAAAATATAACAGAGAAACATACAAACAACAACATATAAATTTAAAACAACAACATAACGAATAACAAAAATTGAACTGAAAACATGTTAGTGTAGATCTCAAAAATGAATAAAGCTCATAACTGAATAACTGCTTTTAAAAAAATCCTTAAAAGTTATAGATGCATAATTACCTGTGCTTCGTTATTTATTTATTTTTTTAGTTATTTAGGTGCTCAAAGTCATTACGGTCTAATCAAAGAGCAACGCGTAATAGCATTTAACTAGGAAGTTTACGCCTCTTTCCTAACTTATGTTGCATATATGGCCAGAACCGTCTTTGAACTAAGAACTCTAACCACAACACCACGTGTACTCAAACCCCTACACTTTGTGCTTTTTTTATTACTTGTGCTTTGTTATTACCTCTGACCCAACTTGAAATTTATATTCTGCTTTTAAAATTTTACGGTCTCCAAGTACTAAGCTTTTATAGCCGAAAAAGCTTAAAACGCCCTATGGAGTAAATAACGATTTTATTAACAACATTTAAACAATTTTTAAAGGTTGTAAAAAATCCTTAAAAAGAAAACCATTCGAAGCATAACCGGACCCCTAATAACGCAGGTTTTAATGTTGACTCTGACACTATATAGTATATTATGTTATAGTAGCATGTAGAGAAAATAAAAATGTTTTTATACTATCTTTAAAATGTTTATTAAGTAGCCTCTATCTAGAGTAGCCTCTATCTAGAGTAGCCTATATCTAGAGAAATAGTTTTGATATCCTAGATTGAGACAGTTCATAATATTATTAAGTCTTAGTAAATTTTGGAAGATCAAGCTCAGGTGAAATAAACAAAGATGTTTTTATTAATCGTTGTTAAAGAGGCGGGATGAACATCAACTCATAAAAATCCAACCTCTGGGTTATTAATAAATTGTTTAGACGTTTTGTTTAGATTCGTTTATTAAATCAACACCAGAAAAATAACTTTATTTTTTTTTTTTTTAAACAGTATATTTTCTTATAACCTTATATGAATGTCGCTTAAGTTATGAGTAGTATGTTTTTTCTCTCTCTCTCTTTAATGCCCAGTTGCATTAATAATTCAAATATTTGGTTTTTCGATTTCAAATGATTACAAGCAATAAAAAAAACAACGATAAAAATAAAACAACATAACAACAATACAAACAACAAAGATGATAAAAAAACAAAAAAAAAAAAAAAAAAAAGAAAAGGAAAAAAAAGAGCAAAATACGGCTTGATTACAAAAACCAGTCGATAGATGATTTCTCATACTTTTGCCATAAAGCCATTGTCATTTAAGATAAAAACTTACGAGGCAAACTTTTTTTTTTTTTTTTTTTTTAATTTTTTACATCAAATTAAAATTTCAAAAATATCAAGTCTTTTATAGAAATCGACAGAATCAATCTGATAATTAATATAACATCATTTTCTATACAAAGTTTGAAATTGAGATTTTATATTAAAACAACAAACATCTTTGAAAACAAGATAAAGATAAAAAACATCTTTAAACGAAACCTTTTATTTGAAAAGATTATCGCTGAAGAACGCAAATGGATATAAATAAACGATAGTTCAAATGATCAATAAAACGCTTAAACAACCAATTTTTAAAAGTGAAAAAAAAATCTGACCTTGATGAAGGTTTTGAAATAAACCATAAAATAAATAAATAAATAAAACAAGTTATATTACATAAAAGAAAAAGATAAGAAAAATGGTTTGTATCTTGACCATTGATTTAAAAAGATTTTTTAACACCACGTTCACTCCCACGGAAACGTAAAACAAAAACAACAACAAAATAAACTTTTTATTTATAAGTTGCAATTTTATCAATTTCAAACGAATAGAAAGAATATTCTTACTTTTAGCCTTCAAGCATATTTGATGCTTGTTCAAACTCGGATTCAACTTATCATATTCTTTTAAAAGTTATATTTAATCGCTTTCAAAACTTATTAATGATCAAATCAACCAAAGATTAAATGTATAAAAATAGGTGAACTTTACTTCAAGGAAAAAAAGTCGAATTATTTACGAACGTGCTACCGATTTTCCCATGAAGTTCTTTCATAACTTTTAACGTTCGCGAGCATGCATAAATTATTTAACCGTTGGCTTGAATATGAAATTACAGAGAAGCATAATAAAAAGAATTGGCAATAAAGTCGTTAAATGTCATGGGCTTTATGTGATCCTTAAAAAACATTGCCGATAATAAGTCCTCGCTATAAGATTTACACCCATTGAGGAAACGTGTAAGCAATTCAAATAGTATTTTTTGCGCAAATAATATAGAAATTGCAAAAGGAATCGGGAATTTGTTCTCTATAATTCTATTAGCTCTAAATAACTTCATAAGAAGCAGATGGATTTTGTCATTGGTCAAAGAAGATTTTTTTTTTTCACATTCTTATCAACAATTAATAAATAATAATCGTGACACTTGTTGCTTTAATCGTGCCGATCGTGTCGCTTTTAACGTAACACTTAACGATTTTAAAATTAAACCAAATAAATAACGTCATCTCAAAACAATACAACTAAAAAAATTGGAGTTTGTATGGTAGCAACAGTGCCGTTTTATGGATGAATATAAGCAACTACCAATGTCTATCAATAAAGCGGAAAAATTTCACCAAAATGCATAACAAAAATGATGAAAAATACAAATTTTTAAATAAATTCTTTTTTTTTTTAAAGTCAAAAGGTAATTTTTGGGCTTTGAGTTGCAAATACCAGTATACCAGAAATATCCTGATACCATTCCTCCCCCATGTTTCATTAATTTTGAAGAAATTGAGTTTGTTTTATTATTTTTGTTCGCAATCTGGAAATAATTTTTATAAAAGATAATTTTTAAATTTATTTATACCATTTCAGCGCTTTTTAATTGATGAGCCAACACTTCTTTGTATTATTAAAATATGAACGTTTCTAATGTAATTTACGCAAACTTAAAATATTTAAAGTAATCTTTGTTTACGTAATTTATTTAATTATATAGTACTATAATATTATATATTGATTATATGTATTTATAATGCTTTAAAGAAGTTTTATGCGTAATAACCATACAAATAAATTACTTTTAGTGAAGACAAAATTTCTCGCATACTTTTTTATTTCTTTATATTTAAAATTTTACGTTAATCTATTCTCTAAAAAAAATAACAAAATAATGTACTAATTATATTATATTGTTGTAATATAACAATCTAATTTCTGCTTTTATAATTCTTACCTATCATGACCAAGTCATAAACAGGAAATCGCAACAGTTTATCTACAGTACAGTATATGAAAAAAAAAAAAATTTTTCAAAATTTTTCAAAGCGCTGATGAAAAATCAGAACTTAAATTTTAATATAATAGCTATTAGAAAAAATACATCACCAAAGGAATTTAAACAACGTTGGTTGTAACACGCGGTATTCTTTACGAGAGGTTTTACAATTCGTTTCTCATATATTTTTGACAATGACGAATTTGACAATATTGAATTTCTAAAGCTCCGGGTGTACAAGAAATTGTAGATCCTCCTTATAAACAAGTTTAAATTTAATTAAATTTAGATGTAATAGATGTTTAGATGGTAAATGATGAAATATAAATCATAACGTTCGTTGTTTTCTTATTTGGCATAATTCATAGGAGCAAAACAGAGCATAGTGCATAAAGCAAAATAGAGTCTGGTTGACCAAAAAATAAAAATGGAAGTCAGTTTATATCCCACCACTATACAACCTGTTGTGAACTCGCAATAAAACATAATATTAAATATTAATATTATGTTTTAATATAGTCACTACCATAACAATAATAATGTAAGTAAAACATGCTTTAATATAAAGTCACTACCATAACAATAATAATGTAAGTAAAGCGCAATGATAGAATTAATGATAGAACGTAATTAATATAAATGATTCGCTGAAGCTTCAAGTCTTAAACGACAGGAAATGATATCTCGGTTTTAGAATGCTCTATAAATACAGTCTTTTCCACCTTTGAATTTTTCTATGGGAATTATTTATTTCAATGAGAGAAATGCTGAACTAATAAGTAATGCATTTGTTTAGGTATTTAGGTCTTTTAACGTTTTGTCCTACTCTTGAAAATGTATTGCTCTGTGTTTCTGGGGTTTGAGTATTAAACTGGGCTTTGAGTATCAAACTGGGCGAGTACGCCTACTTCAGATGCTTCGATACTTGTGATACCAGCCATTATCGAATTCTCAAGTAAACTAGGTGGGGTTGAAACTATTTCACTGGTTTCCTTTAATACATGCCGCTCTCTATTTGACTGATCGCAGGGTAATAGTCCTTTCCACTTTGAAGTTTGAGGCGTGCTAAAGTCCCGTTTGCATTTTCGCATCGCCCATTGACTTGTGGGTGGTAGGGAGTAGTTCTAGTTTTGATGAAATCGTTTCTTTCAAGGAATTATTTGAGTTTCACGCTTTCAAACTGTGTCCCCCGATTGGTGTGTATAGTAGTATAGTGGTGTCTAATAAAAAGGGCACGAATGATGTATTCTATGTCAAATATGGTATATTACTTTTGATGCAAAATTTATAGCAGAGGTAAATCTATATAAGTAAAGAAAATTTAACTTAACTCTACTACTCATCTATTCGTAGCTATATAAATTATGCAAATATTGTCTGGGGAAATACCTCTAAAAGTAAGTTACAACATCTTTACCATCTTTAGAAACACGCAATACCAGTATTATATTTTGAAAATGGTCTTTCACGTTCAAAAAACTCATTTAAAGATGTTAAAGCACTTAACCTTTAATAACTCAGTATCTGTAATATATTGTTTTATGTTTCGTTGTAAAAATAACCAACCATGATTTGTTTTAAAGATCTTTTTACTCTAAAACCTATAATTAAACATACTTTACAAAATAATAACTTATTAATTCAACCTTTTTGTTAAACAAAGTTCAATCAATTTTGCATCAACTACCGAGCACCTTATCTATGAAACATAATTGAACCTGTCATTTCGAAAAGGACATAAGTCCAAAACTTTTAACAGTTAGTTTATAAGTTTGAAATAAAAATTTCTGTATGATTTATGTTTTTTTTATAAAAAATAAAAAATACATAAGTTATATACGTTCCTTATTTATCTACTTCAATGTTTAATTTCTTTAACAACCTAGACATTATTTTAACAAAAATCGTATTTTTGTTGATTTTGAAAAGTTTTTGTAAATGGACTTGTGCCCTTTTCGAAATGACAGGTTCAATTGTTCTACCTAAGGCGTGTACAGGAAATAAATGTGAAAGAATAAGCACGTCATTTTTTTTTCTGTGGTTGTATTAAAATCTTTTTAATTGTTTTGTATTTTGTTTACAACGTGTAGTGGTTTCAACAAAATATGTTAGTTTTTGGATTTAACTTGAAATTAGTTTTTAAAATGACAAAAGAAGAAAACGTAAGAGAAAAAATTATGCAAAAATATTTACAAAATCCTAATAGTAGCTACAATTCGATAGCAAAATTGTTACAAATACATCCATACACCGTTGGTTGTGTTATTCAACGTTTTTCTCAAAAAAAATCGAACTAACGCAAATCTGGTGGTGGAAGAAAGGAAGGTTTTAAAGATATAAAACTAGTTAGAAAACTAGTTAACAGTTTTACGAATAACCCAAGCCTTTCACTAAGGGAACGCGCAAAAATATATGGATTTTCTCATAGTTTTGTTGCAAAAGTTAGAAACAAACATGGTTTTCATTCTTTCAAAGCATAAAAAGTGCCCAACCGTTCTGAAACTCAACAATAAGTGCAAGAACCCGCGGCGGAAAGTTGTATGACAATTTTATTTCTAAAAAATTCTGTATTATTGAAGACGATGAAACTTATATCAAGTACGATCATCAACAAATTCCTGGTGCTGTTTATTATATTGCCAAATATAAAGGAAAAGCAGATAAGAAATTTAAATACACAAAACATGACAAGTTCACTAAAAAAGCTTTGATTTGGCAAGCTATTTGCAGTTGTGGCAAAAAATCTGCATATTATATTTCTCAGTCCACACTTTCTGGTCAAATATATGTTAAAGACTTTCTGGTCAAGTATATGTTAAAGACTTTCTGGTCAAATATATGTTAAAGACTTTCTGGTCAAATATATGTTAAAGAATGTTTACAAAAACGTTTTTTACCTCTCATTAAATCACACAATAACAAATCTGTGTTCTGGCCTGATTTAGTTTCAACTCATTATTGTAAACTAACTATGGAATGGTATAAAAAGAATAATGTGAAATCTGTGCCTAAAACAGAAAATCCTCCAAACTGCCCAGAATTGAGAGTTATTGAAAAGTACTGGGCTATTATTAAAAGAAAAATGAAAAAACAAAAAAGCTTTGCAGAAACATTAAAGATATTAAAATATCATTTAAAAAAGCATCAAATAGTTTTGATTCTTATTCTGTGCGCAAGCCTATGGGTACCACTTAAGCAAAAGTTCGAAATTTTATTAGATTCCTACAGGAATAATTAATTTTTTTTAAATGTTTGATCCTCTTATATTACTGTATTAAAGTTATTACTTAGTTCAAAATAAAAATTGAGGAGTACTTTTTTTTAGTTGTTTTTCTACTTTCACATTTATTTCGTGTACACGCTTTAATTTTAATTGTCAATCTCGTTTTCCGTTTTTAAAACTAAATTAAAAAAACAATATTTTTTCTACTGATAATGTAAAAAAAAATTGAGATGTAAAATACATGGAGCAAACTTTAAACATATGTTTGTATTTATGTTAAATAAGGATGAACGTGTCGTTTTGGAATGGTGAAAATTTTGCTTAAAGAATTGTCAAATTCAGACTTTTTTTTAGACGAGAAGACAAGATTATGATTCATCAAATTTGATGGTTAATGATGCTGTACACCGTTGTTTAGAAGCTCTGGCATTTTTTATTTAATATATTAATTATTAATATATACACCTTAATTTTCAGCGTCGACACATTGCTGTAATCTATTGTTTTCAACGGTCATTTGTTTTTTAAAATTAGTTTTAAAAAGTTTTAGATTTTAAAACGTTTAAAAAAAGTTGCAAGTTAACTGTTAAAAGATTGTGCGCACATTAGAAAAGTTGAGTAAATGCCATAAATGTAATTCGAAAATTGTGTTAAAATTTACGATGGGTTAGTTTCAATTACAAAAGAAAAGAGTTTCACTTTAAATTTTTTTATTTAATATGATTTGGTATGATATTTCATTTGTGATAAATACCTAGGTAATACACATACATAGGGTCAACGTATGTAAACCATCGCTGTTTTTTCATATAAAAATCGAATATTTATCCGATGTCTTGTGTTTAGTAATGATATCAATAACAAGATTAATACCGACTCGACAAAAAACAAGTTGTACAGTTGCGTTGGTCCAATCTATGTAAAACCATCGCAAAAGTTGATTATTTTTACGACCAAGACCCAAATTTGATCAAATGTATATAACCAAACCTTGATTCGATGTATTAACGTTGTTAAGTTTTTAATACATTAATTAACGTTGTTAATTAATGTATTAACGTTGATCTAGTGTATATAACCTAAAATTGATTCAATATATAACTAGAAAACATTGTTTTTTACAATTAATCTATATAGACATTTTTTAGAAGTTCATTAGAGTTTTGCTCATCGGTTACTTAGTGAACCATTAGTGGCAGCCGCTATAAATGGCAAGCCGATAACTTTCCGACACGTTAATAGTGGCTAGTCATTGGCTAGCTACTTTTGGCGGCTGCCACTAATGGTCCACTAAGTAACCGATGAGCAAAACTACAGTGGTTTGCTCAAAATACCTATATAGGTCGACTAAAATTCCGCTGTATAATTTTTGCTGGGTCAATGTTGTTCCAAAAAATATATTTTTAATATATTTTTTGGATCAAATTTTGGATCCAAAAAATATATTAACAAAATTAAATTTTGGTAAACATCAAATGCAATGTTGACCCAACATAAAATGGATCGTTTTACTATCAAAAAATACAAAATTGAATAAATACGTACAATTTGCCAAACTAAAATACAACGTGGTGTCAACGTTGTAAAATTTTAAAGATTTTCTAAAGATTATTTAGTTTAAGTAGAACTTAAATTACATAATCTTTAGAAAACCTTAAAATAAAGTTTAAATTACACAATCTTTGAAAGAATTTTTTAAATAAATTAATAATTTAAGCTCACCTTAAAATCTAATTTGAACTTTATTTTATGCTCAGCTAAATCTCATTTTTTATGCATTAATATCTTTTTTTATTTTTTTAAAATAAAAATATTATCGAGAGATTATACCATAATGAAAAAATAAATAAATAAATATGTTTAGTAAAAACAAAGTTTAGTATAAAAGAGGTTCCATGTTCAAAAACGCTTACCATCTTTTGTTGAAACTGAGACACATCCTGGTTCCTCAAAAGTTTGTATATAGTTTGATAGGGAAATTATGATATTTAAAATACAGTTTTTATCTATGTTATAAACAACATCTTGGCAAATATGGGGCAATGGCAGATATTGGCAGTATTGGGCAATGGCAGATACCGGCTATATTGTGCATTGGCAGATATTGACAGATGCGCTATATCTGGCAAATTTGACTGAAGTGATTGTTTAAAATGTAATTAATGAAACCTTTATACATTTACACGCGTAATACTTTGGTACTAATCAAATGCTTTTTTTTTTCTTTAAATTTTTGTTTACATTAGTTTGTCGTTGTACAATTATATAGTGATTAATAATAATAGTAATAATGATAATAATAATAATAATAATAACAATAATAATAATAATAATAATAATATTAATTATAATAAAATGATAACAATTACATTTTACAAATTTACAATGATAAACAATATAAACAAGGTAACTGAAAGAAGATCACAAAGATTTTGTCATCAGAACCTTAAATAAGACATTTTTTAAAATGCAGTAGTAAACTTCCTACAATAATAAGATGAAATAAACTAATAAACTTCTTACAATAACGAAAGAAAACAAAATTTTTCAAGTATATAAACTAATACAATAATCAAGGCAAATTAACTTAACAATTATCATTAATAACAGAGAGTTGACAATTTTAAAATTTTACGATTAGTAGTACTTAAATACGTTGTCCATGGAAAAAGTAAAACTTTTGAGTTTAGTTTTAAAACAGGGAACGAAGAAGGCAAATCAAAAACTTGCAATATAACTTTATTCGAAAGATAAAGTGCACGGTATTTAATGCAAAACTGTTTAAACTTGGTTCGGCATATCTATTAATTATGTTATATATATTAAGTAACCTCATTTTGTTAAATAAAAGCTTTTAATGAGTAAGACGATTAATAGTACAGATTGCGTCCTTCCGACGGTTACAAAGGCGTTTCGATCTATTTTTATCAGTGCTTCCCCAGGCAATATTTACATAACTTTAAACAGTTATGGATAAACGAGTAATAAAGTTGGAACAAGCGAGCAATAAAGTTGGGACAAACTCTTCTTATTTAAATAATCTCTAGTTTTATACAAAATTCTAATATTTTTAGAAACTTTGGTACATATGAAATTAATGTGAATTTAAAATTTCAAAACAAGCTCATTGTCTAAAGGGACTAAACATCCCTATTAATAAAGATTATTCTCGAGAGACAACGATAATAAGGAAAAAATTATTATTATTATTTTTTTGTTAATTCACCTCCTCAAGGCCCAGAAGGCCACAACAGATGAGGAAGCTACTTAATTGTGGTTATAACTCTCTCTCAACTCTTTAACTCCGAAACACGAACCTTGACGAACAAGGATGCTGCACGGGAAACAAGTTTAGCGCGGATCGAACTCGGAACTTCTCGCTTATGAAGCGAGCGCTCTACCATTACACCAATACCGCAATTTATATTCATAGTGGAAAAGCAAGGGAAATGAAGGAACGTGACTGTAAGGTGCAAAAAAAGGAGGGAAAATGAAGAGAACGTGACTGCAAGGTGCGATAAAATTATTAAACTAAGAACCGTATATACCAAGAAAGACTTAAACAAGTAAAAAATTCTATTTGCTTTAATAAAAGAAGATTTTTAATAAATGAAATTGAGACTTTTACGTTAATGTTGAGGAAGTATCTTGTTATATTAGCTAAATGCAACCATCATTTACGTTATTAACTTTAAACATTAAAAACCTGAAAAAAATTTGAAATTCCTTAATGTATTAATATACATTGAGGAATTTCGAAACATAAACTATGAATTTAAAGTAATATATTTTTTAGACACATTAAACCAAAAAATCATTGTCCTGCAGGCAATGAAAAACTATTTGTAAATCTAGATAAAAAATACAAAATTCTTAGCAAACACAATGTAATTTTATTTGCAATTCCACAGCCGTTTTTCAAAACGCCTTAAGATCAAAAATTTCAAATTTATTAAAATAAAGTAATATAGATGGGGGGAGGGGAGGCGTTGTTTGGAGGAGGCAATCGCTACTATCCCCCCTCCCCCCCAAGTTTCTTAAAATTTTATTGTTTTTTCATTCAAGTTCTATTTTTTGCTGCCCTAGACCGCTTTAATTTCTGTTCCCGCCCTCCAATCCCCCTCCAACGTTTTCGACCTTCCTACGCGACTGACTAATACTACAAAACAGTTATATTAGTTGCATCTGTTACAAGAACCACGTTTGAACTCAATTTCGGCGATGTTTTCCATATATGGACGAGGAGACATATATTGATTGATTTTTTCCTTTAGCACAAAAATGTTTTTGGCCTTAAAAGAATAAAAGCTCCCTTAGTTATAGCTTCAATTTTTATAAATTTTATAGAACTAAAATCAAACTTACCTGCAAAATTTTAACTTTTGTATTTCGTTTTGCTGCTTCCACTCTTTGAATAAAACCATCGAAATCATACACGTGACATCTTCAGTTGCTTCTCTTTTAAATGATGAAATAAGTCACAACTCATACATGTATGACCACTTTCCAAATATCTAATTTGATTTTGATGGCTGAGATTTCATTGCTATCAGAAACATCACTAAACTCCAATTTTTGTTTTGAGCGGAGTAATTATCACACCAAATAGTGATTTCAGATTTGTCCCGATATTCATCTTCAGTCCGCAAAACATCTTGAGCTAGTAAAATAATTGCTCCAAATGTTGTGGTCTTTTTGTTATATGTGGATGCATGATTTAAATAGATGATTTTTGTGTAAAAGTTTATAAAAAGACTGCAGAACATTTGGAGCTAGTTGTAATAATTGCTATAATTGTTGTGTGGTCTTTTAAAAAATAATAACACAAAAATAGTTACATTTTGAAATAATTTAGAATTTTAACGTTGTACGTCAATCTACTGTACATATGTACAGCAGACTGACATTATGCAACTTAACATATTTTGTGGTAGTAAAATATCAAAATATGTTAAGTGTAAAAATGTTGAAATAATTTAAAACAAAATAGCGCTTACTATTCATTTCATTTTCTATTATATATAGAATGTATAGATTTCCATTATGTCTTATACGGATATATACTTCTATAAAATACGGCATAAATGCATTGTATATAGTATATATATCTATATTATTGTTTTTTTTTTTTTTTTTAGGTGCCCCAAGAAGTCCTAACGGATTTGTCACAGAGCACCGCGGAAGTGCATTTAACCGGGAAGTTCACGCCTCCTTCCTTACCGTGACGCGTAAATATGTCCAGAGGTCGTTTCGAACCTGGATCTCCTGCTTATATAGCAAGCGCTCTAACCACTGCGCCACGGCCGCGTATGTATATATATGTATATATATACATAGTATATGTATCTAATCCAACAAACAAAACTGCAATTTCTTTTTATCAGTTATTAATATAAAATTTAATTAGTACGATTTGCAAATAATCAATATACAGTTAGCGATTATCAAAATACTACGCACGATTTTAATAGCCGCATCAGAAATGTTGTTTGAACTCGTTTTAAATGATAAATCTTTTTGTATCATAACTTTCACGCTACCAACTTTAAAGTCAACGACATTAATTGCTTTTATATTTTGGTAACAATGGCAACTTAAATTTTTAGTAACATACTTAATCAAACAAAAGTAAATTGAAAATTTTTTTTAGTTATTTTTTTATATTACTTAGCATTTTGTTAAACTGTTATTATATTTACAAGGTAAATAAATAATATTTACGAGGTAAATAAAAAATATTTACGAGGTAAATAAATAATATTTACAAGGTAAATAAATTATACTTACAAGTTTATAATGAGAAATTTATCTTACTTGCGAAAAAAATATTTTCGCACGTCTTCGCTCTGTCCGACAAGGCACTTTAATGTTTTTTTATAAAGATCAAAAACAAAACAAAAGGATTACAATAATAAATTAAAAAAAATCAAACTCCTCTTTGGCACAAAGTGCGATGTAAACATTAAAAATTTTAAAACTTTACCCTACAAACTATTCTAAGATTAAAGTTTGGATATTAAATGGAATTTACAGTACGCAACGGACTTAATAGGTGCATCGGGCAAATTATTTAATAAACTATTATGATGCAGTACAGATTATTTGTATACGAAAGAAAATGCGCAACAATGATAAATATAACCATGAATTCAAAAAATGTCTTATTGAGTGTACTCAACTCCTTCCTCTAATTTTCCTCGATTATCTTCGATAGTAATGTCTATTTTTGAAGAGGATTCGTTTAAAAGATCCGTCTTTTTAATTTCATCTTCTATAGTAGGCCAACTGTCTTCGCTGTCTGGTGATGTTTTTTTCATCTTCACCAAACGCTCATTCAAAGCTCGCAAAGCTTTTTTTCTAAATAAAAAACAAACATAAACTAGAAAATAAAATTAGAAAAGTTAGTAGTTAATGGCAATAGTGTATGAAAACATATATTTTTAATAGGTAGCTCATCAAATGAAAACCTTCTTCGTTCGGCATCTACTGGATCGCTACCAGGTAAACTTATAGTTATACTAGATGGAGCTCCAACATCATAAGTTTTGACAGGATTTGTACAAATTCCAATCTTTACCATTAAACGAAACAAATTGTTCGATAGAAATCGAACCGGAAATCTAAATACAAAGCAATAACTAAAGGTGTATAATATAATGCAAGAAAATAATATCCAATAATTACGGAATTTCAATTGTTAAATGAAATGTTTATAACTTGTTAAAGTTAGAATGATCTTTTGATTTCATCGCATATGTTAAACTAAACAACACCATTATCCCCTAATAATAGGAGTCCATGATAAACTTTGAAGACTTTTTGCTTTGGAGTGGTGTTAGACATGTCGCATGTCTCCTTACCAAAAAGCATGTGTAAAACTATAATAAACTTTGTCATCCATTAAGTTTTATGAGACTATTTAAAAAATCTTTTTTTTATTCAATACTGAGATTAGTTTAGAATATTTTAGGAGTATTAGAAATAATGTTTTCTTTTATTTGTCATTTGAAAAAATTTTATGATTTAGTATCGAGTTTTAGAGCATATAAGTTGGATGTGTGTAGTGTTACCATAAACTGGTTTTTCTGCGCAAGAGCGCAAGAAAGGTGCGCACAGTTGAGTACATACGTATTAACTTTATACACTTAGTTAAGATGTTTATAAACCGTTTCATATTTAAGGTTAAAACAATCTTACTGCTCTGACCTGGATATCATTAGCCAGGTATCAACTTGTACGGTATTAGAACATGATGCGACTATCATATGGTTTTTAGGTGAAGATTTCATATTTGAGGTTTGGCTGCAGAAAACAATTAACTCAATAATATTTACAAACATTAAACTGGTATATATGGGATTTTGTGTTGATGTGTTGCTAATACAAACTATAAATATAATGAAATTTATTGCATTAAATACTTCACTGCAGTAAACTCAAAAAAGTTTTTAAAAAATCTTTTACAAAGACATTTTTTATTATATTTCGGTTCCCATACCATAACATAAAAAAAGTGCAAAAAAATCAACATAAAATTAAATTTTGAATAAAATGTGACTTTTTGTCTTTAAATTAAATTTAAATTCAGATTACTGATGTAAAAAAAGATATTATATATATATATATATATATATATATATATATATATATATATATATATATATATATATATATATATATATATATATAAATCAAATCTTGATTGAAATGATTTTGAGAGGTTAAAAATTAAATTTATCATGATAATTTTCGATGTTCGTTTTTAAAACGTTAGTTTAAAAGTGAACATTTTTTAAAGTTTTTGATTCTTATATTTTGTAAACTTATTTTTCAATACATTTTTATACATATTATAAAGGTCTTATATTTTATTATTATTATTATAAATAGTCTACAAAAACTATTGCAATTGTTATTAAATTCATTTACAGAATGTGAAGAAATAACAGAAAAAGGCAAGGCATTCCATTGAGATACAATTCTATTAGGTAAGAATGCGAGTCATTTGAAATTTCTCTGACAATGGCCTGTTCGGTGTAGTTAAGGCAGTTTTAAAATATTATAGCGTCTGTATGATATTTTGTTGACTACGACATATTTCCGTTAAATCATCAGGTCTGTGAATTATGAAAATACGGAAAAAATTAAAATGATAAATTTTGCGGTATCATAAAATAAAAATTTTTATAGCGAAAAAACCAAGACCGAAGATTCTTTTTTTTTTTAAAAAAAACGTCTTAAAGTCACAATCGCTTGTCCAAATTTTAATAAGATTTTAAATAAATACATTTTTAAGGTGAAATGAACATTATAGTTTAACAATATGATCTGTTCTGACCGTTTATTGGCAATTTTTCTTAGTTAAGAGCTCTTTTTTAGTCGGAATTCAAGTATTTTTTGTGAAAATTAATAGAAATATTGTGTTTTGACAAATATATATAGCTGGTATACGTCAGAACTGATTAGAACTAGGATTGATAGTAAATTAAGGAACTTTTTCAAAAGATTTTAACTAAACTCATGTTAACGCCGATGAGCAGAATTGATCTGAAGACTTCAAATTGGTGTTCTTTAGATTCACTATTACGGGTAGTAAAAGGTTTTGAAAATTATATAAAAAAATGAAAAGTTTCTTTAAATGTTAACCCATATAAACCCATGATTTTTAAAATGTGTTTCTTGTCTTTATTTGGTGTGATTTAGGTCCAAATGATCAATATTCATCAACTGTTTCATAATTTTTTATATACTTAAGTGAATATAGGTGAAAATATAGGTGTCAGTTTAAACTAACGCTAGCTGCAGGAGGGTACAGGTTTTCTCACGTGTCATATTTGGCTATGACAAAAAGAATAGTCAAACTCTGAAACCAGGAATCACATGGCAATGTTAACTGATGCAGCATAACTCACAGTGACGTTTTATAACTGTTATTAATTATTTCACAAGGCCACCTAGCGAGTGAAAACTGCCCGTTTGACGCAAAAGTGTTCAGAAACAACGAAATGGATGCAAAAAATATCATGAACTTTTAAATAGCACATAATAACTGTAATGTCACATTAATGTTAAGTTGCAAAGACTATATTTCATTGACAAAAACAGGCATCAGTTATTTGCAGTGGAATGCCTTAAAGCAACCAGGATGCAGTCCCACATTGCACTTCTCACAGTAGAAGACTGATGTGCCTTTGCAACAGAGTGCCACACATCGACGCTGTGTACCCTGAGCAATCCAGTGATCTGTAGCATCTGTGCGTACTTCAGTAAGTACTCGTCGATCGACTGCTACACGAGGTGGCGGATACGGCACTGAATTCTTCTTCATTGATAGTGTCTGCACATAGGTTTGTGCAATCTGACGTCGAAATGACAGCAGATCATGCTCTGGGGCGCCAGGTATTTTCTCCTGCATGCAGTACAGCTGGAAGGCGTTCTGAACGGCCAAATCAACACAAAATCTAAATATTGGCCAATACCATTTCTTTGATCGGTGCTGAATCATATAGCAAGCTAGATTTTGGTCTAGGCGGTCCACACCGCCCATCCCATAATTGTACAGTTGTATTACTGAAGGCTGATCAACGTCTATGCGCTTCTTCTGTGCTGATGAAGATCTCTTAGCTTTGCGAAATGGTGCGACACCAGCGTAAGTTGATGTGACTGTCACAACCTTACTGTCATGCCAGCGTACCAAGCATACATTAGCCTTTTGATCCAGGGCAACGTCATGCGAGCCACGAGGCAGCTTGTTCATTGCTTTGATGTTTTTCAATGGCGCATCTTCAGTTCGGTTAGAACGGAGAGTGCCCGTGGCGGCCATTCCTCTATCCGCTAGTAAGCGCAAAAGTCGTGGGCTGGTAAAGAGGTTGTGAAACACAATGTGAAAGAAATTACCGTCACGTTTTGGTAAATCTTTTGTGAGTTTGACCACCACCGATCCACCGAGGCCCAGATCTTTATCTGTCGTGCCAGCACCTTGATATGGGTAGAAATTGATTACATATCCCAAACGAGTTGCTGCCACCCACATCTTATACCCGAACTTGATGGGTTTGCCATGGATGTATTGCTTTGCACCGTGTTTTCCGTAATAAGAGATCATACTTTCGTCGATGCTGATGATTTGTTCAGGCTGAAAGTTTGCCAGGCAAGCAGCATTGATGGACTAAGAGGGCGGACTTTGGCAAACCTGTCAGTCATATCAAGTTCGTTGTTATTGGCAAAATGTATATTACTCATTATGGATCTGAATTTATTGCGTGACATAGCGGCCGACACCATGGAATCGTGTACATCCCCCGCAGTTTCCCAATACATAGGGCGACGAGGCAGAGGAGCAGAGCCGCTTATTAGAAGAATCGATAGGAAAAGCTTGAGTGATGTAATGTCCAGATCAAAATTGTCATGGCCTTTTTGAGCAGCGTATTCTTTGCTTTCGTTGCATATTCTGTGCATTATTTCTGGTGTCATGAACAACTCAAATAATGACACTGGTGACAGATGGTTTTCTACTTTAGGTGGGGGTATGGTCCATGGAAACTTTTCCTTTCTGACGGCCTCCTTGAAGTTGCTTTTGACCCATGACGGTTTATACGGAACTTGTTTCTTTGTTCTCTTGTGCTGCGGACCCTGTTCCACTATATCATCTGCAGTGTCCTGTGTATTATTTTCTGCATTGTCCTCCTCTGCAGTGTCTTCTGCACCGTCCGACTCTACCATTCCAATAACATCAGTTCCATTGGGTCTTCGTAGTTTCATCGTCGCTTCCGCCAGAAGTTGATTACGATTGAGACTGTTTAAATCTCCACACACCTCATTCTCATCACCAGAATCTTCGTCAGTGTCTGCACCAGAGGTTATTGGAGGAACAATTGATATTTCGGCGCTCTGAAGATATTCATCGTCTGTATCTTCTAGCAATTGTAGCACCTCATGAAGCCGGTACCTGCAAAATATATGAAATTAGTTATTACTTATTTATTTGGTCTGATGTTGAAATGACGTCAAAGTATTCCCACAAATTACGTCATTATAAAATAGCAGTAAAATAATAATAAAAATTAACAATAAACAACTCTCAACCTTCAAATATAAGAACTCAGAAGGGAAATAAGGTGGGTCACAGTAACTTAAATAAATCCCAGACTGCTGTAGTTTAATTATTTTGTATTAGATAAGGCTCATATATTTACAAGGAGTCATACAGTGTCTACAAACTGATGAAAATGCCTTCTATTCCGAGGTGAATAAACTGTTTGAAAACCTGTACCCTCCTGCGGCTAGTGTCAGTTTAATCTGACGCACAGAAATCGCATAAAAATTTAAGAAGACTAGCTTTGTTGACTATACCGAATATTCAAATGTTAAAACGATATTTAACAATATATTTAATCTATATTTCAACTAAAAACAAAACATATATGCATACCTTTTCCTTGATGAAACACTCATGTTCGAAAAATATTAATCAACGCTACTAAAGTGTGTCAACTGAGCAAAAATTAAAATAAGTTAATGCAGTTTACTTTATTATCAGCATCATACATTCACACATGACATAATTATTACGAAAAATGCAAAGAATGTTTGTTATTTTGCAAATTAAATCGGATAATGTGACTGTCAGTTTAAACTGACGCTAGCCACATATGGGTTAAAAAAACCTGAAGCAAAAAAAAACTATACCTTTTAAAGCTCTTGTTTGGAAATAATACGCTGATAAAACCATGCTAATTCCAAATAAAGGAATTCGAATAATTTGTAAATCGCCTTAACTACACAGAGTGGTTGTAAATATTACTTTGTATCGTTGTTTTATATCTATTAGTGGTTTTTTTTCAATTTAAATTTAAAAAAATCATTCTCAAGTATTCTCAAAGTTACTTCATTTCTTCAAAGCATGTTGGTTCTTAACTAATTATTCAAACGATTGGTTAATATTTTAATTTTTAAAATTAAATTATAATTAAAATAATTCTATAATTAAAATTAAGTTAATATTTTATTTTAACATGAACATTTACTTGATTTTTTAAAGGTATATTTGCTGAGCTTTTTTATTGTTTTTTAAATATTAGTTCAAAGAAGTGTTTAATTACTTGGTACTCGATGAAAAATAAATTACACGTAAATTCATTTATTTTGAGACTAAATATTATTTTGATAATCTAGCTCAAAATAAATTACATATAAACAAAAATATTTTTGGATTAAAAATTATTTTGATAATCTTGCTTAAACATCAGACAACCATTTTTTATACTATTCATTTTAAATAATTTAAATTTATTCAATTTAAAATAAATTTTTACATTAATGAATTTAATTTTAGTTCAGTCGAAAAGAACATTAGAGAAGTGTTAATTTAAATTTTCACTATTTTCATACTATTTCTTTTAAAGCAAAACTGTTTAAACTGCTTTACACTATTTGAATAGTGAAAAAAAAAAAATTACTATTAGAATAAATATGTATAAACAATATTAACGACAGCAACAATAGCAATAATGATAATGTTAATAATGCCAAAAACATCAATTTGTTATAGTATTGATAAAAATTAACATAAAACTTTTATGTTTATTGCTTACCTTAAAAATGGTGGCAAAAGCGATGCGAACTCAAAACTTTCACTCATATCTCCACGCATCCCTCTGCCACGTGGTTGATAAAAGCGCAAATATGACCAGCCAACAATAATACCACAACTCATCATTATTGGTTGAGTGTATGAAAAAATTTTGACAACTGATAGGAATACATAAATTAACACACATATTAATGGGCATTCCTAAAAAAACATACACACTAGTAAATTTATTCTTATTACATAAAAACTTGTTTGATACAAAAATTTACAAGACTAATTAAATCAAAAACCATATTATTTTAAACCATGCACAATTGTTGAGTATAATACATACAAATTAACACTATGTTGATTATATTAAGGTAATTAAATGTATTACTAATAATATGGTTATTATCCAAAATAAATAATAATTATTATATAATTAATAGGTAATAAAATATTAATAATAGTAACCATTCAAATAAAAAAAGTAAAATAACAATTATATAAATAAATATATATAAAAAAATAATTCTTTTTTAATCCCAGAGCTAAATTTAAAGCAGAAACTACTATTTCTATATACATAAAATATAAACCAATTAAGAGCAGAAACTACTCACATGTAAATAAAATATAAACCAATCAAAAGTAGAAACTAATCACAGGTGCATAAAATATAAACCAATTAAAGGCAGAAACTACTCACATGTACATAAAAGATAAACCAATCAAAAGCACAAACTACTTACGTGTACATAAATTTCTTTCAACTTTAGATTTACTTTTTGATCTGGGATTATCTGTTTAAAGGCAACTATCAATCCTCCAATAACACCAGCTCCACCAGAAAACTGAACTGACCTAAAGAAAATATATATATTATTAGAAATATATATGGCAAGAGTAGCAGGAGTAATAAAACCCACATTCTTATTTGATTTATTAAAAAAAAATAACATAGCAACTATTATAACATTTATTGTATATTTTCTTAACATTGATTCCTTAAAATATCTAAATCATCCACATAAACCTTTCTTCACTATTTTCTGAAAACAAAAATTAGTTTCACAATATAAAGGAAAAATTTCCACAATTAAAAACAAATAATCCTTAAAAACAAAAAAACTTACCACAAATCATAATTTTGTGTGCTTGCGTATGCAGCAAGTGAGACTAAAGATGTAAGTAATGCTGTTCCTATGCCTGTTAGAGCAATATATTTCTGGAAAGAAAAGGTACTAAAAATTTTTAATTAATAAATAATAAATAAATTTAAAAATTGGCTAAAATAAAAATTCATTTTATAAAAAATAATAAACATGGTAATGTATACCATATCTTTTATAAAATTAATGAAATTGACATAGCTTAATAAATATAATAATAACAAAAACAATAACAAGAACAACAACAACAACAATTATAACAATGTTTAAATAATCAAAAGCACAAAACTAATAGCAACTTGAATAATATGATTTTTAAAACAACTTGTTTTACCAATAATTCCAGTGCTCCCCATAATGGTTCAATAAATTTGCCACAATAAAAAAGAATAGGTATATCAAATATAACCTACAAAAAAAAAATAACACACTAATAACAAAAATAATTGTATAAGATTATAAATTTTTTTCATTATTTGTCTACTTTTAAACAAAAAATTTCAAACTAGAACTAAAAAAAATAACAAAACAAAAGCAATAAAAATAATTAATAATATAACAAAACATAAAATAATAAAAGTTTTTTTAAAATTTAATGCAAACAATAAATAATAACTAATTTCAGCATACTATTTAATTTATAATAAATAATTTCAATATCTAATAATAATTTAAATATATTAATATATTTTTTAAAACATAAAATCATACATTAAAAAGGCTCGCTTCTACTAGTATCCCAGTTATTAGTGTCCATAGTTGAAAGTTGGGCGGGAGTAAACTAAATTTGTAAAAATCATACATTACTTCCTTTTTTTTAAATTTAAAAAAAAAAAAAAAACAAGAAAAAAATAAAATAAAGTAAAATTAACAAAATTTATTCAAAAACAAATCTAATTTCTAACGTTATAAAAAAAAAATCTAATTTCTTACCTAGTAAAAAATCTAATGAAATTTATAATTTACTTTTATAGATTTCTTTGGTGCATTAGTTATGATTTTGGATTACAAGTAATTAAATAAAATTTATGCAATTAAAGTTTATGCATTTAATTAAAACTTATGCAATGAAATAAAATGCAAATTTTCACTTTTTACTATGCTACAAATTGGTTTTCCCAAAAAACTCTATGGAATTAGGTAAGCAAAAATGTCACCAAATGTATATCTATATACGCTATAGTATGTATGTATGTATGTATGTATGTATGTATGCATGAATGTATGTATGTATGTATGCTATAGTATGTATGTATGTATGTATGCATGCATGTATGTATGTATGTATGTATGTATGTATGTATGTATGTATGTATGTATGTATGTATGTATGTATGTATGTATGTATGTATGTATGTATGTATGTATGTATGTATGTATGTATATGTCAAATATGTTAGTGTATTTACCAAAAAAATTGCTCAATGTTCTAAAAGAACAGAGCAGTAATAAATTAGTAAAGAAAAAACACTTGTCAACTTGAGCTTCTAATGTCTTATGTTTAATGTGTTTTTTAATCAGTTTAATGTGATTTTTAACTAATTGTTGTTTAAATATAGTTAATATGTTACATATTAAAAAAATGCATTTTCACTAGTTGATATCTTACAGTGATGGAGTAATAGATAAAGCCCCATACACACCAGGTATAAGTGCTAATATATATGAAAAAAAGATGGCAGCAATTGATGATTTAATAACAATAGATGCATCACCAGTAGTTTTTAAAAAAGAGCTAATAAACTGTTGCATTACACAAAATTTAATCTAAAAATAAAAGCAATTAAAATGATATTAAAATTAAAAAAAAAAACTTTAAAAGTTAAATGCATTTATAAATAAAATTAGGAAAATATAAATACCAATTATCATGTACTCAATCTCATAACATTTAACATGCAGTCAGCAAAAATCCCATAGTAACATGAAGAAAATGCTGCAAAATTTTTAACTGAAATATGTAGCACATTTGTAAAATAATTTGTATTTATCAAATATATTAAAATGAGATTATAATATTTTGAGCATACTGTATTATTTTGAACTATATATTGAAACGCTATTTGTATTCATCTATTTACATATATAAATATTAACAAACATATAACATAAATATTGGCATATTTTTATTTGCATTAAAAATAAATATTGTAATATTGCACAGCCTTGCATCATAATTGCATTGCATGGTTATTCATATAAAATGTGGTGTGTATATGTGTTTATATATATATATGTTTATATACACACACACAAACTATTCATATAAGCTGTGGGGCGTATGTATATATATATATATATATATATATATATATATATATATATATATATATATATATATATATATATATATATATATATATATATATATATATATATATATATATAGACACACACACATATATATTTATATATAAAATAATGTTTATAACTTTTAATATTATTTATTAGAGTATGGATTAAGTATTTAGAGTATATATTCAGCAATGTTGAATAACAATTCACATCTTGTTAAGCAAATCTTAGAAGAATTTAATTAAAACTTCAGAAAACCAACAGGAAACTCTATCAAAAATCCAGTGGGTTATTAGCATGCGTGGTTGAACTACAAATGGAAGTCTTTATATTTGGTTTAGTCTCCGAGCGATTTGCTGTTTCACTGATGTTTGGTGGTAAGTGAAGTTTCTATAAGCAAATTTTTAGAATTAAAATTCTGACTAATGTTTTATGGCAAAGAGAACCAAAATATTGTACATAAAACACATAAATACAAACACACATGTATAAATTTTTATATATAAATATCTTTGTGTACTTAGTCTTGCATGAATTATCATTGGTGAAGTCATACTGATATAGCTATGAAGGCTTTGTTATATATAACTAGAAAGCTGTCTGGATTTAAAAAACATTTTAAAAATTAAAGAATGCAAAATACATTAAGACAGTGCAAATCTAAATGCACATACAATAACATACATATGAATAAAAATTTATATGCATGCATTTTAATAGACTAAAATAATGCACTAAATTGCTCATTTTAACTTTTAAAATGTGCACTTTATTCCAGAACATTTAAAAAAAAAAATTTCAAACTTTTTTTTCACTCTTACTATATCTTTTGTATTTAGATACTAAGTGCCAAAACCCAAAAGTCCCTATATAATTCAATATGGGGTCATAACTGTTTACTTCATGAACAGATAAGCACATTTTTATCAATATATGCACAAAAGTATAATTTAAAATTACCTCAATGGAGAATCTCTTTCTTTTTAATTTAAAAGCCAAATCAGATGTATTTATATCATATCCAGAAATGCAATTTAAATGCGCAAGTTTTTTTACATGCAAAAGACCTAGAACAAAAAATTTAAAATCAATTAACAAAATCTATAGTGAAAATTAAAAAAATATACCAATAAAAAATGTGTTTCTGTAAATATAATTATGGTAAAATAAGTAAATATATATAAAATATAATTAATATGTCTCTTTATAAATATATATACATACATTTTTTATTTAAACATCTTCGCTTCCAACAAGGCTGCAAGCAGCCACTAATTAAAGTTGGAAGTTACTGAAAGAGAAAAGATGAAGATTGTAGAGCAAGATAACGATTGACGGACGACTTAAATACACATAGATATCTATATATACATACATATATATATATATATATATAAATATATATATATATACATACATATATATATATATAAAAATATATATATACATTCATATATATATATAAAAATATATATATATATATACATATATATATACATATAAATATATATATATATGTATACATTTATATATATGTATATATATATATATATATATATATATATATATACATATATATATATATATATATATATATATATATATATATATATATATATATATGTATATATGTATATAATTGATTTTTTGACGAGATTAAATAAAAATAACTACATGATTTTTATCTCGTCAAAAAATCAATTATATAGCTCTGATATCATTCATCGACCACTCTTGCACTCTTGCTGAATATATGCTCACAGCAAAATTAAACTTACTTATTTATATATGTGTATATATATATATATATATATATATACACATACATATATATATATATATATATATATACATACATATGTATATATATGTGTATATATATATATATATATATATATATATATATATATATATATATATATATATATATATATATATATATATATATATATATATATATATATATATATATATATATATATATATACACAGTGGTGTGAAAAATATTAAGACCACCAAGAAAAAAAGCTTTTTTTTTAGTTTATACCACTTTTTAGATTCTAAAAAAGTTGCAGCACTACTTTATTTTATTATAAACGTGCTGTGGGTGTGGCTGAGTATTGAAATTATTAATTTTAATTTTAATTTATTAACTTTTATTGTAGAGTTATGTGTTTTAGTAAACATTTGGTATATTTTGCCTTGTGAAATGTAAGTTGCAGACAAGTGAATATGTATGGTTCAAACGAACTATAAGTGATTTTTGTTAGATTATTGCTGTTGTTAGTGATACAGTTTAATATTTTTCTGATTTTAAATATGTGATTTTGATTATTTAAGCATTTTTTTTTGTCAGATTATATTATATTTTCAAAATATGGGTAAAGTTGCTGACCCTAGTCCCAGAAAGCGAGGCAAAGTTGAAGCATTATTAAAGTTGGAAACATTTTCACAACGGGAAATTGCCAAGAGATGTGGACTAAGTAAAACAGCAGTTTTTACCATCAAGAAACGATTGGATTTTGGTTTTACATCCTCTCCAAGACGTTCCACTTCAGGACGAAAACCAGTCATGACGCCACGTGCAAGAAGGGTTCTGCTTGCAAACGTTCGAAAAAATAGAAGAATGACCAGCAAGCAGCTCCAGAGTGTGCTGCAGGAGCACCAGATCAATGTCTCAACAAGTTGTGTTCGGAGATGGCTGATACAAGATGGATTTGTAGCACGTCGACCGCGCAAAAAACCGCTCTTGACCAATGCTCAACAAATGCGACGGCTGCAATGGGCCATGGATCACAAAGATTGGACCACAGAACAATGGAGAAAGGTATTTTACCCTTTACCATTTTTTATATAAGAGCTTACAATCATGTACTTTAAGTTGAAGCAAAATGTAACATATTTTTTCATATAATAATGATGTTTAATATCATTACCCACTAGTGCAATTGTTTTATGTATCGAACATTGTAGCAATGGCTATGTTTATTGCATGAATTCAAAATGAATTGAACATGTAACCAGTGATTACAGGATGTTAATCTAATGTAAGCTCAAGGCTTTTACAGTGTGTTTGTATTTTTAGGTTTGCTTTAGTGACGAGTCTATGTTCGAGATACTCGATGATAAATGTCAGTACGTGCGCCGTCGTTCTGGGGAAGAATTTCATCCGCAATGTCTGGTAAAGACCGTCAAGCATCCTACCTCAGTAATGATATGGTCAATGATAAGTTCCCATGGTGTAGGAGCCCTTAGAATTGTTGAAGGCAGAATGAATCAACATCAATACATCAACATATTAGAGAAAAGCCTTCTACCTCAACTTCCAATTCATTTTCCTGATGGTGATTTCATCTTCCAACAAGACGGTGCACCGTGTCATCGGGCACTCTCTGTTACAAACTTTTTGAATCGTAATAATGTTCCTATCCTACCATGGACTGGTAATTCACCTGATATGAACCCGATAGAAAACTTGTGGATGATAGTCAAAAAGAGAATTGCCGACAGAAAACCAACAACAAAAGTCGCATTGATTGAGGCGCTCATAGAGGTTTGGACACATGATCCAGAAATACAAGACATGTGTCCAAGACTGATTGATGGAATGCCTAAGAGGGTTGAAAAACTTATTGCAGCTAGAGGAGCATCCACAAAATACTGAACTATGCCCATTTTATGACATTGTGTGCGTGTCTTTAAAGGAAATATTCAAAAAATTTACTTTTTCAACAATGGTCTTAATAATTTTCACACCACTGTATATATATATATATATATATATATATATATATATGTATATATATATGTATATATATATATGTATATATATATATAAATATATAATTTACATATACATACATAAATATATATATATATATATATATATATATATATATACACAACCCTCGGAATTAGGAAAATTGAGGTCGGCAATAATTTGCCAAACTCAGTCTTTTAGAGGTTGACATCAGGTCAGCAAAAAAAATTTGATACAAAGGTTTTACCATGAAACATCGAATTTGGCAATTTTTGCCGACCTCAAACAATATATATATATATATATATATATATATATATATATATATATATATATATATATATATATATATATATATATATATATATATATATATATATATATATATATATATATATATATATATATATAATTAAAACTCAACAAATACAGCTGCGTATAAACTTATAAATATATATTTGTTTTTTTTTTAATATATATTATTTGGTTTTTTGCTGATCTGTTGTGATCAGCGTCATCAGGTATAATAAATAAAAATGGTTCCAAAGAAAATTGTTATAATAAAAACAAAACATTAAAAAAATAACATTAAAAAGAACATGAGAAAATAAAAGGTAGGATTAAATGTTGACAAGAGTTGGGAAATGGCAAAAATATTATTAATAGGGATGATGGTGATAAGGTGACAACAAAAACCTGGGGGCCATTTTTTATTAGATTATCTGACGTCAACATTTAATCCTATTTTATATTTTCTCATGCTCTTTTTAATGTTACCTTTGTAATGCTTTGTTTTTATTATAACAATTTTCTTTATAACGATTTTTATTATACCTGATGACGCTGATCACAATAGATCAGCGAAATATCGAATAATATATATTAAAATAAAAAACAAAAAAACAAATAAATATTTTTTCAAAAAAGTTTATACGCAGCCATATTTATTGAATTCTAACTACATTTTATTATATAACAAGAAAATGATTTTCAAAGAATATATATATATATATATATATATATATATATATATATATATATATATATATATATATATATATATATATATATATATATATATATAATGTTTGATGTAGTGTTGTATTAAAATAATACAAAACTCTTGTTCGTTGAAAAGTGCTAAATATTTTGGAAATTAATTTTGATTATATATAAATTTCAAAACATAGCGATTTTTATCCATCGATTAATGAAAACCCACTTAAAAATGCTATAACTTTTGCAGAACAACATACAAAAATAAATAGTGAACAAAAGAGTTTCATACACCATGCAAGAAAATTATTATTATTTAGCAGTGGAACTGCTTGGATTAAGAAAAAGGGAGGATTATTCGATGTTGCTATAGGGGCCTTTGATGTCGCAGAGATTTGCGAATTAGTTGGGTTTTACATCAAATCTTGCAGTTTTCCAGTAAAAGCAATTTCGGAATATATCGAGATGATAGATTAGTTATGTTTAGGAACAAAAGTGGTCAGGAAACGGAGACGATAAAGAAACATTTTGTACAAATTTTTAAAATAACAATCTTCTAATCTCTATTAAATGTAATTTGAAAATAGTTAACAATTTCAATTTAACGCTAAACCTTAACGATGGTTCTTTTCAGCCATACCGCAAACCAGATAATATACTGAATTTTATACATATTAGTTCTAATCATCCACCGAGCATAATAAAAAGTATTCCTAAGTCTATTGAATTAAGATTATCAGCAGCATCGTCCAGTGAATTGATTTTTAAAGAAAGTGTTCCTCCTTATCAAGAAGCCTTGAAAAAATCAGGATACAATTGCGAGCTTGCATAACATCCAAGTATAAAATCAACAAGCAGCAATCATAAATACAAGATAACTTGGTATAACCCTCCTTTCAGTGCAAATGTTGTAACAAAAATAGATAAATGCTTTTTGAACCTCATTGACGCCCACTTTCCATTTAACCACAGAGTTCGTAAAATATTTAATAGAAATACAGTCAAAATAAGTTATTCCTGCATGCCAAACATAAAATCCATTATCAACTCTCACAATAAAAGCATTTTACTTAAGCAGGCAAAAATTAATGAAATGAAATGCAACTGCATTAATAAATCCAAATGTTCAATGAACAATCATTGCCTTTCCAACAACATTGTTTATCAGGCCATCATTTATTCAAACAATCCGGAATACAAAGAAAAAGTGTATTTTGGACTCAGCGAAACATCTTTTAAAGTTCGGTATGCAAACCACTTAAAATCCTTTAATGCAATTAGATATAAGAATGATACAGAGTTATCTAAAGAAGTATGGAAATTAAAAGAAAAAAACTTTACACCTTTTGTCAGATTGTTAAACAATGCAAACCATACAACCCAGCATCAAGAGTTTGTAACCTCTGTTTGAACAAGAAGTTTCAAATTTTGATGTATAAAGGAGATAACCTACTTAATACAAGGAGTGAAACAATCTCGAAGTGTAGGTACAAAAATAAATTACTTATTTCCTCATTTAATACCGAAGATTGATTCTGGTTGGTTTATGTCACATTACACTTTTAAAACTTTTAAAACTTTGTTTCCATGGAGTCGTTAGAACTCATGCCACTGTAATTCTAATTGTAATTTTAACATTTAATTTTGTAATATATGGCTGAGAATTGCCATTAGGCATGAAACTTAAAGTTATATAATAAAAGTTTTTTCTTTTTCGTTTTTAATTATATATATATATATATATATATATATATATATATATATATATATATATATATATATAATATATATATATATATATACACACACACACACACACATATATATACATATATATACATGTATATATATATATATACATATATATATACATATATATATACATATATAAATATAATATATATATATAATATAAAAAATATATATAATATAAATATATATATATATATATATATATATATATATATATATATATATATATATATATATATATATATATATATATATATGTAAAATATATAATATATATAAAATATATAATTGCATCATTTTGCAACAATTTTTTCAAATTAAATCCCAACCACCTGGGTTAATTGATTGGTTGGATAAAAATGATTTTATGTTGAAAAAATTTTTTTGAAACTCATTTTCAAGGTCCCCGCTTTTGCATATTGTGCCACATAACCCCCACTTTTTTAACCAAAAAGCAGGGACTTTAAACATTAAAATAAAACACCAATTTTTTCATCTATGAACTCTAAAAGGCCTAAATATTTATTTGGAATTGGTTGAAAAGTTGAGTTTTTAAAAAAGTGTATCGGTTTGACCCTGGAAAAATGGGCAAAACATTTTATTTTTAGGCAATTTTATGGATATATCAATTGACCAATTTTTTATCTCTCGAACATGACAAATTTTATAAAATTCTTGTTTATAAAAATTAAAAATTATTAGCTTGAGGGGGGTCAGAAGTGAACAGACAGCGCTCAAACTTTGTGAGGCTCATTTTTTATATATTTGCCCCAAATTCAGGGGGTATGGTTTTTTAGATTTAAAAATTCACTTTTTTTGAATACCCCTAATATATATATATATATATATATATATATATATATATATATATATATATATATATATATATATATATATATATAAATATATATATATATATATATATATATATATATATATATATATATATATATATATATATATATATATATATATATGAGGAAACTAATTAAATTTTATAGTTTTTTAAAAAACCACAAAAACGCAATTTAATAGACTAGAATGTTTTTTATTTATCCAATAGAAATAAAATCATTTTAAATGTCTTTGTTTGAACTTTTTTACTGTTTCATATATCGAGTGACAAATAGGTAGAACATGCAAGGAGTGTTGCTAGGAAAAATATGCAAAAAATAGGAAAAATATGCAGGGAGTGTTGCTACATTGACTGAAAATCAAGTAGAACATGCGAGGAGTTCTGCTACATTGACTGACAAATAGGTAAAAGGTTTATTTTTATTGAAGAGTATTTACTTTTTTACTTAAGTAAAACATCTCAGAATACTGAAAATGTGCCTGATAAGTTACTAGTGACTAGTAAGCAACCCGGGTTGATATTTGACCAGAGCCGGGTTTGATAAAATATAGCTAAGGTTGGGGCAGGGTTAATACATCCTAAAGTATATATTTTTTAACTTAAAATTTATGTTGTATTAATTTATGTTAAACAGATTAACCCATTGTTAAACATCCAAATCACTTTGGCTTATAATGCTAAAGTTATTAAATTCTCAATTAAACACTTCTACAGTTTGTGGTACAGACAAGATTTTCATGATAGTTTTAAAAAAGTGTTCTCCAAAACTCTCTTCAATTTCTGCTAAACTTTTAAAAAGAGCTAAATAACTGGTTCTAATTTTAGAAAACACTTTGACCTCTCCAACAAATTTTATTAGTTTCTTTACATAAAAGTGTTGAGATTATTAAATTGTTTCTTCCTAACTGCAGTATTAAAGTTATTCTTGAAGGCCTACACTCTTCTTTATTTCAAGTAACTTTAAGGGTACCACAAGATATCTTGTGGTACCCTTAAATCCTTGCTCCTTTATTGTTTTTTATCTACAATATCGATCTTCATGAAAATTCTAAAGTGGCTCAATTTGCTGATGACTCAACTTTATACTCTTGTCTTGACATAAAATCATCACTTTTTGATGGCTTAAAACAAGCAGCCGATTTTTAATCTGATCTCTCATCTGTAACAGCCTAAGGCTTGCAGTGGCTTATGGATTTAAATTCTGGACTCAAAATCCACATTTTTTGTTAGACAACAAAACTCATTTATTTACCGCAAAGAAATATTGCAATATTGTTGGAATTCCTATATTGACAAATAACAACCCTCTTACTCTCAGACAAAGTCTAAAAGCACATTGTAAATGTAATTAAACCTGGTTTATCCGCCAAGCTTGAGCCACTCTCCCATTATTGTAAGGTTGCATTTCTTTTTTTTCTACAAATACTATCATAGTCACTGCTCAAACAAGCTATCAACTCTATTACAATAAACCGAAACTCATTCTTGCTTGGTTTCTTATTCAACAAGTTGCACCCTTTTACTGTATATGTCCCTTCATGCTATAAAAACTTTTATTAACCCAGTTTTTTTCCTTTAACATCAAAAAAAACTTTATAACTCTTACTCATCTTCATGTTTTCCTTTTTTTTATACAACCTACAATTTTTTATACAACTTTTCAAGTCTTCAGTTAAATGTATCCTAGTATTTTAATTTATTCTCTATTTTAAAGTAACTCATAACTTAATAGTGGTTGCTTGCGATCTTGTTGGAAGAAAATTAGAGTTTAAAAATATATAAATATATGCCAGTATTTAGTAAATAGTAATGTATATAGTAAGTATAAATTATAATATATGAAGTATTATAAACTTTTTTCTATCCCCAGCTATCAACCTCTGCTAAATCTTATAATTTTGCTAGGACCAGGTTTGCAAAAAGTCTCATTTTTAGCCGGGGACGGGACCAGGGCCCTGGTCACTTCCTACTGATGACTCAACTACTTTATTAAGGTTTGTGTTTACAGAGTTAGAAAGCTTTAAAAAAACATAATAAATTAGGGCCCTTCTGTAGCCCAAAATGATCAAAATATTATAATTGATCAAAAAATAGAGTTTTAGTATTGACTAAAACTTAGAGATTTCTAAAGTTTGAAATATAATGAACATTGCTGTATGTGCGTATTTAAAACTAAAATAATTTTGAACTTGTATTTATACAATGGTTATAACCATTGAGAACAAAAAAAATTAAGCAAGCTTAGGTTTGAATGATCAAGGTTTATGATCGAATGATATAAATTAAAAGATATAAAGTATTACCATTGTAATCC